>NC_047593.1:22237288-22595819 GCF_011004845.1 Esox lucius
ACCCTAATCAGCTAACATTCTTCCACTCTGGGACTGGAGACAGTAACTTTTTAAGAAAACACAAAATGAGAAATGTATTGTCTGTTTACTTCTACCCCCCTGTTTCCCAAAAGGTTGTAAAATGTAAAGGAAACAGAATGCAATGATGTGCAAATTTAAATCCAATATTAAGTAGAAGATAGTAGTCAACATATCAAACGTTGAAACTGAGAAATGTTATTTTTTCTTGGAAAATAAATGCCCAATTTGAATTTGATGCCAGCAACATGTTTCAAAAATGTTGATACAGAGGCACCAAAAGACTGGAAAAGTTGTGTACTGCTAAAACACAAAACCTGGTGGAATATCAATCAACTAATCTGCAGTGTTCTCTGTACACAAGGGACAAGCCTGAAAACTAGTATTGGATGGCCGTGATCTTTGGGCCCTCAGGCGGCACTGCATTAAAAACAGACACGATTCTGTAGTGGAAATCACTGCATTAAAAACTGACACGATTCTGTAGTGGAAATCACTGCATTAAAAACAGACATGATTCTGTAGTGGAAATCACTGCATTAAAAACTGACACGATTCTGTAGTGGAAATCACTGCATTAAAAACTGACACGATTCTGTAGTGGAAATCACTGCATTAAAAACTGACACGATTCTGTAGTGGAAATCACTGCATTAAAAACAGACATGATTCTGTAGTGGAAATCACTGCATTAAAAACTGACACGATTCTGTAGTGGAAATCACTGCATTAAAAACAGACATGATTCTGTAGTGGAAATCACTGCATTAAAACAGACATGATTCTGTAGTGGAAATCACTGCATTAAAACAGACACGATTCTGTAGTGGAAATCACTGCATTAAAAACAGACACAATTCTGTAGTGGAAATCACTGCATTAAAAACAGACACGATTCTGTAGTGGAAATCACTGCATTAAAAACAGACACAATTCTGTAGTGGAAATCACTGCATTAAAAACAGACACGATTCTACAGTGGAAATCACTGCAATAAAAACAGGCATGATTCTGTAGTGGAAATCACTGCATTAAAAACAGACACGATTCTGTAGTGGAAATCACTGCATGGGCTCAGGAACACTTCTGAAAACCACTGTCTGTGAACACGGTATGTCACTGCATCCACAAATGTTAAAACTCGGCCATGCAAAGAAGAAACCAAATATAAACAATATCCAGAAACGCTGCCACCTTCTCTGTGCCCAAGCTCATTCAAGATGGACTGAGGCGAAGTGGCATACTGTCTGTGGTCTGAGGAATTAAAATTTTAGATTATTTTCGGGAATCATGGATGCCATGTCCACTGGGCTAAAGAGGAAAGAGACAATCTGTCTTTTTATCAGCACACAGTTCAAAACCAGTCGCTTTATGAAACAAAAAATATGACAACGGTTGAGCAGCTGAAATCCTACATCAAGCAAGAATGGGAAAACATTTCACTTCCAAAACTACAGCAATTGGTCTTAAAAGAAGAGGTGATGCAACACAGTGGTAAACATGCCCCTTTTTATTTTTTAAACAATAAAATATCTGTTTTAACATCTGATATGTTGTCTTTGTAGTATTTTCAATCAAATACTACAATAAATGATTTGCACCTCATTGCATTCTGTTTTTATTTGCTTTTAACGCAGCGTCCCAAACTTTTTTGGAAACAGAGTTGTATGTAATTCCATTGTACATGTGTCTCTCAGTGGCTCCAAATCAACCTTTATTTCCATGGGGTTTTATGACTAATCGTGCTGTTTCCTTCTATTGACGTTGGAATATCGGAGGCTCGCATTCTGGTGCATTCTAGAACTTAAAGGAATAGTGGCATAGCGATTGGGGCAGGAAGTAACCCAAGGGGCAGGAAGTAACACAGCAGATGGAACCTGTTCTCTCTGTGTGTGTGTGTGTGTGTGTGTGTGTGTGTGTGTGTGTGTGTGTGTGTGTGTGTGTGTGTGTGTGTGTGTGTGTGTGTGTGTGTATGTAGGTGAATAAAGGAGTTACTCTGGTGGATCTGCTGGCCTTCGCCAACGAGCTGGAGGCACAAGCAGACCTTCTTGTGAGTCCCTAAAACCCTAACCCTTAAACACTAAACCCGACAATCTAACCAATAAACAACCACTACCCCCTAACCATTAAACACTAAACCCTACAACCTAACCAATTAACAACCACTAACCCCTAACCCTTAAACACTAAACCCTACAACCTAACCAATAAACAACAACCACTAACCCCTAACCCTTAAACACTAAACCCTACAACCTAACCAATAAACAACAACCACTACCCCCTAACCCTTAAACACTAAACCCGACAATCTAACCAATAAACAACCACTACCCCCTAACCCTTAAAAACTAAACCCTACAACCTAACCAATAAACAACCACTACCCCCTAACCCTTAAACACTAAACCCTACAACCTAACCAATAAACAACAACCACTACCCCCTAACCCTTGAACACTAACCCCTACAACCTAACCAATAAACAACATCCACTACCCCCTAACCCTTAAACACTAATCCCTACACCCTAACAATTAAATACCAAACCCTACACCCTAGCCACTAACCACAAACCTCCACACAAAAGCCCCTTCACCCTAACCACTAAACACCAACCCCTACACCCTAGCCACTAAACACCAACCCCTACACCCTAACAATTAAACACCAACCCCTACACCCTAACAACAAAATACCAACCCCTACACCCTAGCCACTAAACACCAACCCCTACACCCTAACAATTTAATACCAACCCCTACACCCTAACAATTAAACACCAACCCCTACACCCTAGCCACTAAACACCAACCCCTACACACTAACAATTAAACACCAACCCCTACACCCTAACCACTAAACACCAACCCCTACACCCTAACAACTAAACACCAACCCCTACACCCTAGCCACTAAACACCAACCCCTACACCCTAACAATTTAATACCAACCCCTACACCCTAACAACAAAATACCAACCCCTACACCCTAGCCACTAAACACCAACAACTAAATACCAACCCCTACACCCTAACAATTAAACACCAACCCCTACACCCTAGCCACTAAACACCAACCCCTACACACTAACAATTAAACACCAACCCCTACACCCTAGCCACTAAACACCAACCCCTACACCCTAACAACTAAACACCAACCCCTACACCCTAACAACCATGTTATTGCTAGCAGGCTAATGCTCATATCTAATTCTTTTTTCTTCTATGTGTTTATTTGTGTGTATGTGTGTGTGTATATATGTGTGTGTGTGTGTATGTGTGTGTGTTTGTTTGCATGTGTGTGTGTGTGTGTGTGTGTATGTATGTATATGTGTGTGTATGTATGTGTGTATGTAGCCACGAGGAGCGTTGGAGAATGCTCTAAAGGGTCACGCCAGTAGCATCAGACAGATCCACAGAGAGCAGGTCATCCCAGTGGAGCAGGCCATGGTAACACACGTACAGACACACCACACACCTTAGATGTACACACACACACATACATGCAGACACACCACACACCATAGATGTACACACACACACACACATACATGCAGACACACCACACACCATAGATGTACACACACACACACATACATACACACCACACACCATATATACACAACACACCCACACCACATACCCTACACACACACACACACACAACACACCCACACCACATACCCTACACATACACACACACACACACAACACACCCACACCACATACCCTACACATACACACACACACACACACAACACACCCACACCACATACCCTACACATACACACACACACACAACATACCCTACACATACACACACACACACACAACACACCCACACCACATACCCTACACATACACACACACACAACACACCCACACCACATACCCTACACATACACACACACACAACACACCCACACCACATACCCTACACATACACACACACACACAACACACCCACACCACATACCCTACACATACACACACACACAACACACCCACACCACATACCCTACACATACACACACACACACACACAACATACCCACACCACATACCCTACACATACACACACACACACAACACACCCACACCACATACCCTACACATACACACACACACACACAACATACCCACACCACATACCCTACACATACACACACACACAACACACCCACACCACATACACACACACACACAACACACCCACACTACATACCCTACACATACACACACACCCACACAACACACCCACACCACATACCCTACACATACACACACACACACAACATACCCACACCACATACCCTACACATACACACACACACAACACACCCACACCACATACCCTACACATACACACACACACCCACACAACACACCCACACCACATACCCTACACATACACACACACCCACACAACACACCCACACCACATACCCTACACATACACACACACACACAACATACCCACACCACATACCCTACACATACACACACACAACACACCCACACCACATACCCTACACATACACACACACACACAACACACCCACACCACATACCCTACACATACACACACACACAACACACCCACACCACATACACACACACACAACACACCCACACCACATACCCTACACATACACACACACACAACACACCCACACCACATACACACACACACACAACACACCCACACTACATACCCTACACATACACACACACCCACACAACACACCCACACCACATACCCTACACATACACACACACACACAACATACCCACACCACATACCCTACACATACACACACACACAACACACCCACACCACATACCCTACACATACACACACACACCCACACAACACACCCACACCACATACCCTACACATACACACACACCCACACAACACACCCACACCACATACCCTACACATACACACACACACACAACATACCCACACCACATACCCTACACATACACACACACAACACACCCACACCACATACCCTACACATACACACACACACACAACACACCCACACCACATACCCTACACATACACACACACACAACACACCCACACCACATACACACACACACAACACACCCACACCACATACCCTACACATACACACACCCACACCACATACCCTACACATACACACACCCACACCACATACCCTACACATACACACACATACACAACATACCCACACCACATACCCTACACATACACACACACACAACATACCCACACCACACATACACACACACACAACACACCCACACCACATACCCTACACATACACACACACACACACACAACACACCCACACCACATACCCTACACATACACACACACACACACAACATACCCACACCACATACCCTACACATACACACACACACAACACACCCACACCACATACCCTACACATACACACACACACACAACATACCCACACCACATACCCTACACATACACACACACACACAACATACCCACACCACATACCCTACACATACACACACACACAACACAGCCACACCACATACACACACACACACAACACACCCACACCACATACCCTACACATACACACACACAACATACCCTACACATACACACACACACACAACATACCCACACCACATACCCTACACACACACACACACAACACACCCACACCACATACCCTACACATACACACACACACACAACACACCCACACCACATACCCTACACATACACACACACACACACACAACACACCCACACCACATACCCTACACATACACACACACACACACAACACACCCACACCACATACCCTACACATACACACACACACAACACACCCACACCACATACCCTACACATACACACACACACACAACATACCCTACACATACACACACACACACACAACACACCCACACCACATACCCTACACATACACACACACACACAACACACCCACACCACATACCCTACACATACACACACACACACAACATACCCACACCACATACCCTACACATACACACACACACAACATACCCTACACATACACACACACACACACAACACACCCACACCACATACCCTACACATACACACACACAACACACCCACACCACATACCCTACACATACACACACACACACAACATACCCTACACATACACACACACACACACAACACACCCACACCACATACCCTACACATACACACACACAACACACCCACACCACATACCCTACACATACACATACACACACACACACAACATACCCACACCACATACCCTACACATACACACACACACAACACACCCACACCACATACCCTACACATACACAAACACACACAACATACCCACACCACATACCCTACACATACACACACACACACAACATACCCACACCACATACCCTACACATACACACACATACACACACACACACACACACACACCACATACCCTACACATACACACACACACAACACACCCACACCACATACCCTACACATACACACACAACACACAACATACCCACACCACATACCCTACACATACACACACACACACAACACACCCACACCACATACCCTACACATACACACACACACAACATACCCACACCACATACCCTACACATACACACACACACAACACACCCACACCACATACACACACACACACAACACACCCACACCACATACCCTACACATCCACACACACACACACACAACACACCCACACCACATACCCTACACATACACACACACAACACACCCACACCACATACCCTACACATACACACACACACAACACACCCACACCACATACCCTACACATACACACACACACACACACAACACACCCACACCACATACCCTACACATACACACACACACACAACATACCCACACCACATACCCTACACATACACAAACACACACAACACACCCACACCACACATACACACACACACACACACAACACACCCACACCACATACCCTACACATACACACACACACACAACACACCCACACCACATACCCTACACATACACACACACACACAACATACCCACACCACATACCCTACACATACACACACACACAACATACCCACACCACATACCCTACACATACACATACACACACAACATACCCACACCACATACCCTACACATACACACACACACACACAACATACCCACACCACATACCCTACACATACACACACACACACAACATACCCACACCACATACCCTACACATACACACACACACAACATACCCACACCACATACACACACACACACAACATACCCACACCACATACCCTACACATACACACACACACACAACACACCCACACCACATACCCTACACATACACACACACACACAACACACCCACACCACATACCCTACACATACACACACACACACAACATACCCACACCACATACCCTACACATACACACACACACACAACATACCCACACCACATACCCTACACATACACACACACACACAACACATACCCTGAAACAGTCAGCTGATTTTTGTTCTCCGTTCTCTCTCCCTCCCCGCTCGTCTCCCTCCCTCCCCTGCTCGTCTCTCTCTCTCCCACTCGTCTCCCTCCCCTGCTTGTCTCTCCCTCCCCCGCTCATCTCCCTCTCTCCCCCGCTCGTCTCTCTCCCTCCCCGCTCGACTCCCTCCCTCGTTCGTCTCCCTCCCTCGCTCGTCTCCCTCCCTCGCTCGTCTCTCTCTCTCCCACTCGTCTCCCTCCCCTGCTCGTCTCTCTCTCCCTCCCCTGCTGGTCTCTCTTCCTCCCTCCCACTTCCTCTCTCTGTTTTTCTCTCTCGTTCTCTCACAACTTTTCTCATTTAAAATGTTCCAGAAATTTGTCAGAGCACGGGTAAGTTAGGTGTTTAGTTGTTGTTTTTAGGGCTGTCACCATATCAGATTTTCACTACATGATTATCGTGGCCAAAATAATTTATGGTATTAATATTATCCATTTACTATCGAACATTTTAAGTAAAAAAATGCTATCAGTCAAATTTATCTTCAACTGTGTTTAATGCGTTTTTTTCTCTTTTTTGGCAAATGAATTATATGGAGGGGGAGAGAGTCTGTAACCATAACTGTACAAATAAAAACATACAAAAAGAACAATCACACTTAATGGATAGTTAAAAGGCAACCAGATGAACTGATAAATAAAAGATCCACAAGGCCTAACACCCAGAGGAGTTTTTGGAAAAATACAAAACATTTTCGCCTAGTGAACAGGCTAAGAAAGGCCTTAATTTAAACGCTGGTGTTTAGGTCCAGACTCGTTGTTTAAGTACATGCATCGTTTGTCCATGACCAAGAGGATTTTTGGGATCTGTTTCTACATGTGAATAGGCTATGAAATCGGCGTCTTTGCGAATCTCTCCCGGAGGTTCTAGTGGGGCTAACGAGTTGATTTCAATGCATTCTGTCATATAGATGTGTGTGTTAAAGGGGCCATATGTAAGAGTTTTACTGTACTACTAGCGTAAATACAAGCATAAATGACCAGTGGACATCTAAAGTTAATGTTTCAGTTAATGTTTCAGAGAGCCTTAGATGGTGTAATGTGTTTGTAATGTGGTTGTAATATTGTAATGTGGTTGTAATATTGTTAGAAATTAGTTGTTGTATGTGTTGTAGACATACATTCTGAAGACAATTTGTATACTTGTGTGTGGGAAAAATGTAATGGTCTGTATGTTGTGTCTGTATGTTGTGTATTGTCTGTGTGATATGTTTGTGATGTGTATGTGTGTGTGTTGTCTGTGTGTTGTGTGTGTGTCTGTGTTGTGTGTGTCTGTTGTATCTCTTGTGTTTTGTGTGTGTGTCTGTGTGTGTGTGTCATATGTTGTGTCTGTATGTTGTGTGTGTGTGTGTGTGTATGTGTTGTGTGTGCTGTGTCTTGTATCCGTCTGTTGTATCTGTTGTGTGTTTTGTTACAGAGCACCCTCAGCCAGAGCATCCGACTACTGCAGAGAACAGCCAAAGAATTACCAGTGAGGACACACAGACCTACAAACACACACACACACACACACACACAGACCTACAAACACACACACACACACACACACACACACAGACCTACAAACACACACACACACACAGACCTACAAACACAGACCCACACACACACACACACAGACCTACAAACACACACACACACACACACAGACCTACACACACACACAGACCTACAAACACAGACCCACACACACACACAGACCTACAAACACACACAGACCCACACACACACACAGACCCACACACACACACAGACCTACAAACACAGACCCACACACACACACACAGGCCCACACACACACACACACAGACCCACACACACACACAGACCTACAAACACAGACCCACACACACACACAGACCTACAAACACAGACCCACACACACACACAGACCTACAAACACACACAGACCCACACACACACACAGACCTACAAACACAGACCCACACACACACACAGGCCCACACACACACACACACACACAGACGCACACACACACACACACAGACCTACAAACACAGACCCACACACACACACAGACCTACAAACACAGACCCACACACACACACACAGACCTACAAACACAGACCCACACACACACACAGACCTACAAACACAGACCCACACACACACAGGCCCACACACACACACAGACCCACACACACACACACAGACCCACACACACACACACAGGCCCACACACACACACACACACACAGACCTACAAACACAGACCCACACACACACACAGGCCCACACACACACACACAGGCCCACACACACACACACACACACACAGACCTACAAACACAGACCCACACACACACACAGGCCCACACACACACACAGACCCATACACACACACAGACCCACACACACACACACAGACCCACACACACACACAGACCCACACAGACACACACAGACAAACACAAAAAACACAAAAACACACAGACACACAGACACACAGGGACACAGAGACACAGAGACACAGAGACACAGAGACACAGAGACAGACACACACAGAGACAGAGACAGACACACACAGAGACAGACACACACAGAGACAGACACACACAGAGACAGACACGCACAGACACGTACATTCGCACAAACGTGCGCACACACAGTACAGGCACACCCATAAACACACACAGAGCAATTTCAGATTTTTCCACCAGGGCTTGAGTTCAACCCCATTTTTAAACATTTTACTATTTCGTTCATTAAACAACACCAGAAATGTTTTAATTATAACAGTTAATTTATAAAATTGACATTCATACTCTAATAAATCCCTTGTAGTGAAAAATATATCTAGACAGAAAATAATAATAAAATAAAGCAATAATATACATAACACTGTACACTAGCAGCAGTTTAAAAAGAGTATTGTAAACTGGGTAGTATTATTGAACATTTATATATGGCAAGTATGGCAGTAGTCTCAAGGGGTCTCTTGTGTAAAATAAATCTCTAGTTGATCTCTTGTGGTGAATAAACACAAATTCCTCTTCCCTGCAGGTGAAGGTGACTAACATTCTGAGTGCCATTGATGCAGCAGAGTACCTCATCACACACAATGCTTCCCATGTGGTCAAACAGGTAAACACACACAGGTGTTTGTTCTTCTGTCCTTGTGGGGATCATCAACATTATGTCTGGTTTAACCTCATTCCATAATCCTTATCCAAACTCTTACCTAAACCGAAATGTAATCTTTATGCCTAAAACTAACCCAATTTCTAACAGTATCCCCAATTGTACACTTTACTCTGCAGATAGGATTTTTTCTTGTGAGGACAGAAAAAGCCTAGTGGGGGCAGAATTAACAGGTTTTATTATCTTTAGGGGAACAGAATTAACATGTTTTGATATCTTTGTGGGAACAGAATTATCAGTTTTTATTATCTTTGTGGGAATAGAATTGACAGGTTTTATTATCTTTGTGGGGACAGAATTAACAGGTTTTGTTATCTTTGTGGGAACAGAATTAACAGATCTTATTAACTTTGTGGTAATAGAATTGACAGTTTTTTTTATCTTTGTGGGAACAGAAATAACAGGTTTTATTATCTTTGTGGGAACAGAATTAACAGATTTTATTATCTTTGTGGGAACAGGTTTTCCAATATTTGTCAGACTTCTGGTCACCACATTTATTGTAAAACCAGGCTCACTACCCCCATAAAACACACACATACACACACCCCCATAAAACACACACATACACACACACACACATGTTCTCTCTCTAAGCTGCCTTTAATTGTATTGCAGGAGACAGATGCATATATGAACAACATGATTGGATATTTCAGACAGTACACAAAATGGGTCAAAGATTCTGTAAGTTATCAACCTATACTTATTTCGTTTTTAAAGTATTTATTTGTAGTTCATATTTTATACCATGTTATATTTAATTGTATTAGTTTTAAATTTCATTTTTTTTGTTTTGGTCTTCAATATTGTTTAAGAAAATGATTATTGTTAATGGTAAAGCCGTCTTTCTGTGGTTACTCTTAGGTGGCTTTTTAATATATTATTCTGTTATGTTATTGTATTAACGCAGTAATATTAAACCTTTCCAGAAAGTTCACTTACTAAACATTATTATAATATTCTGTTATATTATTGTATGAACACAGTAATATTAAACCTTTCCAGAAAGTCCACTTATTAAACTTTATAATTTATTTATTTTATAATTCTGTTATATTATTTAATTAATGCAGTAATATTAAACCTTTCCAGAAAGTCCACTTATTTAATATAACTATAATATTCAGTTATATTATTGTATATACACAGTAATATTAAACCTTTCTAGATAGTCCACTTACTAAACAACAGTATTTTTATATTATAGTGTTGTAATATTTTTGTATTAATACAGTACTATACCATACTATTAAACTTTCCTAGACAGTCAACTTATTAAACATCATTATTATTATATTATATTGTAATGTTATGTTATATTTTTGTATTAATGCAGCACTATTAAGCCGTCCTAGACAGTCAACTTATTAAACATCATTATTATTATATTATATTGTAATGTTATGTTATATTTTTGTATTAATGCAGCACTATTAAGCCGTCCTAGACAGTCAACTTATTAAATGTTTCAGTGGTGGGTGATACTGTCATTGCTTCCACTGTGTGTGTGTGTGTGTGTGTGTGTGTGTGTGTGTGTGTGTGTGTGTGTGTGTGTAACCAGCTGGAAGGGGAGGTGGCTCAGTGCAAGCCCATTAGCAACATCATCGACACCATGGAGCTTGTGGCCTGCAGCTTCATATTCGATTCACTGGTGAGTTACAAAGGGGTTGTCTCACAGGGGTTGTCTCACAGGGGTTGTCTCACAGGGGTTGTCTCACAGGGGTTGTCTCACAGGGGTTGTCTCATACGGTTACATTCTTTAATGCAGTATCAACATCACTGAAGAGAACTGAAAATGGCGAGAGGCTGTTATCTTTGCCAAAGGCGCTTGGATGAATAACTAAGGGGTTGAATACTTATGTGATATTTCTGTTTGCAAATTTGCAAAGAAATCAAAAAATCTGGTGATTATGAGATTTTAGATTGATGAGGATTTTTTTTTATCCATTCTAGAACAAGGCTCTGAAATAAAATGTGGAAAAAGTGACACATATAATTGAGGATAAGAAAGGATAATAAAGTAGTTATTTTTTGTATTTAATTAAAAAGCAATGGTTAAGAAACACACCTAGCCCCTAATGTAAGATACACCATCTCTGTCTTTCTGTATTTGTTTAGAACACATTCTGGTTTGGTCTCGGCGGGTCTTGTGTCTTCCTGGTCCTCAGCATCATTATTTCAGTAAAACTGGCCAAGTATTACAGACGCATGGACACTGAGGACGTCTTTGATGAGTAGGTTACACCCACCATTAAAACCCTAAACATAACCATAACCCTAACTATAAAACACCATTAAAACCCTAAACATAACCCTAACCCACCATTAAAACCCTAAACATAACCATAACCCTAACCATAAAACACCATTAAAACCCTAAACATAACCCTAACCCACCATTAAAACCCTAACCTGTTCCCTTTTAACTAAATACTAACCTCTTAACCTAACACTTCACCTAACCATATTATTTTCCCGAACCCTAACCCCAAAATGCATTAATTATTTTCTCCTTAATCCCAGTATCCTTGTTGAAGGGCCTGTAAACTCAACATTAATTCTCATGTTAAGAATCATCCCAATACCCCCCCATGATATTAACACAATGATGGCCAATAAATATAGGAAAACAGATCATATTTTATCTTTGTCATCTCTTCAGACAGTTCAGGCGATGCCATGAGGGTGGACTTTATCCTCATTAATATGCATAACATTGCAATGTCACAAATAAATGCTAATGGCAACCGTCAATAAACATCACAAATTTTATCAAAATTCTTTAGCAAGCGCTGGCTGACTTTAATGCACATTACTAGTCAACTTTTCAAAGCAACTAAGAAATATATTGAACTATCTTGGAGATTACTACAAGGTACTTACATGTAAAATCTGGCTGTTGTTAATAATAATCTTCTGTTCTTTTCCTCAGCGGCCAAGAAAACTGGTAAAATAATCTAAGAGAAAAATAGAAAATAAAAAACAAAGAAAATACAACATGAGTGTTGAGAAGGAGTGCACACCACACACAACTCTCATCTGATTTTCACAGTAACCCAAGGTATTCCTTATACAATCCATGGCCCAATTAAAATTGCACCCATTCTGTCTGACCACCATTTTGTCTGACCATTCCATCTGTGTTTCTATGTAAAGAGTTGTGATAGTTTATTTTATGTTATTTTAGACAGTGTTTCTATGCACTCACCTTGATGACATGTATGTTTTATACGCTTTCAAGACGTTTGGAAGTTTTATATATTTTTTATTATAATATTAACAATATTGTTGCTTATTAATAATTGTTTTATAACCACATTGTATTAGCTGGAGGTTGCTGGTTTGACCACACACAGAAAGAACATATATACACAAATACAGACATGCACACATTTATGCACCAACAGAAAGAACATACACACACAAATACAGACACAAACACATATATGCACAAACAAAAAGAAGGTACACACACAAATAAATACACACATAAATATGCATGCAGTCTGTTGTTACAGAAGAGGTTTGACTATGCTAACAAAAGAGGTGTACTACAAAACAGCCAGCTAACTTTTGTAATAAAAGAATGAAAACAAAAAACAAAATACACCATCTGAATTAACTATCAAACTCAGATATTTGTTTTTGGTGGTTGAGTCAGTTAGGAAACACTGACTTTTCTTTACAAAAAAATATGTTACTGTTTTGTAGTTTATGCCTCTAATATTCAAGATTGTATTGTAGCCATTTTTCACCAAAACCTTGTTAGCAAGTTAGCTGTCAAACCACTTTAGCAGATGCTAGCTATCAAAACATGTTTGCAGACACTAATTTCCAAACCATGTTACCATATTAGTCATCAGACTCTAGCTACCAAACCATTAACAATATTAGCCTGTTAACTAGCACACACTAGCTGCTTGTTGTTTGACAGCTGCGACCAGCCGATGACACAGCTGTGACATCAGAATTGTCACATTATTTCAGTGATGTCACAGCTTTGTATCACATCTGTGATATCATGGCAGGCTGTGAATCTGTGAATAAAGATACAATTTTTATTTGAGTCACTTTCTGTCCTGTTGTGTAATTTTCTGTGTAGTTACATTATCAGGGAAGAGGAGCTTTCATCTTTCTTTATCTGTCTTTATCCATATACTCTTATTTATCCATATTCTGTTCCTTATCCATGTTTACTCCTTGCATAAAGTGAAAAACTGGACCTAAATAAATGCACATGCAAAGTAATTAAAACATCACACTGGGATTACAGCATTTTGCTCTGACTGTACAGAGAACAGGTTACACAAGTAGCATTAGCAGGATGACGACCAAGGCAGCCAATCAGACTAACTGAAGCTGAACAGGCAGTCAATCAGACACTAACTGAAGCTGAACAGGCAGCCAATCACACACTAACTGAAGCTGAAAAGGCAACCAATCAGACACTAACTGAAGCTGAACAGGCAGCCAATCACACACTAACTATATCTATATGTGTGTGTGTGTGTGTGTGTGTATATGGATGGTGGTGTGTGTGTATATACAGTTGTGCTCATAGGTTTGCATGCCCTGGCAGACTATACAGTAAGTATATGTGTGTATATGTGGATGATGCTGTGTGTGTGTGTATCTATACAGTATGTATATGTGTGTATATGTGGATGATGCTGTGTGTGTGTGTATCTATACAGTATGTATATGTGTGTATATGTGGATGATGCTGTGTGTGTGTGTGTATCTATAAAGTATGTATATGTGTGTATATGTGGATGATGCTGTGTGTGTGTGTGTATCTATACAGTATGTATATGTGTGTATATGTGGATGATGCTGTGTGTGTGTGTATCTATACAGTATGTATATGTGTGTATATGTGGATGATGCTGTGTGTGTGTATCTATACAGTATGTACAGGTGCTGGTCATGAAATTTGAATATCATCAAAAAGTTGATTTATTTCAGTAATTCCATTCAAAAAGTGAAACTTGTATAATGTATACATTCATTCCACACAGTCTGATATATTTCAAGTGTTTATTTCTTTAAAATCTGATGATTATAACTGACAACTAATGAAAAACCCAAATTCAGTATCTCAGAAAATTTGAATATTGTGAAAAGGTTCAATATTGAAGACACCTGGTGCCACACTCAGCTATTTAACCCAAAACACCTGCAAAGGCCTTTAAATGGTCTCTCAGTCTAGTTCTGTAGGCAACACAATCATGGGGAAGACTGCTGACTTGACAGCTGTCCAAAAGATGACCATTGACACCTTGCACAAGGAGGGCAAGACACAAAAGGTCATAGCTAAAGAGGCTGGCTGTTCACAGAGCTCTGTATCCAAGCACATTAATAGAGAGGTGAAGGGAAGGAAAAGATGTGGTAGAAAAAAGTGTACAAGCAATAGGGATAACCGCACCCTGGAGAGGATTGTGAAACAAAACCCATTCAAAAATGTGGGGGAGATTCACAAAGAGTGGACTGCAGCTGGAGTCAGTGCTTCAAGAACCACCACGCACAGACTTATGCAAGACATGGGTTTCAGCTGTCGCATTCCTTGTGTCAAGCCACTCTTGAACAAGACACAGCGTCACAAGCGTCTCGCCTGGGCTAAAGACAAAAAGGACTGGACTGCTGCTGAGTTATGTTCTCTGATTAAAGTACATTTTGCATTTCTTTTGGAAATCAAGGTCCCAGAGTCTGGAGGAAGAGAGGAAAGGCACAGAATCTACGTTGCTTGAAGTCCAGTGTAAAGATTCCACAGTCAGTGATGGTTTGGGGTGCCATGTCATCTGCTGGTGTTGGTCTACTCTATTTTCTGAGGTCCAAGATCAACGCAGCCGTCTACCAGGATGTTTTAGAGCACTTCATGCTTCCTGCTGCTGACCAACTTTATGGAGATGCAGATTTCATTTTCCAACAGGACTTGGCACCTGCACACAGTGCCAAAGCTACCAGTACCTGGTTTAGGGACCATGGTATCCCTGTTCTTAATTGGCCAGCAAACTCACCTGACCTTAACCCTATAGAAAATGCGATACGCCAGACCCAACAATGCAGAAGAGCTCATGGCCACTATCAGAGCAACCTGGGCTCTCATAACACCTGAGCAGTGCCACAGACTGATCAACTCCATGCCACGCCGCATTGCTGCAGTAATTCAGGCAAAAGGAGCCCCAACTAAGTATTGAGTGCTGTACATGCTCATACTTTTCATGTTCATATTTTCAGTTGGCCAACATTTCTAAAAAATTTTTTTTTTTTTGTATTGGTCTTAAGTAATATTCTAATTTTCTGAGATACTGAATTTGGGATTTTCATTAGTTATATTTCATTAGTCAGTTATAATCATCACAATTAAAAGAAATAAACATTTGAAATATATCAGTCTGTGTGTAATGAATGAATATAATATACAAGTTTCACTTTACTGAAATTAATCAACTTTTTGATGATATTCTAATAATATGACCAGCTCCTGTATGGCATCATTTACACAGAACATTCACCATGGCAACAGGACCTTTCATTTTGGGACGTCAAGGTTCACCTAAACTAAAGACGTTTCAATGGGATTGTTTGGAAGGTCTGTTTCCCTGGAGTTCAGAATGTCTGTCTGGAGTGCAGAAATAGTAGTTGTCTGTGTGTTATAACACTTTAATCCATGCTTTTGTTACTTTAAGATTGGACTATTTCAATGCTATGCTATTTCAAGTAGCCAACCAATCAATCATCCTACAAACCAAATAAACAAAGTAATCAGTAGTCTGTCATTCTGTCACAGATAAAGCTTGAAAATGAATCATGGCTGACATCTGCTGGGGGTATGAGAGTAGGACAGGATGGAGGACGAGGGAGGAGGGAAGGAGAAAGTAAAGTGGGAGAGAGGGAGAAACAAGGACAGGGGATGATAGAGGAGAGGGAGAAACAGGGACGGGGGATGATAGAGGAGAGGGAGAAACAAGGACAGGGGATGATAGAGGAGAGGGATGGGAGAAACAAGGACAGGGGATGATAGAGGAGAGGGAGGGAGAAACAAGGACAGGGGATGATAGAGGAGAGGGAGGGAGAAACAAGGACAGGGGATGATAGAGGAGAGGGAGGGAGAAACAAGGACAGGGGATGATAGAGGAGAGGGAGGGGAGAAACTGGGACAGGGGATGATAGAGGAGAGGGATGGGAGAAACAAGGACAGGGGATGATAGAGGAGAGGGAGGGAGAAACAAGGACAGGGGATGATAGAGGAGAGGGAGGGGAGAAGGGTAAGAGAGAAAGATGAGGAAAGGGAAATCTAAATACTTTGTTGAAATGGTATTGGTCTAGGAGGCCTAACCAATCAATAAACTTTCAGAGCTAATAATAACATAACCAATGTTCTCTAGTAATACCTGTTCTACTGCACACAGTTTGATTGAAGACATAAAGTGCTGCTTGAAAGTATGTGAACCCCTTGTGCAATTATATGTTCCCCATGAAATCTTTATTTAATCAGAATTTGATATAAAACAACCCGGGGTTGGGGCTCGTATGCGAGCGCCTGGTGGCCGGGCCTTCCCACATGGGGCCCAGCCGGGCTCAGCCCGAACGGGCGACGTGGGGCCGCCCTCCCGTGGGCTCACCACCCACAGGAGGGACCATAAGGGGCCGGTGCGAAGAGGATCGGGCGGCAGTCGAAGGCAGGGGCCTAGACAACCCGATCTCTGGACACGGAAACTAGCTCTAGGGACGTGGAATGTCACCTCGCTGGCGGGGAAGGAGCCTGAGTTAGTGCTTGAGGTTGAGAGGTTCCGATTAGAGGTAGTCGGGATCACCTCTACGCACGGCTTGGGCTCTGGAACCACACTCCTTGAGAGAGGATGGACTCTTCACCACTCTGGAGTTGCCCATGGTTTGCTTATAGCTCCCCAGCTCTGCCGCCATGTGTTGGAGTTTACCCCGGTGAACGAGAGGGTCGTTTCCCTGCGCCTACGGGTCGGGGATAGGTCTCTCACTGTTGTTTGTGCCTACGGGCCGAACGGCAGTGCAGAGTACCCGACCTTCTTGGAGTCTCTGGGAGGGGTGCTGGAAAGTGCTCCGACTGGGGACTCTATTGTTCTACTGGGGGACTTCAACGCCCACGTGGGCAACGACAGTGACACCTGGAGGGGCGTGATTGCGAGGAACGGCCCCCCTGATCTGAACCCGAGTGGTGTTCAGTTATTGGACTTCTGTGCTAGTCACAGTTTGTCCATAACGAACACCATGTTCAAGCATAAGGGTGTCCATCAGTGCACGTGGCACCAGGACACCCTAGGCCGCAGGTCGATGATCGACTTTGTTGTCGTCTCATCTGACCTGCGGTCGTATGTCTTGGACACTCGGGTGAAGAGAGGGGCGGAGCTGTCAACTGATCACCACCTGGTGGTGAGTTGGATCCGATGGCGGGGTAGAAAGCTGGACAGACTCGGCAGGCCCAAGTGTACTGTAAGGGTCTGCTGGGAACGTCTGGCCGAGTCTCCTGTCAGAGAGATCTTTAACTCCCACCTCCGGCAGAGCTTCGACTGGATCCCGAGGGAGGCTGGAGATATTGAGTCCGAGTGGACCATGTTCTCCACCGCCATTGTCGAAGCGGCCGCTCGGAGCTGTGGCCGTAAGGTCTCCGGTGCCTGTCGAGGCGGCAATCCCCGAACCCGGTGGTGGACACCGGAAGTAAGGGATGCCGTCAAGCTGAAGAAGGAGTCCTATCAGGCCTGGTTGGCTTGTGGGACTCCTGAGGCAGCTGACGGGTACCGACAGGCCAAGCGGGCTGCAGCCCGGGTGGTTGTGGAGGCAAAAACTCGGGCCTGGGAGGAGTTCGGTGAGGCCATGGAGAAGGACTATCGGCTGGCCTCGAAGAGATTCTGGCAAACCATCCGGCGCCTCAGGAGAGGGAAACAGTGCCCTACCAACGCTGTTTACAGTAGAGGTGGGCAGCTGTTGACCTCAACTGAGGATGTCGTCGGGCGGTGGAAGGAATACTTCGAGGATCTCCTCAATCCCGCTGTCACTTCTTACATTGAGGAAGCAGAGGATGAGGGCTCAGAGGTGGACTCGTCCGTCACCCGGGCTGAAGTCACTGAGGTGGTCAAGAAACTCCTCGGTGGCAAGGCACCGGGGGTGGATGAGATCCACCCTGAGTACCTCAAGTCTCTGGATGTTGTGGGGCTGTCTTGGTTGACACGCCTGTGCAACATCGCGTAGCGGTCGGGGACAGTGCCTCTGGGATGGCAGACCGGGGTGGTGGTCCCTCTTTTTAAGAAGGGGGACCGGAGGGTGTGTTCCAACTATAGGGGGATCACACTTCTCAGCCTCCCCGGGAAAGTCTATGCCAGGGTTCTGGAGAGGAGAATACGGCCGATAGTAGAACCTCGGATTCAGGAGGAACAGTGTGGTTTTCGTCAGGGCCGTGGAACACTGGACCAGCTCTATACCCTCTACGGGGTGTTGGAGGGTTCATGGGAGTTTGCCCAACCAATCCACATGTGTTTTGTGGATTTGGAGAAGGCATTCGACTGTGTCCCTCGCGGCATCTTGTGGAGGGTGCTTGGGGAATATGGGGTCCTGGGTCCTTTGCTAAGGGCTGTCAGGTCCCTGTACAACCGAAGCAGGAGCTTGGTCCGCATTGCCGGCAGTAAGTCAGACTTGTTCCCAGTGCATGTTGGACTCCGGCAGGGCTGCCCTTTGTCACCGGTTCTGTTCGTAATTTTTATGGACAGAATTTCTAGGCGCAGCCAGGGGCCGGAGGGTGTCAGGTTTGGGGACCACACAATTTCGTCTCTGCTTTTTGCAGATGATGTTGTCGTGTTGGCCCCTTCTAACCAGGACCTTCAGCATGCGCTGGGACGGTTTGCAGCCGAGTGTGAAGCGGTGGGGATGAAAATCATCACATTCCACATCGAGAGGGGTCAGCTGAGGTGGCTTGGGCATCTTTTTCGGATGCCTCCGGAACGCCTTCCTGGGAAGGTGTTCCGGTCCGTCCCACCGGGAGGAGACCCCGGGGAAGACCTAGGACACGCTGGAGGGACTATGTCTCCCGGCTGGCCTGGGAACGCCTTGGTGTCCCCCCGGAAGAGCTGGAGGAAGTGTCTGGGGAGAGGGAAGTCTGGGCATCCCTGCTTAGACTGCTGCCCCCGCGACCCGGCCCCGGATAAGCGGAAGAAGATGGTATGGTATGGTATGGTATGTTTATGGTTACCAGTTCCATACATTGGTTTTAGTGCAAATTGTCTGTAATAGTAAAACAAAATGTATTAATGTAGGTGCAACAATAAGTGAACCCCCAAGTTGCTTTGGTAACATGAAATAGGTAATCAGGTAGGTAAATAACTGAGTACCAAATGAACCAATAGAAAGGTTTTTTTCAGGGTGAATTGAGGATAAACCATTACAAGCTAAAAAGAAAGAAGAAGACAACACTGCCAGACAAAACCTTGGGAGAGCTGTATGAAATACTTAGACACCAGATGGCTGTCCAAGTGTTCCCAAAGGAATGTCCGATAAACTAGCCCAGCAGGCACCTCTGCGGCAACTGGTTCCTCAACTGGTTCTCCAACTGGTTCCCCAACTGAAATCATTGTCACACCTTGTCACAGAATGACCAGTCTTCTGCGAGGATGCAGAATAGAGAAGGAGGACTGAAGGGAGTGGGAGGGGCAGGATGGGGTAGGAGGACAGGATGGGGTAGGATGTGGCAGGAAGACAGGATGCTGAATAGAGAAGGAGGACTGAAGGGAGTGGGAGGGGCAGGATGGGGTAGGAGGACAGGATGGGGTAGGATGTGGCAGGAAGACAGGATGCTGAATAGAGATGGAGGACTGAAGGGAGTGGGAGGGGCAGGATGGGGTAGGAGGACAGGATGGGGTAGGATGTGGCAGGAAGACAGGATGCTGAATAGAGATGGAGGACTGAAGGGAGTGGGAGGGGCAGGATGGGGTAGGATGTGGCATGTACAGCAAAGTACAGGGTGTATTATCCTATTCAGCCAACAGAGGACAGTGCAGGGTGTAGTAATGTTGTCAGCCAACAGAGGGCAGTGCAGGGTGTAGTAATGTTGTCAGACAACAGAGGGCAGTGCAGGGTGTAGTAATGTTGTCAGACAACAGAGGGCAGTGCAGGGTGTAGTAATGTTGTTAGCCAACAGAGGGCAGTGCAATGCGTAGTTATGTTGTCTGCCAATTGAGCATAGTACAGTGTGTAATTATGTTGTCAGGCAATATAGCATACTTCAGGATTTAATAATGTTGTCAGCCAATTGAGCATAGTACATGGTGTAGTAATGTTGTCCACCAGAGTGCAGTGAAGGGGAATATTACACTTGTCAGCCAACAGAGGGCAGTGCATGGTGTAGTAATGTTGTCAGCCAATAGAACATAGTTCAGGGTGTAGTAATGTTGTCAGCCAATAGAACATAGTTCAGGGTGTAATAATTTTGTCTCCAAACCACTTATATTTTGGTCACTGACATTCCTTGCCAAGAGTACACCGCTTAGATTTGCCATTTTCAATTTAGGTGATTTTATCAGAATGTATCCTTCTATAATAATAATAATTAATAAAAATGCATTATATGTACACTGATCCGCCATAACATTATGACCACCTGCCTAATATTGTGTACTGCCAAAACAGCCCTGAATAGTCGAGTCATGGACTCCATTAGACCTCTGAAGGTGTGCTGTGGTATCTGGCACCAAGACGTTAGCAGCAGATCCTTTAAGTCCTGTAAGTTGAGAGATGGGACCTCCATGGATTGGACCTGTTTGTCCAGCACATCCCACAGATCCTCGATTGGAGATCTGGGGAATTAGGAGGCCAAGTCATCACCTTGAACTCGTTGTGTTCCTCAAACCATTCCTGAACCATTTTTGCTTTGTGGCAGGGTGCATTATCCTGCTGAATGAGCCCAATGCCATCAAGGAATACTGTTGCCATGAAAGGGTCCAGATGGTCTGCAACAATGCTCAGGTAGGTGGTACGTGTCAAAGTAACATCAACATGAATGGCAGGACCCAAGGTTTCCCAGCAGAACATTGCCCAAAGTATCACACTGCCTCCGCCGGCTTGCCTTCTTCCCATAGTGCATCCTGGTGCCATGTGTTCTCCAGGTAAGTGAGACACACGCACCTGGGGAAAAAGAAAAAGTGATTCATTAGACCAGGCGATCTTATTCCATTGCTCCGTTATCCAGTTCTGATGCTCACATGCCCATTGTAGGCGCTTTCAGCAGTGGACAGGGGTCAGTATGGTCACCCTGACTGGTCTGCAGCTACACAGCCCCATACGCAACAAACTGTGCACTGTGTGTTCTGATGCCTTTCGATCAGTACCAGCATTACATTTTTCACTCCCCACGTGCATCAATGAGCCTTGGCCGCCCATGACCCAGTTGCCATTTCACTGCTTGTCCCACTTTGGGTCCCAATTAGCCATTTTCCTTCTCCGGTGTCATGTGACTTGTTAGTGTTACAAGGTCTCAGGTGTGAATGGGGAGCAGGTGTGTTAACTTTGGTGTCATTGTTCTCACACTCCGTCATACTGGTCACTGGAAGTTCAACATGACACCTCATGGCAAAGAACTGAGGATCTGAAAAAAAGAATTGTTGCTCTACATGAAGATGGCCTAGGCTATAAGAAGATTACCAAGACCCTGAAACTGAGCTGCAGCACAGTGGCCAAGACCATACAGCGGTTCAACAGGACAGGTTCCACTCAGAATAGGCCTCACAAGGTCGACCAAAGATGTTGAGTGCACGTGCTCAGCGTCATATCCAGAGGTTCTCTTTGGGAAATAGTCATATGAGTGCTGCCAGCATTGCTGCAGACGTTGAAGGGTTGGGGGTCAACCTGTTAGTGCTCATACCATACACCGCACACTGCATCAAATTGGTCTGCATGGCTGTCGTCTCAGAAGGAAGCGTCTTCTAAAGATGATGCACAAGAAAGCCTGCAAACAGTTTGTTGATGACAAGCAGACTAAGGACATGGATTACTGGAACCATATCCTGTGGTCTGAAGAGACCAAGATAAACATATTTGGTTCAGATGGTGTCAAGCGTGTGTGGCGGCAACCAGGTGAGGAGTACAAAGACAAGTGTGTCTTGCCTACAGTCAAGCAATGGTGGTGGGAGTGTCATGGTCTGGGGCTGCATGAGTGCTGCCGGCACTGGGGAGCTACAGTTCATTGAGGGAACCATGAATGCCAACATGTACTTTGACATAATGAAGCAGAGCATGGTCCCCTCCCTTTCTGAGACTGGGCCGCGGGGCAGTATTCCAACGTGATAACGACCCCGAACACACCTCCAAGACGACCACTGCCTTGCTAAAGAAGCTGAGGGTAAAGGTGATGGACTGGCAAAGCATAAATCCCATTGAGCATCTGTGGGGCATCCTCAAACAGAAGGTGGAGGAGCACAAGGTCTCTAACATCCACCAGCTCTGTGATGTCATCATGGAGGAGTGGAAGAGGACTCCAGTGGCAACCTGTGAAGCTCTGGTGAACTCCATGCCCAAGAAATGATGGTGGCCACACTTTGGGCCCAATTTGAACATTTTCGGTTTAGACATTAATAGCTGTGTGTTGTGTTATTTTGAGGGGACTGCAAATCTATACTGTTATAAAAGCTGTACACTCACTACTTTACACTATAGCAATTTTGTGAGATACTGTATATTACCAATTCTCCAAGGGGATGCAAACGTTTGGGCACAACTGTTTATATATGAGTGTGTGAATGGATGATGATGGTGTGTGTGTATGTACAGTATCTCACAAAAGTGAGTACACCCCTCACATTTTTGCAAAGATTTGATTATATATTTTCATGTGACAACACTGAAGAAATGACACTTGAGTGTACAGCTTGTATAACAGTGTACATTTTCTGTCCCCTCAAAATAACTCACACACAGCCATTAATGTCTAAATCGCTGGCAACAAAAGTGAGCACACCCCTAAGTGAAAATGTCCAAATCAAGGGCTTCTATTATGTTATACACGGCTTGAAACTTGATCTGTGGGAAGTGGGAAGCGTGGGAGGGGGTGGGTGGTCAATTGGAATGGATAGTCCGCGAGAAGTACCAATACCATATCATGACAATATCATGACAATATATAACATACCATATCATGACAATAGACAAGACAATATATAACATACCATATCATGACAATAGACATGACAATATATAACATACCATATCATGACAATATCATGACAATATATAACATACCATATCATGACAATAGACAAGACAATATATAACATACCATATCATGACAATAGACATGACAATATATAACATACCATATCATGACAATATATAACATAACGTAACATGACAATAGACATGACAATATATAACATACCGTAACATGACAATAGACATGACAATATATTACATACCATATCATGACAATAGACATGACAATATATAACATACCATATCATGACAATATCATGACAATATATAACATACCGTAACATGACAATAGTGTTATGGAAATTTGGAATTAAGGTGCATGTGAGAAATGTCTGTCTTTCTATTGACTGGTATGTAAATCTTTACTTTGATTGTGACACACATGTCTGTATAATATCAGAGGATTATTTCTTTAGGAACGTAGGAGAGAGGGATCTGGTATATGTCTTAGGGGTCATTCTTGATTGGTCACAATGGGTTGTGGGGTTAATCATCTGCCGACCTGGAGGTTGTCTAGATGCTTTAAGTTTCCCTTAAGGGTTGAGAAAGTTAACCACATGAGGGAAGACACCATGTCCCTTGTGTCAAGCCCAGGACATGTGATAGAACAAAGGGCATGTGTTTGATTGACATGAGACCGATGGGCAACTACTTACCACACCCCTTTTTCTATGTAATAAATATGGATTGTTCATGTATGGAGTTAGAGACACCTCAGACGATTATGTGTGTGTAAGCGGTTGACGTGTCTCTCATAATAGTCTCTGTGCATAATAGTTAATAAAACGGTTATAATGTACAAAGATAATTTTGTCTCTGTGTCCCTTACTCCGAGTGTCGATACATTGGAATTTCCATCACAATAGACATGACAATATATAACATACCATATCATGACAATAGACATGACAATATATAACATACCGTAACATGACAATAGACATGACAATATATAACATACCGTAACATGACAATAGACATGACAATATATAACATACCGTAACATGACAATAGACATGACAATATATAACATACCATATCATGATAATAGACATGACAATATATAACATACCATATCATGACAATATATAACATAACGTAACATGAAAACGATAACACAATATATAAACAAACAAAAAAATCCAATTAGGAGTCAGGTGTTCCTTCAGGAAACAGAAAGCTATTTTAACTGACACAGAGACACTGAGGAGCCTGGCCAACCAACCCTAAACCCTGGGTAAAGGGGCTTAGTGAATTCAGAGTTGAATGTGTGTAAGTGGGTCAGTTTGTCAGAGGAGACGCTGTAGAAGGACAGAGTGCCGGCGGGCCAGTCCAGATATACTCCTACCCTATTGGACCAGGATGAGGGGGAGGGGTCAGCTACGGAATTACCCATATTAACATGTCTGGCAGTGTAATGGTTCTCAGAGCAGTACAGACTCCAGGACTTGTCGTCGTATCCAAACAGACTGTCATGGCCCCCTCCTCTCCTGTTGATTCCTTTATATGCTACTGTTATATCAGCACCTCTCCCAGTCCACTCCACCTCCCAGTAACAGCGTCCAGACAGACCCTCTCTACACAACACTTGCCACCAGTCCTCAAATCTGTCTGGGTGATCAGGATATGATCGCATCTCTCCTCTTGTCACCTTCCTGTTCCCCTCAGACAGAGAGAGGGTTCTGTGTGTTGTGTTTGGGTCCAGTGTGAGATCACAGGCATCTAAAGGGGGAAACCAGGATACAGTTTTAGAAATGATAAAACATCCCTCCCTCACTCGCTCTTCTCTTTCTGTTTCCTGCTCTCTTTCCATCTTTGTATCACCTCTCTCTCTCAGTATGTCATTCTCTGTTTCCACTCTCTCCATCTCCTTCTCTGTTCTCTCTCTCCATCTCCTTCTCTGTTCTCTCTCTTTCACCCTTCTCTATTTCAAGTAGGTCACAACATTTCTAACCTTTTAAACTTAATTTAAACTGAATATTCTGAATTTCCTCTCTTATTCCCCCAATCCCTCTCCCTCCCTCTCCCCCTCCCCCCCTCCCTCTCCCCCTCCCTCCCCCTCCCCCCTCCATTCCTGCATCCATCTCTCTATCATTTATAATTAACTGATAAATCGTGATTAATTGCATGTGAACAGTATCTCAACACAAAAGATTAATTCATGTATGGTTGTATGTTATATAAATACACAAAGACCCACAATCTTTGTGCTTACGTAATACAAAAATACTCACATTTTCTTTTCCCTAATATTATTCTGATTTCTCCACCATGGTCCAAACTGTTGGAAAAGCAGAGTAGCAGGCCAAAATTAGGTGAACATAAGCTTAAATAAGCTTTTTCCTAGAATATCAAAGAAAACTCAAGCTGCTAGATTATTTGTTTGTGAAAACCTGCAGATATCGATAGCCTGAGTTGCCACCTCTCATATATAGCACATCGCTCCATTTTCCCTCCATTGATGGCCACAACCCTGCGTGGTATGTCTTAAACATGGGGTGTACATTCAAATGACATGGAAATGAGTATGCAAACTAAAATAAGTATTTATTTTCTGTTTCGTAATGTAAAGAAGCTCTCCTTCTTTACATTACGGAGTGATGTGAGGTGGGGAACAACGGACTACATTCAATGTCATTTAACTGTTATTGGTTGAGATGAGATGAGATGGTTGAGTCAGTGCCAGTTGAGTTTCTCATGACTAACTAACAATTTGACAATGTTACATTGTAACTTTGCATGTTACGCATGCAGGTGTAGAGAGTTAGGGTTATCTCATGCGCCAATGGACATTCCATGGCGACGCCGGTGGAGGTTGGAATGCCATTTACAAAATAGTGGTTCCTACTGCCTTTCAACAAACTGTTTTATCCCTTGCTCATGATCACCATGGGGCCGGTCATTTGGGAGTCACCAAGACTTATGATCGGGTGCTGCAACATTTCTTTTGGCCCGGTTTAAAAGAGGATGTGGCTCAGTACTGTCAGACATGCCACACCTGCCAGGTAACTGGAAAATCAAACCAGGTTATTCCTCCCACTCTTCTTTGTCAGAGGGCTGGGTCAGAGGGCTGGGTCAGAGGGCTGGGTCAGAAGGACAGAGGGCTGGGTCAGAGGGCTGGGTCAGAAGGACAGAGGGCTGGGTCAGAGGGCTGGGTCAGAAGGACAGAGGGCTGGGTCAGAGGGCTGGGTCAGAAGGACAGAGGGCTGGGTCAGAGGGCTGTGTCAGAGGGCTGGGTCAGAGGGCTGGGTCAGAAGGACAGAGGGCTGTGTCAGAGGGCTGGGTCAGAGGGCTGGGTCAGAAGGACAGAGGGCTGGGTCAGAGGGCTGGGTCAGAAGGACAGAGGGCTGGGTCAGAGGGCTCTGTTAATATGTTTGTTATTTTTTCTCTGTTCTGTAAAGATAAAGCCCAAGGGCTCGGGGGAAGGGTTTGGAGTTGTGTAATACTCAGCAGCAGTGCTGTCTCTTCTGTCTAGTCAGGATCATTTAAATGACAGTGAGAGGCTGTTATACAGATTTCCTTGTCTTTTTGGTGATGTTCCTACACGCACAAACATGTTAGAGCATTACCTTAATGTTGGAAACGCTGCCCCTGATAGGGGCAACATGCTTGATAGGGGCAACATGCTTGATAGGGGCAACATGCTTGATAGGGGCAACATGCTTGATTGGGGCAACATGCTTGATAGGGGCAACATGCTTGATAGGGGCAACATGCTTGATTGGGGCAACATGCTTGATAGGGGCAACATGCTTGATAGGGGCAACATGCTTGATTGGGGCAACATGCTTGATAGGGGCAACATGCTTGATAGGGGCAACATGCTTGATTGGGGCAACATGCTTGATAGGGGCAACATGCTTGATTGGGGCAACATGCTTGATAGGGGCAACATGCTTGATAGGGGCAACATGCTTGATTGGGGCAACATGCTTGATAGGGGCAACATGCTTGATAGGGGCAACATGCTTGATAGGGGCAACATGCTTGATAGGGGCAACATGCTTGATAGAGTGCCTGACTCGTACCCGTTGCCCAGACTGGACGACTGTATTGACACTGTTGGTGCTGCTACTCGTGTAACCAAGATAGATCTCCTAAAAGTTTACTGGCAGATGCTGTTAACCCCACGTGCCTCAGACATCTCAGCCTTTGTGACCCCAAACTTCCTGCAATACTTTGTCACGGCTGGTCAACTCAGTGTTAGCTGGAGTCCCTAACTGTAGTGCCTACATTGATGACCTGGTAGTCTGTTCAACAGAGTGGACAGATCATTGATGACCTGGTTATCTGTTCAACAGAGTGGACAGATCATTGATGACCTGGTTATCTGTTCAACAGAGTGGACAGATCATTGATGACCTGGTGGTCTGTTCAACAGAGTGGACAGATCATGTCCGTACCCTAAGGAGAGTGTGTGAACGTCTAGCAGCTGCTTCTCTTAACCTGAACTTGGCAGAGTGTGAGTTTGGGAAAGCCACTGCTACTAATCTTGGCAAAAAGGTTGGCCAGGGTCAGGTGGGCCCTGTTGATACCAAGGTCTCAGCTATTACTACCTTCCCTGCACCTACTACCAGATGAGAGCTACGCCATTTTTTAGGAGTGGCTGGCTACTACTGTAGTTTCTGTAAGAACTTCTCTACAGTAATCTCTCCGCTCACAGATTTGCTCTGTCCGGCCAGAACATTTGTATGGTCTACAGATTGTCAAGCTGCTTTCAACACTGCCAAAACACTCCTGTGTAGTACCCCTGTACTTGCTGCTCCGGATTTCGAGCAACCTTTTGAATTAGAGGTAGATGCTAGTGCCAGAGGTGCTGGTGCTGTTCTGCTGAAGGCAAAGTGGAGTAGACCATCCTGTCTGCTATTTTGTCGGAAAATTTTAAAGTGTCAGACTAACTATTCAACCATTGAACAAGAAGCTCTTGCTTTGTTGTTGCTCTGCAGTACTTTGTTGGTTCCAGTGCACTGCCAGTGATGGTGTATACAGACCATAACCCCTTAGGGTTTCTCCACCGTATGTACAACCAGAACCAACACCTTTTGTGTTGGGCACTTGTGCAAAATTATAATTTGGAGATCCGCCACAAAAAGGGGTCTGATAATGTTCTGGCAGATGCGTTGTCTCATTGTCTTGTGTTTAGAGATGTATAATACATCTTATCCTGTGTGGATTCCTTTACACATTGAATAGTGTTCTGTATACTTTTTATGTCTTGTGTCGCAAACCATAGTGGGTTTGCTCTTTAAAGGGTGGGAGTGTTATGCATGCAGGTGCCCTCCTGCTGTTTCCCCAGGTGCCTTTTATGTTCCTGATTGGGCTCGTTGGTGTTACCCACCTGGCAGTCATGAGTGCATCGCCTGACTGCTGAGGTGGACCAATCTGTGGACACTCCCCCTAATTGCACCACCTGTTCCTTTTTCCATCACCCAATCGCATCACACATCCCTGGTTTAAAAACCCAGTCAGTTGGTTCTCCCAGAGAGAATATTTTGCTTTCCCCCACATGGACATAGACACTCTTGAGATACATACCCTTGTTGATAGACAGACACTTAGTTTAGCAAATACATCTCACTTTGTCCTGTTTCATGTGAGTATGTATTGCTGTGATGTTTTGTTTGGTGTTGTCAAGTGTTTGCTGTTTAGTCCTTATTCAACCTGTGTATTTTGTTTGTCCCTGTGAAAAGGGGTTTTATAGCAAGTCGCCCTTGGGCATATACAACCCGTAGGAAAACTGTCTAAAAACACTAGTTAGACCTGAGCAGACCACCCACTGTACAAACCCGATTCCAAAAAAGTTGGGACACTGTACAATTGTGAATAAAAACAGAATGCAATGATGTGGAAGTTTCAAATTTCTATATTTTACTCAGAATACAACATAGATGACATATCAAATGTTTAAACTGAGAAAATATATCACTTTAAGGGAAAAATAAGTTGATTTAAAATTTCATGGCATCAACACATCTCAAAAAAAAGTTGGGACAAGGCCATGTTTACCACTGTGTGGCATCCCCTCTTTCTTTTTATAACAAACATCTGGGGACTGAGGAGACAAGTTGCTCAAGTTTATGAATAGGAATGTTGTCCCATTCTTGTCTAATACAGGCTTCTAGTTGCTCAACTGTCTTAGGACTACTTTGTCGCACCTTCCTCTTTATGATGCACCAACTGTTTTCTATGGGTGAAAGATCTGGACTGCAGGCTGGCCATTTCAGTACCCGGATCCTTCTTCTATGCAGCCATGACATTGTAACTGAGGCAGTATGTGGTCTGGCATTGTCATCTTGGAAAATGCAAGGTCTTCCCTGAAAGAGACAACGTCTGGATGGGAGCATATGTTGTTCTAGAACTTGGATATAACTGTCAGCATTGATGGTGCCTTTCCAGATGTGTAGGCTGCCCATGCCACACGCACTCATGCAACCCCATACCATCAGTGATGCAGGCTTCTGAACTGAGCACTGATAACAACTTGGGTTGTCCTTGTCCTCTTTAGTCCGGATGACATGGCGTCCCAGTTTTCCAAAATGAACTTCAAATTTTGATTTGTCTGACCCTTTTCCACTTTGCCATAGTCCATTTTAAATTATCCTTGGCCCAGAGAAAATGCCTGCACTTCTGGATCCTGTTTAGATACGGCTTCTTATTTGACCTATAGAGTTTTAGCCGGCAACGGCGAATGGCACAGTGGATTGTGTTCACCGACAATGTTTTCTGGATGTATTCCTGAGCCCATGTTGTGATTTCCATTACAGTATCATTCCTGTATGTGATGCAGTGCCGTCAGAGGGCCCGAAGATCACAGGCATCCAGTATGGTTTTCCGGCCTTGACCCTTACACTCAGAGATTGTTCCAGATTCTCTGAATCTTTGGATGATATTATGCACTGTAGATGATGATAACTTCAAAATCTTTGTTAGGACTGGTCTTCCCCTCCCCTTGTGACACCTTGGTACAAAGTCCCGGGTACACAGATGGCTCGGTCACATCAATGCCACACTCCTTCATGTCTTCCTCATAGAAGATCAGATGCCCTTTCTTCAGCTGTCGGAATGCCAACTCTCCAAGTTTAAGGACTTTGTTGTCACTTCCTGTGGCTGTGGAACTCAGTTTTGCTCTCATGTTGACTATCTGTGAGATCAGGAAGCGTAAGTATGTCTCAGTCAGGGACTTGGGTAACTCTTTTCTCTTCATTTCAACCAACAGATTCTCTAGAACAGTGGCTAAAATCCAGCAGAACACTGGTATGTGACACATGATGTAGAGGCTCCTTGATGATTTGACATGGTTGAAGATTCTTCTGGCCAGGTTCTTATCACAAATTTTCTTTTTAAAGTACTCCTCCCTCTGCTGGTTACTGAAGCCTTGTACCTCTGTCCACTGATGAATGTATTGACGAGGTATCTGATTGGCTGCTGCAGGACGGGTGGTTATCCAGATGAGAGCAGAGGGGAGGAGTTCTCCTGTGATCAGGTTTGTGATCATTGTGTCCAACGAGGCTGACTTTGTATCATCTGTCAGAACCTTATTATTTTGAAAGTCCAAAGGGAGTTGACTCTCGTCCAGACCATCAAAGATAAACAAAACTTTAAAATTGTTCATCAGAGTGTGGATTGGCTTTATGTCAGGGAAGAACTGATGAATTAGCTCAATCAGACTGCAGTCATTCCCCCCTATATTAGGATTGAGCTTGCGAAAAGGAAGTGGAAAGATGAAATCAATGTCTTTGTTCGCTTTTCCTTCTGCCCAGTCGTGAATCAACTTGTGAATAGAGACAGTCTTTCCTATGCCAGCAATGCCCTGAGTCAGCACTGTTCTGATTGGCTTATTTTGACCTGTCTGTTTTTGGAATAAGTCACTATGCTTGATGGTTTTTTCAATGGCTTGTGTTTTTGTGTCTTTTATGACCTCGTGCTCATGTTTGACCCCACCAGAGGCCCCCTCAATCCAATTGAGTTCAGTGTAGATCATGTTTAGATTGATAAAATCCCCTTCCATTGATGTCCCCTCATAAACACCGCCATACTTCTCCTTAAGATAGCATTTTAGAGCCTCTTTAACTGCAAGGAAAAACAAAGTTACTGCCATGACTGTGTGATCATTACTGACATAATAACTATATGTGTGTCTGTGTTAACATCACAGACACACAGAGGGCCAGAGCGCCTCTCATGTCATATACGTTAGAGGGCCAGAGCACCTCTCATGTCTAATACGTTAGAGGGCCAGAGCACCTCTCATGTCATATACGTTAGAGGGCCAGAGCACCTCATGTCTAATATGTTAGAGGGCCAGAGCACCTCTCATGTCATATACATTAGAGGGCCAGAGCACCTCTCATGTCTAATACGTTAGAGGGCCAGAGCACCTCTCATGTCTAATACGTTAGAGGGCCAGAGCACTTCTCATGTCATATACGTTAGAGGGCCAGAGCACTTCTCATGTCACATACATTAGAGGGCCAGAGCACTTCGCATGTCTAATACATTAGAGGGCCAGAGCACTTCTCATGTCATATACGTTAGAGGGCCAGAGCACTTCTCATGTCATATACATTAGAGGGCCAGAGCACTTCTCATGTCTAATACGTTAGAGGGCCAGAGCACCTTTCATGTCATATACGTTAGAGGGCCAGAGCACTTCTCATGTCATATACATTAGAGGGCCAGAGCACTTCTCATGTCTAATACGTTAGAGGGCCAGAGCACCGCTCATGTCTAATACGTTAGAGGGCCAGAGTACCTGTCATGTCTAATACATTAGAGGGCCAGAACACCTCTCATGTCATATACGTTAGAGGGCCAGAGCACCTCTCATGTCATATACGTTAGAGGGCCAGAGCACCTCTCATGTCTAATACGTTAGAGGGCCAGAGCACCTCTCATGTCTTATACGTTAGAGGGCCAGAGCACCTCTCATGTCATATACGTTAGAGGGCCAGAGCACCTCTCATGTCTAATACGTTAGAGGGCCAGAGCACCTCTCATGTCATATACGTTAGAGGGCCAGAGCACCTCTCATGTCATATACGTTAGAGGGCCAGAGCACCTCTCATGTCTAATACGTTAGAGGGCCAGAGCACCTCTCATGTCTTATACGTTAGAGGGCCAGAGCACCTCTCATGTCATATACGTTAGAGGGCCAGAGCACCTCTCATGTCTAATACGTTAGAGGGCCAGAGCACCTCTCATGTCATATACGTTAGAGGGCCAGAGCACCTCTCATGTCATATACGTTAGAGGGCCAGAGTACCTCTCATGTCTAATACATTAGAGGGCCAGAGCACCTCTCATGTCATATACGTTAGAGGGCCAGAGCACCTCTCATGTCTAATACATTAGAGGGCCAGAGTACCTGTCATGTCTAAAACATTAAAGAATTAAAGAATGAGGTCTGAGACTAAATTGGGAGGTTCCAATGGGCTGGTGCCTCCTTCAGGGAATGATTATTACAGTCATAATTGTCATATTGTAGCTATTACAGTAATAAAGGTTTTTGAAAATTGTTTATGTTTATTTGTGGAACAGTGAATGCCCAGAGACTCTCAACTAAATAAACTAAAGGATCATCTGAAAGGGAGAGTGGAGAATTTACAATCTGAGCCAAAAGAGAGAGGTTAAGTGGGGATACTGGGAAACTGAGGTAGTTGGTGTATTGAATTGTAAAATCTGTTTGTTTTGCTGTTTTCTAATTATTGTAAAGGTTGAAGCTTACCTCCTCGAGAACACTCAGTCATGTCTGAATAAACTTGGTTGAAGAAATCTTTGTGTTGAAATTGAAATACATATTAACTATACATCTTAACATCTTAACTATATATTAAGATTGTCATCTTAAACTATGTGTGTTGCTATGTATCAGTGTCCTTTTATTTGTTTGTGTAACTGTCATTATAAATGTTTAATAACTTTCTAACCTGATGGTTTCTTTATTTTCGTAGTCTGAACATGTATGTTCAATAATTGGTCAACCAGTTGGTTCTGTTTCATCTTTGTCAGTATCTTCCATGAGATGGTCACAGCTCCAGATTCCCTGTAGTTCTTCACCATGTAATCCACAGTGTCTGATCTGTCTGCTTTCTCCAGCTGACCTTTTGGGATGGGAGGAAACTCAGGACCAAACTGGTCTTGGTTCAGGTGCCATTTGAACCTCTTCACATCTTCTTCCACCAGTTCGTTCAGAATTTCCAGCAGAGACACAGAAACAGGATCCATCACTAATAGTGGTCTCCAACCTTTTTGGGTGAGAGGACACCTTTTACAAAGAGAAGTTGTGCAACCTACTTATATGTTTGTTTCATTTAATATCTGTTAATATTTAATACTTCAAATATTTCTCCTCACACCTCCAATTTTTCCCTAGGTCAAAGCTATTAACCTCAACTCCTGGTGTCCAAAGCATTTCTGCTTGTTATCCTCTCTTTCTGCTAAGGGATTTATTCTGAACTTGGACATCAGATGAATGCAAAAAGGAAGTTATTCCCATGGTAACCCCTAACCCTAACCCTCTCAATTTTATTGATCATGTTTTTTATATTCTTAGTTGTATTTATCCTATTTTACATTCTTTATAGAGAAAAAATGCTTTTTAAGGTCTGGAGGTTAACAAACAAAATGTTTTATATGTTAATCCCTTCAGTAGGGAAATTGTGTCAGTCTTGATTTATCTGTGTAGTTGATGTAGCTGTTATTAAAGAAACATTAAAAATAATAGATACAGTGATGATATGATGATGTACCTCTGCCAGGTAAGTCTACTTTGCAATTTTATTAAGGACCAAGCAAGTAGAAAACTAATCAAAGAGGCTATGGCCCTGTGCCCACCTTACATTTGGTCTGTAGGGTGACACGGCTGCAATTGTTGTCCTGACCAACTATTGATTATAGTGGGTGAGTACATATGCAATCAATTATGTTCTGTTTTGTATTTGTAACTAATGGGTAATTTGTAGATTATTTTCACTTTGACATTGTAACTTTTTTGGTAAAAAACATCCTTGTTGAATACATTTTGATTTCATGTTGTAACTCAACAATATTTGGAAAATTTGTCTGAACACTTTTGAGAGCCATTGTAAGTGGTTTGGGGTATATCCCTAAACTATATCAACAAATAAATGTACTTGACTAATTAAGTAAATCAATGACACATCTATATAAATAAAACATATTGTGATAAATATCATGAAGCAGTAAATTCTGCAAATCAACATGACCCATGACTATACCAAGAAATAACTTATATTGTCTAATTCAGAAGATCAATATGGTGCATTTATATCCATAAACCAAAAAACTATTAATTCAGCTTTTCAGTATAAAATATGAATATTCACAAACTAACCTGAAAATTTGAGTTTGACTGATTCCCCTTCTGCGTGTTCCAACCTGTTCTTCTGAATGTGTATGAAAGGAACCTTGATTGTATGAAAGTATTAATGTATCTGACAGGAATGCTGGGTAGCGTGACATTAAGATGAAATCTGACAGGAATGCTGGGTAGCGTAACAATATAATGGGTCCTGTGTAGCACAGATAGCAGAGCCGGGTGTTCAGGATGCCAGTGTCATTAACAAACCACTGAGGTCTCTCCACTTCTCCATACTTGATACTAACAACTTCCTCCTTCCCTTCATGAAGCCAAACGTTTGCTGTGCTGTGGCTCTTACCAACATCTGTCCCAGGGAGACTTAGAGACCACGCTCAACATATCGAGCCACCTCCAAACTGCAAACTGTGCAATCAAAAGCTGTCCTATATCACTGCTTATTTTCCAGCATCTAAATTGATAATAGAACTTTGCATCTAGCAATATCTTCTCTTGCTAGCTATGTGCCTCCATAAATATTGGAATAATTATATTTTTGGGGGTCTCTGTAATAGCTGCATATTACAAATGTATTATTATATTAATTTTTGTATTATATTATAAATATTATTAAAAATAGTTTAAAGTGTAGATCCTTAACTTTTCTTTGAGGGTTTACAAATAAAAAATTACAGCAGTCTTCATATAGTGTCCCCTTATTTCAGGGAACCACATGTATTGGGATGGATTCATTGTGGAGAGGTGGAGAGATGGAGTGATAACTGTCAAAGTAACATCCACATGAATGGCAGGACCCAAGGTTTCCCAGCAGAATATTGCCCAAAGCATCACACTGCCTCTGCTGGCTTGCCTTCTTCCCATAATGCATCCTGGTGCCATGTGTTCTCCAGGTAAGCGACGGGCATTCACAGGGCCAACCACATGATGTAAAAGGAAACATGATTCATCAGACCAGGCCACCTTCTTCCATTGCTCCGTGATCCAGTTCTGAAGCTCACGTGCTCATTGTAGGCACTTTTGGCAGTGGACAGGGGTCAGCATGGGCACCCTGACTGGTCTGTGGCTACGCAGCCACATATGCAACAAATTTTGATGCACTGTGTGTTCTGACACCTTTCTATCAATACCAACATTAACTTCAGCAATTTGAGCTACAGTAGCTCGTCTGTTGGATCGGACCACACGGGCCAGCCTTTGCTCCCCACGTGCATCAATGAGCCTTGGTTGCTTTTTAGTTCTTTCTGCTTGGATTCCTAAAATCGTCCTATGCCCCTTCTTAGCGTACTTTAGTTTAATTTGAATTAAAACACATGATCTAATTATGATTGTTGTTTTGTTTTTTAGAGCTCCAAATGGCTTTTTTCACCAATACTCTTTGGAATTCGAGCCATCATGAAGGACAGAACATAATGCCAAGATCTAATCTGTACATGAAATGTTTTAAATTATGGTTGATTTGAATTAGATTTTAGGCAATTAAAATGGTTCCTTGTTCTGAGAGTTAGGAGAAAATAAAGTTTCAGTTTTATGAGGAAAGAGATTTCCCCAGAAACAGAACCTGCTAGCCTGCATGGCAAATTTCCCCAGAAACAAAACCTAATAGACTGCATTTTTGTTCTTCTTAGGAACTGAGGTTATTCCGAAAGTCGTAAACCTTCACAGATGTCCTGGCATATCTATCTAGAACAGGGGCTGAGTATGAGAGGGTTATCTACAACAGAGGCTGAGTATGAGAGGGTTATCTAGAATGGGGGCTGAGTATGAGAGGGTTATCTAGAACGGGGGCTGAGTATGAGAGGGTTATCTAGAATGGGGGCTGAGTATGAGAGGGTTATCTAGAACAGAGGCTGAGTATGAGAGGGTTATCTAGAATGGGTGCTGAGTATGAGAGGGTTATCTAGAACAGAGACTGAGTATGAGAGGGTCATCAAAAATGGGGCTGAGTATGAAAGGGTCGTCTAGAATGGGGGTTAATCAAAATAATGATATAGTGGTTTTAAAATTAGGGACTGGTGTGTGGAGAGAAAGGTAAAAGAAAGAAAAGAAAGAGGGAGAAGGAGAGTGGAAGAGAGATATGGGATATAATCCCTCAATCCCCATGACAGTCTGACACATAATCATTATCATTTAATGGTGGAGACTAGGACAAAACGTCCTCATAATCATTATCATTTAATGGTGGAGACTAGGACAAAACGTCCTCATAATCATTATCATTTAATGGTGGAGACTAGGACAAAACGTCCTCATTATCATTTAATGGTGGAGACTAGGACAAAACGTCCTCATAATCATTATCATTTAATGGTGGAGACTAGGACAAAACGTCCTCATAATCAACCTCTCCTCATTCCCTTCTCTTCTGCTTGTCTTTCTCTAATTCTCCTTCCAAGTCTACAAAATTTCTGATCAAATGTATCTTACTTTAATTCATTCAAAAACAAGGAGATTTCTAAGTGACCCCAAACGTTTCAAAGTTTTTCATACTGTATATATTTATGTTTAGTTATTACTTTATTTAGCAAATTTTACTCTAGAATTGTGAATGTAAACAAATATTACCCATGACAATAAAGCCACTAACCCTAGTGAGGGAGAAGATAGAAGAGGGGGAGAGAAGAGGGGGAGAGAAGAGGGGGGGGGGAGAGGGGGAGAGAAGAGGGGGGGGGGAGAGGGGGAGAGAAGAGGGGGGAGGGAAGAGGGGGGAGGGGAGAGAGAAGAGGGGAGAGAGAAGAGGGGGGAGAGAAGAGGGGGAGGGAAGAGGGGGGAGGGAAGAGGGGGGAGAGAAGAGGGGGGAGAGAAGAGGGGGGAGGGAAGAGGGGAGAGAGGGGGAGGGAAGAGGGGAGAGAGGGGAGGGAAGAGGGGGGAGGGAAGAGGGGGGAGGGAAGGGGGGGAGAGAGAGAAGAGGGGGAGGGTAGAGGGGGGAGGGATAGAAAGAGAGACGGGCAGGAGAAGAAAGAGAGGAAGAGTGTATTCCCTTTCTCCAGGTGGCTAAAATATATAATTTAATAATTTCTTGTGCAAACTGTAATCACACAAACACATTCTGAACATACATTCCTGCACACACTGTACACACACACACACTTTCTTTGTATCCAGTGTTTACCTTAAAGCCCCAAGTGTGTCTCACAAGGAGAGTCTTTATTTCCCTTCTAGACCTGTAGTGGCACCTGATTGGCTGAGTAGTATGGAGGAGAGGTGGACATACATCTACTAGTAACTGGGGCAAAAAGCCTTTGACAATCACCTGTCAAACACGTCTGAAATGACTGACTGAAACAGCATGTAAATGTGAAACACATCTAAAATGACTGACTGAAACAGCATGTAAATGTGAAACACATCTAAAATGACTGACTGAAATAGCGTGTCAATGTTAAACACGTCTAAAATAACTAACTTAAATAGCATGTCAATGTAAAAAACATCTAAAATAACTAACTTAAATACCATGTCAATGTAAAAAACACCTGAAAATGTGAATTCCAATACAATTAAGTCAATTAAAACTCTTTAGATGTGTCTCTTTAGTGCAATCTGTTGAGTACCTGATTGAGAGGTCATTTGTAGACACATCTGTCTATTTACACTGGGCACTGGAAGGCATCCAAAATACACACAAACATTTTTGCAAATAAGCAGGATCCAATAAAATAGAGCCATTACGTTCCAACCTCAACACACGTGGATGGTACTTTCGCTTAAACAACTAACTACTCACACCTGTGAATTTACCTGGTAGGCAAAATTAAGTACTCACACCTGTGAATTTACCTGGTAGGCAAAACTAACAACTTACACATGTGAATTTACCTGGTAGGCAAAATTACACTTACATGAATTTACCTGTGATCTGTTTTACTCTGTTAAGGTCTGCTCCAAACCACTAAGATCTGCTCTACTGTGTTAAGGTCTGCTCTAATCCACTAAGATCTGCTCTACTGTGTTAAGGTCGGCTCTACTGTGTTAAGATCTCATCTACTCTGTTAAAGTCTGCTCTACTCTGTTAAGATCTGATCTACTCTGTTAAAGTCTGCTCTACTCCATTAAGATCTGCTCTACTGTGTTAAAGTCTGCTCTACTCTGTTAAGGTCTGCTCTACTCTATTAAGATCTGCTCTACTGTGTTAAAGTCTGCTCTACTCCTTTAAGGTCTGCTCTACTCTGTTAAGGTCATGTCTGCTCGGCCCTTGTCCGATATGTGTGTGTGTGTTTTGGGTGAGCGTGTGTTTGTGGGTGAGTGTGTGTTTGTGGGGGAGAGTGTGTTTGTGGGGGAGAGTGTGTGTGTGTTTGTGGGTGTGTGTGTGTGTTTGTGGGGGAGAGTGTGTGTGTGTTTGTGGGTGTGTGTGTGTTTGTGGGTGTGTGTTTGTGGGTATGAATCGTGGTCTGTGTTTTCAGGTCACCTTTATCAATAGTCAAAGCCTCTTTTATGTTGCTTTATATAATTCCTTTAAGCTGAGCTTCATACGTCAATCACACAATTCACCTTTTCTAGTCTCACCCTCTCCCCCTCTGTCTCTCTTTCATCTCCCCCTCTGTCTCTCTCTCTTTGTCTCTCCCCCTGTCTCCTCATCTGTCTCTCTTTCATCTCCCCCTCCATCTCCCCCTCTGTATCTCTCTCTGTATCTCTCTCACCAATCCTCCCTGTAATGATCTTTTAATACCCAATCATTGGGTGCATAATGAAATACAGAATATGACAAAGGAGGCCCCGAACTGTTATGCAGCTGAAATCCTGCATCAAGCAAGAATTTGAATACATTTCACTTTTAAAACTACTGCAATTGGTCTCCTCATGTCTTCTCCTCATGTCTCCTCCTCATGTCTCCCCGGTTTCTCCTGCTCTCCCCTCTCTCACTTTTCATCTCTCCTGTCTCTCCTTCCCTTCAGTCTCACATTTTTTCCGTACCTCTCCCACATTACCCATCCCTCTCCTCCCTCTCCTGGTCTCTTCCTCTCCTATGCTGTTCTCTCCCTCTTCTCTGCTGGTTTCTTCCTCTCCTATGCTGTTCTCTCCCTCTTCTCTGCTGGTTTCTTCCTCTGGTCTGCTGGTCAATCAATCAATCAAATGTATTCATAAAGCCCTTTTTACAACAGCAGTTGTCACAAAGTGCTTTTACAAAAACACCCGACCTGAAACCCCAAGGAGCAAACAACAGTAGTGTTGGATTTCAGTCTGGTCTCTCACTCTCCTCTATTCATCCATCAGAGTGACCTGGTTGGCCGCCGACATATGGCAGGGTTAGTGTTTGTCTGGGGAGGGGTTAGTGTTTGTCTGGGGAGGGGTTAGTGCTATCTGAAAGCGGTCTTTGTGGTACAAGTCTTTATAAGCTCGTTCAGGACACCAGGTGCTCCCAGCACACCTCTGCACGCATACACATTGCTGTTTCTACGGTCACCGTCATAATGACATCTGGATTGAGGAGCATGTTGCTACTGATGCTGGCGGTAGGCGTGTCCCACACCCAAAACAACCACAACCGACCGGTCCAGAGCACCTGGGACAAACCAATCCACTTCAGTACCAAGAGTGGTGACTCCTGCACCATGGTGGTATCTGGAGCTGGGGATTACACCCGGCTCAGGGTGTCTTGTAAGGGACAGCCTTCACCCCAGCCTCGCTACTACTACTGTGACTTCCAGGGGAAGCCGAACAGGTGTCGAGCCTACAACTCCAACCCCAGACATTACTTCACCCAGATCATGTGGGAATTGAGGAAACTGAGCCATGCTTGCCAGGGAGCCCACATATACAGGTAATATATTACAAACTGGATGTTTAAAATCCTGAATGTTGATTGGCTGTTAGCGGTGGTATATTACATCATTTACCACAGGGATGACATCCCATCACTTTTTACTGCTCTATTTGTGTATGTAAATGGTTTATAATAGCAATTAGGCATCTGGAAATGTTTGGGTTAATTGGCCAATATATCATGGCATGTTGCACCTAAAAAAAGGCTCTTACCCGTGCTATATTGACCATATACCACACCCCCTCGTGCCTTATTGACCATATACCACACCCCCTTGTGCCTTATTGACCATATACCACACCCCCTCATGCCTTATTGACCATATACCACACCCCCTCGTGCCTTATTGATCATATACCACACCCCCTCGTGCCTTATTGATCATATACCACACCCCCTCGTGCCTTATTGATCATATACCACACCCCCTCGTGCATTATTGACCACATACCACACTCCCTGGTGCATTATTGATTCATTATTCAGTGGCTTTGGAAAATATTCAGACATTTAAAAAAAAATCACATTTTGTTGTGTGATACTGGATTTTATTAAATGGCATTGATCTACAAACCCATATCCCATAACGAGAATGCAAAATCATGTTTTTTTTTTTATTTAACCAACTTATTTAAAACACAAAACTGATCTGTCATGGACAGACCCATTGCTGTGACACTCTGAACTGAGCTAAGATGCGTCCTGTTTCCATTGATCATTCTTGAGAAGTTTCTACAACTTGATTGAGATTCACCTGTGTGAGATTCTGTTGATTGGACATGATTTGGAAAGGCACGCCCCTGTCTGTATAAGTTGACAAAAACCAAGCCATGACGTCAAAGGAATTGCCGTACAGCTCAGACACAGAATTGTGTTGGCCTCCATCATTCTTAAATGGAAGTTGGAACCAGCAACACTCTTCCTAGAGCTAGCCGCCCGGCCAAACTGAGACATGATGAGACGGGAGGTCAGGGAGGTGATCAAGAATGATCACTGTGACAGACCTCAATTATTTATGCAGCAATTCAACAATGAGGACTTTATGGTAGAGTGGCTAGACTGACTCCACGCCTTAGTATAATGTACATTTTGCCAAAAGGATCCTAAAAGACTCTCAGGCCATGAGAAACAAGATTCTCTGTTCTGATGAAACCAAGAATGAACATTTTGGCCTGAATGCCAAGCGTCACATCTGGAAGAATCCATGCATCGCTCATCACCTGTCCAATACCATACCTACGGTTAAGCATGGTGGTGGCAGCATAGTGCTGTGGGGATGTTTTTCAGTGGCAGAGACTGAGACTAGTCAGGATCAAAGGGATGATGAACAGAGCAAAGTACATACAGCTCCTTGATGAAAACCTGCTCTAATGCATTCAGTATCGTAGAGTGTGGTGTAGGTTCCTGAAGTGGCTTTGGGACTGTGAATGTCATTTGAGTGGCCCGGCTAGAGCCCAGACTTGAACCGATCAAACATCTCCGGAGAGACCTGAAAATGGTTATGCAGCGACGTTCCCCATCCAACCTGACTGAACTTGAGAGAATAGCGCCTAGCTGGGATATATTGGCCATATCCCACCATACCTTATTATTTAAATATACCATATCAAACAGCCAATCAGCTTTCAGAATACAAATCATCAGGTTGGTTTGTAGATTTCCTTTGATCAATTATATATTCAGTGTTTAACACAGTAAAATGTAGAGAAAGTGAAGGGGTATGAATATTGAAGCAGCAAGCCCTGCCAGTGTGTTGCAGTGGTCTGGACATGACAAGGTGAGTACTGTGATTAGTTACTGCAGTCCCTGTGGTAACCACTCTGGAAGGGGGGAGCATGGAGTTGATGGACAGGTCTTGGAGAGGACAGGCATTTCAGAATAACATATTAGTCATAATAACAAACTAACTGATGATCCCCCAGACCTCCAATGTGTAAGAAGGGTTCTGATGAGGTCCAGATGACCTTCCTGTCCTCCTGGCCCAAAACCACCACTCCTAAACCACCGAAGACTGGTCAGGACATGCAAAAACCAGCACAGGCCCCTGCCCAGCCCAAAACTCCCAGCATACCATGCCAAGCCAGGCCCCTGCCAGGGAAGCCCACCACCAAGACCACACCAAGACCAACAGATCAGGTGGAGACCAAGGCGGCACGCTTGGCACATGAGTTCTGTTGGAGAAGCTTCCAGGAGATCTGTACCTTCTTGATCAGCTTCTTTCATAACTGAGGTAGGGAGTGAGGAGATGGAGGAGATCCAGTCTCTCCAACAGGTTGAATGTGAGCTACTTAATGAGTAGCTCGTGTAACACTTCTGAAGTACATGCTGTTTCACATGTTATTCTTTAGTTGGATTTTTGACCAATCAACAGGGAATTACACATTTAAACAATTATTTACGGAACTAAAAATAATTTCTCATGTTATTTAATTTCTGAAAAGAACTCAAAACCTCCCAATTTCTAATTATTTATTAACTTTTATTTTACAGAGAATGCCAGCCCAGCCAATGCAGTCCAGGCCAGCCCCTCCTCCAAATCCGCCCAGAACAGATAGATTGTGCTATATTCTTTTGACATTCTTCTGAGCCTCCTCTGACATTCCTCTGTCCTGTTTTGATGCATGGGTTCCTTGTTGTTCTATTTGGTTTGAAATGGTTCCATTGAGACTGTGACTCGTTCTAGGTTTAGAAAAGTAAAACAAGGTGGTGTTCACCATAGCAATATTACAACAAGAAAGCCTGTTTCGGTCATAAACAGGAAAACCTGTAAAACCCCTTGTGACAACTGCTGAAAAAGGGCTTTATAAAAGAAATGTGAAAAAATAAACGTGTCCTACGCGCTCCTGTTATTGTGGAGATATTGTGGAACTAACAGTTTTCCCCCAATATCATGGAATATCAGTCCATCTTATTATAATCATGGAATATCAGTCCATCTTATTATAATAATGGAATATCAGTCCATCTTATTATAATAATGGAATATCAGTCCATCTTATGTTTACCGTCACAACTTCTAACTCACTTGGACCCCAACTAACTGATGTGGCCCAAAAAGGTCCCATCCTCCTCCTCATGTTGCACAGCCAGAAGATGACTGGCCACTTCTCTGAGTCTGGTTCCTCTCTAGGTTCTTCCTAGGTTATAGCTTATTAGGTAAAACCTTTCCTGGCCACTGTGCATCTGTGCACTTGCTGTTTCTTGCTCTTTTTGTGTATCTGTATGAGCACTTTGTGACAACTGGTAATATAAAAAGGGCTTTATAAATTAGATTGATGGTTCGAATGATACCCACAAATACCTTAATATATGGCTACACTACTCATTCTTATTCAATAAACACCTTCAGTTCTGATTCCAGAACATCTTACACACACACACACACACACACACACACACACACACACACACACAGCCAAGTACACGACGTCTAACACACACACACACACACACACACACACACACACACACAGCCAAGTACACGACGTCTAACACACACACACACACACACACACACACACACACAGCCAAGTACACGACGTCTAACACACACACACACACACACACAGCCAAGTACACGACGTCTAACACACACACACACACACACACACAGCCAAGTACACGACGTCTAACACACACACACACACACACACACACACACACAGCCAAGTACACGACGTCTAACACACACACACACACACACACACACACACACAGCCAAGTACACGACGTCTAACACACACACACACACACACACACACACACACACACACACACACAGCCAAGTACACGACGTCTAACACACACACACACACACACACACACACACACACACACACACACAGCCAAGTACACGACGTCTAACACACACACACACACAGCCAAGTACACGACGTCTAACACACACACACACACACACACACACACACACACACACACACACACACACACACACACACACACACACACACACACACACACACACACACACAGCCAAGTACACGATTATCAGATAAGGCAGTTCTGTAAGACAACAGCAACAACAAGAAAAACTAATTCTCTCATAAAAGATTAGTATTTAATTCAGTTGCTCTACATACAAAATGGGATTACATGCAAGAACAAGTATTCCATTGCTTCGGCCTGCTGATAATAACTATATATGGATTCTGCCCTCTACTGTTCAAGAGACATTACTACAGCCTGTTATTAATGCACCATGCATAATTACCTAATAATTAACCAGTCTTTGGTTTAGTCTTACCAAAAGTATTCAAAACACTTTGGTTGTTATATTTCAGGTATTAAAAAACGTAATCTGAAATATGAGTTTTGTATAGTAATGGACATACATAATGTTACCTTGGTAAAGTAAATACATGACTAGTAAATTATATTTATAGAAAATGACTTTAGTGAACGAGATATGAAAAAAATTTAACGACCCAGACTGAATTAAAGGGACCAGCTGAGATGTTGTACTGATTAACACAACTCATGAATGATTGACAGCTGGGGGGGGGCAATCACAGCGTAGTTAGCACCTCCTCAGTGGTCATCGCCATGGTTATGCATCATCTCCACCACAGAGCAGGAGGAGGGCCTTACGGTAGTCCCCAGAGGTATCACCCTGGAACAAACAGAGAGAATTACCAACCATAACCCACAGGGATCACCCTGGAACAAACACATTAAGTCGTTGAAAGGAACAGAGATTTACTTCCAAAACACTTTGGGTATATGTACATTGTCATGCCAAAAAACATTTGAATTTTATTGAGAAAGCAAAAGGAGACTTGAAAGAGGACAGATAAAAATAGCTAATTGTAATGCTACCTTGCCCTAACAGAGAATGAGTGATCCATAACAAAGACAAACCTTGACTATCACAGATCTGGCTGTCAAGAGAAGACAGGATATGTGCTCACTTCCCACACAATGAGATGGAAATAGAGCAGACCTTTAACCTCCTGACTGGTGTATGGCCACATCAGAGACACTCGCTGCCTTGTGTAATTACAGGGACAGTGAAGCATTTTTTGTTTTAGCTCTATATTCTAAAGGTTTTAAATCAAACCATAATATATAATATATTTTAGGTCAGGTTTCTGGTTTCTGTTTAGTCACATATGTGAGGGGGAGAAAAAGATAGTATTCAATGTCTGATCTAGATTCAAGGCTTTTTACTAAACAAAACCCTTTCAAGTTTGGTATTGGGGTTTTTCAACATGACAACCAAAAAGTGAAGGAAGCCATTATGGGGGTAACAAAAACTGAAAAAATAAGGCTTAACAAAAACAACAGTATTTGTTAACATATAGCTGAGCTCAGCAATGTCAAACAGCCTGACTGGCCCAGTAAGACCTCTGTAGTGGATGATTAACATTCCCGCCATATGAAAAATGTTTATGTCTAAGAGAACAGGAACTCTGAATTTGTGAAGGTGGTGTCTAAACATCCCTAAACCGGCCTCTAACGGGGAGGGCCAACTGTCTAAACGTCCCTAAACCGGCCTCTAACGGGGAGGGCCGACTGGCTAAACGTCCCTAAACCGGCCTTTAACGGGGAGGGCCGACTGTCTAAACGTCCCTAAACCGGCCTTTAACGGGGAGGGCCGACTGGCTAAACGCCCCAAAACCGGCCTCTAACGGGGAGGGCCGACTGGCTAAACGTCCCTAAACCGGCCTCTAACGGGGAGGGCCGACTGTCTAAACGTCCCTAAACCGGCCTCTAACGGGGAGGGCCGACTGTCTAAACGTCCCTAAACTGGCCTCTAACGGGGAGGGCCGACTGGCTAAACGTCCCTAAACCGGCCTGCAGAATCCTGGACAAAATATGATGAGACAAAGATGACCATGTTCCAGAGTGATTGCAAGAGGACAGATCTTTGCCCTACCTCATCTGTGAAGCAGTCTATAATACCGTCCCAATCTTTTCATCCCATATTTTACCAGGTAAGTTGACTGAGAAAACACGTTTAATATTGACCTGGGGGTAATTAGGGCATTTGAAATAACTTTATTCTATTTAAAAACTGCTGTTAGTAATGTATACTCAGAGCACTCCTTTTGTTATATTTTACTTAATTTTCTCTTATTTTCCTTTATTTTGACAACATTTTTACAAATGGTTACCTTGCCAAAAAACTCTTAATACTGACCACTGACACAAACAGACAGAGACACAGAGACAGAGACAGACACACCTTAATGGATGAGTAGAGTGAACAGGCAAACAGACGTCTGTAGTTTGCTCTGATGTCCAGCATGTCCACCTCACTGCGACTCACCATCACCCTGATCAACGTCTGATCATCAGTACCTGCACCCTGCACGCACGCACGCACGCACGCATTAGTGTAGTGTAGAATAATCCTTATTCTGGAAACATGTCTAGTGTAGAATGGTCCTTATTCTGGAAACATGTCTAGTGTAGAAAGGTCCTCAAACTGCCATCTTGGGGCCTCCAGCAGTGTTCTATAACAGAGCCCCTCCTCCAACCTGTCCCAAGTGTTCTATAACAGAGCCCCTCCTCCAACCTGTCCCAAGTGTTCTATAACAGAGCCCCTCCTCCAACCTGTCCCAAGTGTTCTATAACAGAGCCCCTCCTCCAACCTGTCCCAAGTGTTCTATAACAGAGCCCCTCCTCCAACCTGTCCCAAGTGTTCTATAACAGAGCCCCTCCTCCAACCTGTCCCAAGTGTTCTATAACAGAGCCCCTCCTCCAACCTGTCCCAAGTGTTCTATAACAGAGCCCCTCCTCCAACCTGTCCCAAGTGTTCTATAACAGAGCCCCTCCTCCAACCTGTCCCAAGTGTTCTATAACAGAGCCCCTCCTCCAACCTGTCCCAAGTGTTCTATAACAGAGCCCCTCCTCCAACCTGTCCCAAGTGTTCTATAACAGAGCCCCTCCTCCAACCTGTCCCAAGTGTTCTATAACAGAGCCCCTCCTCCAACCTGTCCCAAGTGTTCTATAACAGAGCCCCTCCTCCAACCTGTCCCAAGTGTTCTATAACAGAGCCCCTCCTCCAACCTGTCCCAAGTGTTCTATAACAGAGCCCCTCCTCCAACCTGTCCCAAGTGTTCTATAACAGAGCCCCTCCTCCAACCTGTCCCAAGTGTTCTATAACAGAGCCCCTCCTCCAACCTGTCCCAAGTGATCTATAACAGAGCCCCTCCTCCAACCTGTCCCAAGTGTTCTATAACAGAGCCCCTCCTCCAACCTGTCCCAAGTGTTCTATAACAGAGCCCCTCCTCCAACCTGTCCCAAGTGTTCTATAACAGAGTCCCTCCTCCAACCTGTCCCAAGTGTTCTATAACAGAGCTCCTCCTCCAACCTGTCAATATTAAGCCCTTGATGAGCAAATCCAGGTGTGAAATCAGAAGTATGGAAGTCTGGAACCCTGAGGTGTCTTACCTTCAAAGAATTGAACAGGGTTTCAGCAAAGTAGGCAGGAACACTTCGAGCACATTTAACTGGAAGGGAGAGAGACTGATTTTATCACCATTATAATACAGTAACAAACTCCAACATCTATTTTAACTGTCCTGCTGAAATGCTCTGGAGACCAATGTGTCAGTCTCACCCACAGCCAGCAGCAGGTCTCTGAGGCTCCCAGAGGTTTCTCTCTGAATGCTCTCCTCCATCTCGTATCCCGCCAGCTTCATGTATGCGTCAAACACTGCAACACGCATGCAAACAAGCTGATGTCAGTGTGCATCTATGTTGAAAACATTAACAGCACGCACACGCATGCATACCTTTTCTCAGATGTGCAGCACTCCTGTTCCCGAGGATGGTGATAAACTGTTCCTCATCTGTCCCAAACTTCTTCTCTCCTGCATTGAACAGAGCCTACGCACACATGCACACGCATGCACGTGCACCAATTTGGTTAGTCAATTGGTGTTAAAGGTGTACGTGTAAAAACAGTAACCGAATTTCATATTTAGTACAATGAACAGACATCAGACAGGGGAGATTGTGTTGATTATATCGGTAGTGACCCAACATGACCACTAGATGGCAGGTATTCATCTCACCTACTAACACAATCTGCCTCAGAATCACTACAAGCACCAGCACATCTGGACATAGAATTAGGCTCAGTGAGTCGTGGTAATAAGAATACAGAACACACTGGAATACACATACAGCCTGTGTAAGGAGTTATTTTACAAACACATGACCGTCACACACTCTCTCACACACCCCTGAGCAGAACACAAAGACGTCATTATGAATAGAGAAGGACATTCTCTGAGGCACACACACAAATACAAGCGCACACGCGCACACACGCACTTACCTGTGCATCAGCCTCTATGTTTCCCTCCTGCACCCCCTGCTGTCTGCTGGCCTGGGTAGAGATAGCACATCTATTTTGCACATATCTATGTTAAACTTTCATATCTATAATTTCTATATCTGTCCCTGAAATTGTGTGATCTTGTGTGGACACTAACACACTATTTTCCTTACTGTATAACCCTTGACCTCTAAAATCTGACCCCTAACCTGTAGCAGGATAACCAGCAGTCTTTCGAAGTGACCAGATGTGTCTCCAGTTATGTCCTTCTCCAGGTCAGCATCATACTCTGGAACACGCACACACTTGTTTAACATTGTTGCTCCAACCACACAACTGACAACCCAGTTCACATCAGCCACATTAGCAAAGTATCCCCTTTTGAGTAATCTGTAAGTGTGGGTGTGTTACCCTGTCGATAGGCAGCGATGATGTTTTGAGTAATCTGTAAGTGAGGGTGTGTGTTACCCTGTCGATAGGCAGCGATGATGTTTTGAGTAATCTGTAAGTGTGGATGTGTGTTACCCTTTCGATAGGCAGCGATGATGTTTTGAGTAATCTGTAAGTGAGGGTGTGTGTTACCCTGTCGATAGGCAGCGATGATGTTTTGAGTAATCTGTAAGTGAGGGTGTGTGTTACCCTGTCGATAGGCAGCGATGATGTTTTGAGTAATCTGTAAGTGAGGGTGTGTGTTACCCTGTCGATAGGCAGCGATGATGTTTTGAGTAATCTGTAAGTGAGGGTGTGTGTTACCCTGTCGATAGGCAGCGATGATGTTTTGAGTAATCTGTAAGTGTGGATGTGTGTTACCCTGTCGATAGGCAGCGATGATGTTTTGAGTAATCTGTAAGTGTGGGTGTGTGTTACCCTGTCGATAGGCAGCGATGATGTCCTTAATCTGCTGAGGGGTTCTGGATGATAGGATCTCAACTAGGACCTTCTCATCAGTGCCTGCCCCCTACACAAGACATCACCGTAATGTCACTTACATCACACAGTCACTATGACATCATTACTATGACATCCTCACACAGTCACTATGACATCATTACTATGACATCCTCACACAGTCACTATGACATCATTACTATGACATCCTCACACAGTCACTATGACATCATTACTATGACATCCTCACACAGTCACTATGACATCATTACTATGACATCCTCACACAGTCACTTTTGAACTCCTACAATGCATCTTCCTAATTTCTGGTTTCTAACGTAAACCTGGTTGTTTTTAACAATACAGGCTAATTTGAATTGGAAGCCTAGTGGGTCAAACACCTTTATGGCATGCCGAAGTGAGGTCACATCATAGAGGATGGGAGGGGCCATCAGACCCACGATCAGAGACTCAAACTTCCCCCCCAGTTCACCTTTCAGATCAGATACAAGGTCCTGGAGAAGGGAAAGGAGAGATTATTTAAAGGAGTTAGGGTTGGAGATGTATTTAGGTTGCATTGTGGTTGCAGTTCTCTTATGTCTGTGATCTGGTTGCACTCTGGTTATGTTCTGACCTTGCCATGCAGGGTCTTGTATGCAGCTTTGATCTTCTGTCTCTGATCGTTACTACGAGACGTCAACAGGTTCATGATGGAATCCTCATCCGTTCCTATGGAAACAACCATAGTCAAATCATCTGTGCCATGCTTACTCCCATACTTCAACAGTTGTGTTACACCCACACACACACTGACCCAGTCCTTTCATGGCCTTGTAGAGCGTCTCCGCATCCTGGTTGGCATTGAAGTTTACACTGGCCCTCACAGTGCCTCGACCAGCCTATCAGAGAGCAGACAAGAGCAGACTGGTTAACATAGTTAAAGGTATGGTTCTGCATAGATCTTTTGCAGTCCCCAGGACAATTCAAAACATTTGGCCAAGAATTATGCCATTTATAATGCAATATCTAAAAGACAACAGTGTTTTGGTTTTAAGCAATTATTAACTACCTCTGGCTATTATTAATGATTTACTGCTACTGACAGTTAATTTTCCATTATACAACTACCAATATAACACTGACATTGACAGAACTACACCTGGTCTATTCTGACTTAGGAGGAGATTGACAGATATATTCATGAAAGTCTATGATCAATACTGATCCATGGATGACAGAGAGTGTGGGTGTGTGTGTGTTTACAACAGCAGTCTAAGGCCAGTGCTGTAAAGTCATCTTTGTGGTTTTGGGAATGTTGTTGTTAAGAGAGGAAAACCGGGTAATGTTTCTAGGTATCAACAATCTAAAAACACTCAAATCACCACAACAACTGGTTACTGTCACCCCTCAGTCCAACAAGTTAGCCACTCTTCCCCCACCCCCTGTCACATACATGCCTGCCAAATAAATGTCATTGAGAGGTTAAACTGCTAAATTAATGTAATGAAGAGGTTAAACTGCTAAATTAATGTAATGAAGAGGTTAAACAGCTAAATTAATGTAATGAAGAGGTTAAACTGCTAAATTAATGTAATGAAGAGGTTAAACAGCTAAGTGAATTGTATTGAAAGGTTACCCTGACACACCCAGAGGAATAAACGAACATCAGCCTCCGACACAGTTCATATTGTTTAAAACCCAATAGAGAAAACAACCTCCAACACAAGAGACACAGGTCTCTAACCTTCTGCACTCTCCAGAGTAGCTGAGTGAGTCAACCAGAGAGACAAATAGAGAAAGGAGCCATAGAAAGGCAAGTTCCATCTAGGCTGTATATTTCTATGTTCCATAGTAACCAGGAAGTTCAGGCTTTAGCACCCGGGCCACACCCACCTTCCTAGTCACTACGGAGACCAGAGCACAGTCCCAGAACCGGACTCCTAGAGCAGAAGACATACCCTCTAATAGCAGACAGGATTAATTCCCAGGCTGACCTCTCTGACAGTCTCTAGCAGCAGAGAGCACAGTAAACTGTGGACAGGATAAAGTCCCAGGCTAACCTCTCTGACAGTCTCTAGCAGCAGAGAGCACAGTAAACTGTGGACAGGATAAAGTCCCAGGCTGACCTCTCTACAGTCTCTAGCAGCAGTGAGCACAGTAAACTGTGGACAGGATAAAGTCCCAGGCTAACCTCTCTGACAGTCTCTAGCAGCAGTGAGCACAGTAAACTGTGGACAGGATAAAGTCCCAGGCTGACCTCTCTGACAGTCTCTAGCAGCAAAGAGCACAGTAAACTGTGGACAGGATAAAGTCCCAGGCTGACCTCTCTACAGTCTCTAGCAGCAGTGAGCACAGTAAACTGTGGACAGGATAAAGTCCCAGGCTGACCTCTCTGACAGTCTCTAGCAGCAGAGAGCACAGTAAACTGTGGACAGGATAAAGTCCCAGGCTGACCTCTCTACAGTCTCTAGCAGCAGTGAGCACAGTAAACTGTGGACAGGATAAAGTCCCAGGCTGACCTCTCTGACAGTCTCTAGCAGCAGAGAGCACAGTAAACTGTGGACAGGATAAAGTCCCAGTCTTTAGTAATACTGGTGCCAACAGGAATCTTACTGGAGGATTCTGTAAGAGATCATCTGATTAATTACAAAAGTAAACACACAAAGTACTGGTTACACACATATGCACACATTTCAGAGTTAACAACTCCACCCTGGCTTTGTGTGTATGTGTATATATGTGTGTGTGTGGTGTGCTGTGTAAAGCGAGAAAATCTGACTACATTTTATAAACAGTCCGAAAAACACCATCCAACTTGGACAACATGGAATGGAGGAAGGAAGAAAGAAGGGGGGGGTATAGCTCAATAGAGAAGTAGAGACAGAAGAGACCCACCCAGGCCACAGAACAGCCCACACTCATGACTCATACAGGCTTCTCCAAACACAGCCCCTCTGATGCACAGCTCTGAGCTAACAGGCTTCATTTAAAGTCATCCCTTACTAGTTTAGTTTAACTGTAGTTATTACCAGTTTCACTGAAAATGGAATGGAATAACCAGATCCTTTTCCGTGCCTCTATGCTCAGACAGATCAGTAGCACTGCATTGTTCTTCGGTTATTGAGGTTAGATCCTATATCTCTGAAAAATTCAGCCTCCTGTTTGGCCATTTCCAATAAACTTTCTGGTAACTAAAATCTAGAATCTGAACTGCTGTACCTGACTGTCCAGGCTACACAAACACACAAAAAACATGCTCATCCAGTTTTTCCAGAATTTACTATATGAACACAATAACTTCAAATTTGCTCGCTGCTATTTAGGATTACTACTTGAATGCAAAATACTAAGTACATGGGCGAGCTTGGGGAACTGTTAGGCCTAATTATTGTATTTTTAAAAACCTATTTTCAGGTCATATATGCTTTATTAGCACAGGTAACAGGATAAACAGCAGGTCGTCTTTGCTAAAAATTCATTGGGCTGGATTCGAAACCAGGCAGCAGCACAAATGTGTAACGGAGGTAGCGTGGACCAGGCGGACATATTTTTAACTGTAACTATAATGTGTACCCCGACCAAACTCATACGGAATTTCGGGTTTTGGATTTTTATTCGGAAATCTCTCTGAAGTCGACAAGGCTGTTTTCTAAGGGATGAAAGTTGAAACCTTCAGTGACAAGATTTAAATTCTATGCTGTACAGGTCTCGCATAGTATAGAGGCTAAAATAACGTGTATTGACCTAATATGTTATGACCATTCCGTCACTCCCGCATAGTCTATATTCGCGCTTAACCTGGGTCAATACACACTGATGTGTCGAGTTAATGTTTAAATGACACACAATATAAGTATTTTTTTTATTAGAATGGAATTTATATTAACCGTCTCAAGGATAACCCTGCTATAGCAGCTTCACAATAGGCTGATTAATCGAACTGGAAAGTTAAACATTAACATTAAACGGAACCTTACAGTTCTTTTCACCGACAGAAAAGGATTAGGGATGTTAACTCACCATTCTGATAGTCGGTAGAAAGCGGGTTTAATGCAAAGAAGGAAGTTCCGTCTGGAAAAAAAAAACATTCTATATCACTAACTTACCCAAATCACTTAAACAGCTGAGATTTTCCCACTTTTAATGCAGCCCCATAAAAATACCTGTTGATTTATTAATAGAAATTCATTAGAGATAATATTCTGTTATTTCCATTAACTTAGACGTTTCGCCCATTATCTATATAATCATGTTGTTGTTTTTTACAGTGCACACATCACTTGGCTGGTTTTACACTTTAAAATCACATTAACACGAGCAGAGTGGAAACATACCGGAGTTTGTAGTCTGCGTCTGGAGCTCAGTGAAGCGTAGCGAGCCAGAGAAAACGAGAGACTGAGGAAGAGCGGAAAAACTAGTTAACAGACAGTGAGGTGGGACCACACCCTAGTGTGACTACACCAGCGGCTAGCGCACTACCATTAGCCAGACATGCTGGACGATGACGTTTTAATCACAAACTATTTCCGCGTTCTGAACTTTGTGAAGAAAAACATTTGTAGAAGGTTTGGTGAATTTTTGAGATTTACGGACTTTATCAAACAACCTTCGCTAATCGAAGAAACTACAATTGAGAAACAGATAATGCTAACCAGAACAGATGCTGGTGACGCATGCATTCCGTGTCCATGGAAACAGCGTAGACACACCTGAACAGGTGGAGGGCTGTGTGACAAGAGGACTAAAAAGAAGAATAAGTAGAAATGTACTGCTATTAATTACTATCACAAACAGACTCAGACTAAACCAGGCCTACACTAAACCAGATTTATCAAACACACACTAAACCCATAGATGTACCAGGAACAGAAACACATATTTATCTACATGTCATTATTGGGATTATTAATGATGCTCTCCTCTAGCTCATCTCATCCCTCTCTTCTCATTGGTCTCTCGAATCTACAGTCCTCCCCTCTCCATATTCCTATTTCATCCCTCTTCTTTCCTCATTCCTTTCTTCTCTCCTCATCTTTCCATAACCATTATATCATAGCCTTTTCTACTGTCTTTCATTCTCCACCTCTCCTCCTCAATTACAAGTAAGCAAAATGTTGACATTTAATCACATGTATATTAACTCTGTGGCTGTGAAACAGGCTTGGTTCCATCAGGGAAAAAAATGTAACTTTCAAAAAGAAGAAATTTTTCTCCACAAACCATTTTATTTTTATTTTTTTTACTTCAATTCAGCTCAGCCAACGACGGTGGTGTGTTTTTTGTGTAGCCCTCTACTGGACAACTTGATGTATTTTAGGAAATGCCCTTGGTTTGGGGAGGAAAATAATCACTGCAATGTGGTTTTGGTAGCATTGAGCTAACATGTTCCTGAGGAGACTTGCTGAATCAGTAACTCTCAGCAGTACTGCTAGTATCTAGATCAGCAACTCTTTACTGCTAGTATCTGAATCAGTAACTCTACTGCTAGTATCTTAATCAGTGCCTCTCAGCAGTACTAATAGTATCTGAATCAGTAACTCTTTACTGCTAGTATCTGAATCAGTAACTCTCTACTTATCTGAATCAATGCCTCTCAGCAGTACTAATAGTATCTGAATCAGTAAGTCTCTACTGCTAGTATCTGAATCAGTAACTCTCTACCGCTAGTATCTGAATCAGTACCTCTCTACTTATCTGAATCAATGCCTCTCAGCAGTACTAATAGTATCTGAATCAGTAAGTCTCTACTGCTAGTATATGAATCACTAAGTCTCTACCGCTACTATCTGAATCAGTAACTCTCTACTTATCTGAATCAATGCCTCTCAGCAGTACTAATAGTATCTGAATCAGTAAGTCTCTACTGCTAGTATCTGAATCAGTAACTCTCTACTGCTAGTATCTGAATCAGTAAGTCTCTACTACTAGTATCTGAATCAGTAAGTCTCTACTGCTAGTATCAGTAACTCTCAGCATTAGGATACTAAGCTCTGAAGCAGTTCCTGTGGTCACTAGGAACAATCACTTTCTGTTTGCTTCTTAATTGTGGTTATGCATGAAAGGCATTAGTCGGAAATACCATCTGACTTGTTTTTTAATTGTATTTAAATACATTTATTGAACTGCTCATTATCTAAACATGCAAAAACATTTACGGAATATACTATTACAATCTTTACCCGGCTCAGCCAGACGAGGACTGGCCTCCCCTCCCCTCAGAGTCTTGTTCCTCTTTAGGCTTAGTTTCTACCCTACTAGGGAGTTGCAGGTTGATGCTTGCTATTTGGGGGATCAAGCTGCGTATCTGTAAAAGCACTTTGTAACAACTGCTAATGAAAATGTATTCATAAAATGAATTTGATCATAATTTGAACAATGCTAGCTTTTCTTGCACGTTCAGAAACAGAGGAGAGTTGTTCTCTTCAAACAACTCTCCCAACAAAATACAAGTTTGGGTGACCTCGTGCAAAATCAACCTAGTGAACCATCAGTCAGTTTGAGACATCAGTTTGAGAGGATCAAACAGACAGCATGCATAAACAACTGTTCATTATTATTTGTTGATCAGACAGTCACCATTTACCCATGACACAACATTCAATAATCCCCACAATGTTTGTGCCCCAACTTGAGGGCGTGACCTATAGGTTGGTAACCCTTGTTCAGTGATCTATGCTTCTAGGGTAAACAGACGGAGGTAAAGTTGGTTTTATATTCAGAAGCTTCCAGGGTAAACAGGTGACCAGAAAGTGATTTATTCAGTTATGAAGTGTTTAGTGTCTATAGTGCTAAGTTATGTTTTTATCTTTGATAAATAATACAGATCGAACGAAATAACGAAGAACCACATGTGAATCGAGCGCGGTTTTGCACACGATGAATATTTACATCAAATATCCGAAGTATATGCGATCGGTAGTCTTTACATGCCCCTATTCGATAACTACCAACAATGGACCCTTTATTGCCGTACAACAGCAACAATACACAAACAAAAACATAAGACATGGAATTTGTTGCCTGACGCGCATGACTACTAGAACCTTCCACTGCTCGAGTGTCGGTGTTGGATCAGTCCACTTCCAAAACTGCACCTGAAAAGTAACTGATTACACTGTATTGGTTACACTCCTTTCTTATTTCACGCACACACAAAAATATATACACACACAATAATTCATTGCAACGATGTGTTGTTTACGCATGTTGGTGGGCTACGGAATTTGCAATGGATTTTCTCCCCTCCTCGCACACCCCCCCCAGATCCGCACAATGGAATATGACCCACAGCATATGAGACTTGTGCGCTCGCAGTTTGTAATACCCACACCAGTTCACCGCTGGCTGTAAGAAACCTGGATAGGATATCTACAGACTAACCACATTTACCAACGCGACCGAACCTAACCAAGCAAGATGGAGTGGCAACCGATGGAAATCAACCCGGAGGTAGAAACCCAGAATAGTACACGTTTTTGTGGTTATTTTGCACTTAGCAGTGGGACTGAACGGTGTTGATGAGAACAGCTGATGCTCTGTTTTAACGTCCTTTTCTTGTCTGTTTGTCTGTCTTTCAGATGCTGAATAAGGTGTGTAGCCTACACTGCTTGGTCTGTATAGCTGAGTCATACCGTGATGTTCAGTTGGGTATGATATAAGCCGACAACAGTATGTTAACCAACAGGTTCGTTCTGGACCCGGTCCAGCTAGGAGTTCTACTTGACCGTACTTGTTAGGATCGGATCATCCTATAATATCCGCCCAAAAGCAGTGCGCGACATATACACACGATAACGTGGTGTCTTCAGATTGTAGCATGGAAACCTACTGGTTGGTCGGTCTCCCGGTAGCATCTCTGCAACGCCATGCGCCCCTCCCGGTGTCTGGGATGCAGGGCGTGGTCTGGCGGATGGATGGATTGAAATCAAAAGTCTATTATCCATTATCACTCGACGCATTTTTTAATTGCTGTCCATGAAGGACAGGCGGTAACGCGTTAATGGTATGTGTTGTGTTGCTGCTGTAGAAATCTTCGTGGTAGTGATGTATTTGTGAGGCCCGTGCTGCTGACTCCTCAGTCTCCTTCACTATGGAGATGTTCTGTACGACGTCACAGATTCTGAGGACATTTAGCTAGTCATGTTTTACATTGGTGATGTCATTGACTGTGGGCATTCAGGATACTGACATCAGAACGTTTGCATTGGAATTAGATGAGGTGTTCATTTATAACTATGAATGTTAAGCCCCTCAATCATTATCAATATTAGGTGTGACTGTAAATACATATCTTTGGGACCGATAGTTTGGTCAGTGTTGAGCTCTCCTGGTGTTCTCTAGGGACTCATGGGAAACGATGTTCTGCCGATGTCTTCTGTGTTTGTGTGTTGTAGGTGCTCAGTTCTCTGGGTGTCTGTGCGAGCTGGCGCTTCGTGGATGTGTTGGGGTTGGAAGAGGAGGGCGTGTCCTCAGTCCCTTCGCCCTGCTGTTCCATCCTGCTGTTGTTCCCCCTGACGCCTCAGGTAACTGCAGTGTGGCTCGGCCCGTGCTGTAGCTGTGGCTCGGCCCGTGCTGTGGCTGTGGCTCGGCCCGTGCTGTGGCTGTGGCTCGGCCCGTGCTGTGGCTGTGGCTCGGCCCGTGCTGTGGCTGTGGCTCGGCCCGTGCTGTGGCTGTGGCTCGGCCCGTGCTGTGGCTGTGGCTCGGCCCGTGCTGTGGCTGTGGCTCGGCCCGTGCTGTGGCTGTGGCTCGGCCCGTGCTGTGGCTGTGGCTCGGCCCGTGCTGTGGCTGTGGCTCGGCCCGTGCTGTAGCTGTGATACTGCAGATTGATACTCTATCTCTGGCAGCATGAGTCGTTCCGGAAACAGCAGACCGGGAAGGTGTCAGATGATCAGGACGTCTACTTCCTGAAGCAGACTGTGGTCAACTCCTGTGGCACAGTGGCTCTGCTTCATGCAGTCGCGAACAACCCCACCCGCATAGAGTATGGTGAGTTAAAAACTGGTCTTGTATGACCCAAAATGGTGGGGTGGTGAATAGAGATTTAGTGGAATCCAAATATTGATTGTAGTGTGTGTATCCGGGCTGTCTCTGTGCCAGATGGCGACTCCGCCTTGAAGAAGTTTCTAGATGAGACGGCCAAAATGACCCCCGCCCAGCGGGCCACCCACCTGGAGAACAACCAGGTAATGTCAACCTCTACCTGGGGTGCAGCTCAACATTTTGGCAAACAGATCAAGGTGGGGACGGACATGTCATCAAGTCCTTCCTTTCATCTTCTGGTTTCTTCTATTTGACAATGGGTTTCCACCTAAACGTTGTTTGGCAGAATAAATACCCCACAGGCATTGAGTGCACATGCCTGCTTAACTGTGTTCACCATACAGATAAAAATGGTGAACACAGTTAAATCTTACATGTAGCAAAATCCTACATGTAGCACCTTTTAATATTTTGACTGGACTCTTAGGTGCTTTCAATAAAGCATAAAATATTTTAAGAAACATGTTAAACCAGTTTCATCTCTCCTTGATGTGTGGTTAGACTCTGCAGTTTCCATGTTTGCCAGTAGAGGGCAGCAGTGCTGTTCTCATCAACAATGTGTTTCTGCATTTATGCATGTGTCAAATGTTATGTTTGGAAATATGTATTACATTTAAAGTTCTTGAAGAGCGCCCCACAAATACACTGGTTACAATCCCAATCTAAATGTCTTTTATAAAACCAAATGGTCCTAGCAACTGGTAAGGGAAAACCCTCTGAAAAGTACTGCACTAAATACTGTGTGTAAAGTGGGATTGTTTATTTCCAGTGGTGTCTGTATTTGAGATCCACTGCCTCCAACAATGGAGCTAGCATTGACACTTTCTAACTGGTCTATGACAATAATGGATGCAAACTAGAATTTTGGGTCAAATTAAACTATTGGTCGCATTTATCTCAATGCTTAGTTTTCTGTAGATAAATGCATTTATGTAATATTATGAATCTGTAAAATTCAAATGTGCATGGGTTTTTCCAAAAACAACATTTCTCAGTTTCAACATTTGGTTTTGGTAGATTGCTTCCAGAAAAGTTGGGACGTTGTGTAAAATGCAAATAAAAACAGAACGCAATGATACACAAATCCCTTATCCCTATATTTAATTGAAAATAGTACAAAGAACACATCAAATGTTGAAACAGAAGTTTTATTGTTTTGGGGGGAAATGCATGCCCATTTTGAATTTGATGCCAGCAACATTTCAGAAGTAGGTACAGGGCCTGTTTACCACTGTTGGATCACCTCTCTTAACAATTCTCTAAGCGTTTGTGAACTGAGACCAACTGCTGTAGTTTTGTAATTGAAATGTTTTCCCATTCTTTCTTGATAGAGGATTTCAGCTGCTCAACTGTTCGAGGTCTTCTTTGTCTTATTTTTAGTTTCCTAATGCACCAAATGTTTTTAATGGGTGACAGGTCTGGACTGCAGGCAGGCCCGTTTAGCGCCCAGACGCTCACGTACAGAATGTGGTTTGGCATTGTCTTGCTAAAATAAGCAAAGCCTTCCCTGAAAAAGATGTCGTCTGGATGGTGGCATATGTTGCTCAAAAACATTTTATTCAGCATTAATGGGGCCTTCACAGATTGGCAAATTACCCAAGCCATCTGCACTCATTCACTTCACCCAAAGAAATCCAGAGATTTCTTTGGGTTCTCTGTAACTTTTAATATGCCGTAGATGAGATCCTCAAACACTTTGCAGTTTTATGTTGAGAAATTTTCTTATTGTACCATTTGCCTGGGTAGTCAGTGGTGAACCGTCCCCATCTTTACTTCTGATAGGCCCATCCTCTCTGGAATGATTGTTTGTATCATCATGTTACTAATTAGTTGATGTTCCACCAGGTTTAGTTTTTAAGCATTACACAACTTTTCTAGTCATTCTGGACTCTTGCCTCTTTCCCAACATCGAAACGTGTTGCTGGCATAAAATTTGGCATATATTGTTAGTTTACATTTTATGCACCCTCCTGACTTTTTGGGAAGGGGGTTGTAGATTAAATTTACATTGTTAATATCTTTGTCTAATCTGCAGGCCATCAGGGAGGCCCATGATGAGGTGGCGTCACAGGGCCAGTGCAGGGTGAGATACCCACAGACACCATGTCTACCTGTCATTTAATGGCAGACAACACGTCTACCTGTCACTTAATGTCAAAAGTAATCTCTCTCTCGCTCTCTCTCTCGCTCTCTCAGGTGGAGGCAGATAAAGTGAACTTTCATTTCATCACCTTTGTCAATGTGAAGGGACAGCTTTATGAGCTGGGTGAGTGTCTCTCTGTTTTGGTCCTTGACGTAGGCTGAGATGGTGGGTGTCCAAAGCCTCCATCTCATCAGAGGCAGTCGCCGGCTCCGTCTGTTATCTGGTGGTTGAGGAGAGACCTGTCAGTGGGACCTGGCACTAACTCCCTAAAGTTTGCTTTGTCACTTCATGTTTAGAAGATGGGTCAATCTGGTAGCTGTGGAAACCCATTCCACGTTCCAGACAAACCACCCTCTGTTCAGGAACCGGCATCACCTTTTGTGTGTAGGTTTAAGAATAGCTGATACTGGGGGCTGATACTGACTGTTAAATCTTGCATTTTTGTTTGGTGATTCAGTTCATTAGATTATGCCTGGCCCATCAGTTAGACTTAGTGAATTATGCATTTTAATGGAAATTTCTGCGGCACCTGAAGCTCTCCATGTTAGTCAGATGGGATCGGAGTGAGTCTGTACAGCAACAATCTACAAACAATATGCTGTTGGTTTAGTGTTGAATGCTGTTGGGCTGAAAAAGCCGGATGTTGGGGGAGGCTGGGAAATGTCTTGCCTGGTGACTGGTTCCTGTATGGCCCAGGCTTCTCATAATGTCCTTTCATGTTACTGTTTAGATGGCCGGCTGGATGGTGCTGTGAATCATGGAACTACCACAGACGGCTCCTTCACACAGGTATGTTTTGTCTCCTGTTGCTCCTGAGACCAGGGTACAATGTTGGTGTATAGCTGTGCCTGTGAGCTGCATTGGCTTTATAATGGTAGTGGTTCTGATTCTGTTGACCTGCAGGTAGTGGTGGCCATTCGAGGCTTAATTAGCGTTATTTTAGCAGCAGGATATTATGCTGGCAGCACTCAGATTTTCTTTATCACAAAAGCCATCATTGAAATGTATAAGGTAATATAAGTAACAATCTAGTCTGTGAAAAAGAACAGACAAGGATAACATTGGAACAGCCAAAAAACTAAATGTACAGACCAGATTGTTATTTATATTACCTTATATATTTAAATGAGTTTTTGCTAGCATAATATCCTGCTGCTATAAGACCGATAAGCCTCGAACATCCATCACTACCTGCAGGAGAGGTTGAAAGTGTGGTAGTAATACAGCTCTGTCTCCAGGATGCAGCCAAGGTGTGCCGAGGCTTCGTGGAGAGGGAGGAGGGGGAAGTCCGCTTCTCCGCCGTTGCCCTCTGTCACACCTAGACCCTGGACGGGTGGACGGACACACTGACGCACACATACTTTACCCACAACACATGTAGATACAAGCTTGCACAAGTCTGGTGTTTTGTGGTCTCACTACTGCTGTTTCCTGTATACTGTTTACTGCCTCTGCGCTACACTGTCTTAATGAAGCAGGAGGGGATGAGGGCCAGGGTTTATTGGAACAGTTTAAATTGTCAAACTGCTGCTGGTCAGGGCTCAACATGGGACCGTTAGGGGTCAAAGATCGGGCTGTTTAGGGATTCCTGTTCTTCAGCTTTGACTCTGACATGGCTGTTAGGATGTCTGGAAGACACTAACAGTGTTGTAGTAATGTTGGGTGTGCCTTTCTGCCTCCTCCTGTCCTAGTGACTCTGCTGTCTGCCAATAAACAACCAAACCACACTGAGTCTGGATGCAGTTGTCTTTCATTCATATAACTGAAGCTTGTTTACTTTCAGGCTATGAACTCTATTGAGGACAACTCCCTACTACTACAATGTGTGAAATTACTCTTCCATCAAAAAGATAATCTAAACTCATATCTGGGCAATATCCCCTTCTCAGCCCTGGGCCATTAAGCTCTGATATTTACACCAGAGAAAGTGTGTCCTCTGTTAGCTGTCCAATGTCCCTTCCTGTAGTGTTTGGTTGACAGTGACTCGTCAACCAAAAAAGGTTCACTGGTCAGTAGAACCTAGGAGCCTAGATAATTCATTTGTACTTCCAGGTGAATTATGGTAAAATGTATTTACTTGATGAAAAGCCTGAACTAGGAACCCATCAGTAAAGGGGGAAAGTATGCCTAGTGAGACCAGTGATTTATGATATAATTATGGTAATACACTCCAATAAGGGAACACGTAATCATCACAGTATAACACCAAGTCAGTTAATCTACAGGGATATCAATCTGTCCATTTAGCATAAGCGATTGTAACTCAATATCACCTGTATTGATGCAACAGGTGCACTGGAGAAGCAACAGCAAGACAACCCCCAAAAAGGGAATGGTTTTGCAGGTGGTGGCCACAGACAATTACTCTCTCATCGTTCCTGACTGATTCTTCTAGTTTTGCATTTTGCTAGTGTCTTTGTCGCTACTGATAGCATGATGGCGGTACTTGCAGCCCATTCAGGTTGCACAGGTTGTCCAGCTCCTCCAGGATGGCACATCCATACAAGCTGTCAAAAGAAGGTTTGCTGTGTTTCCCAGTACAATCTCAAGAGCATGGAGGAGATACCAGGAGATGGGCTGTTACACAAGGAGAGCTGGACAGGGTCATAGAAGGGCATCAACCCAGCAGCATGACCGGTATCTGCTCCTTTGTGCAACGAGGAACAGGAGGAGCACTGTCCAAGCCCAACAACATGACCTCCAGCGGGCTACTGCTGTGCATGTTTCTGACCAAACTGTCAGAACCAGACTCCATGAGGGTTAGGGGTTAGATTAGTGGGTCCTGTGCTCACAGCCGTCACTGTGCAGCTCCATTGGCATTTGCCAGAGAACACCAGAATTGGCAGGTCTGCCACTGGAGGGTCACACAGACCTCCCCGTGCTAGCCAACAGTACCCTGACTGCTGTTAGGTACCAGGATGAAATCTTCAGACCCATCGTGGGACAATGTCCAGCGAGTCGGGAGTGCATACAGGCACGTGGGCCATACACACTACTGAGTCACACTATGAGCTGCCGTGACACGTGGCCCGTACACACTACTGAGTCACATTATGAGCTGCCGTGACACGTGGGCCATACACACTACTGAGTCACACTATGAGCTGCCGTGACACGTGGGCCATACAAACTACTGAGTCACACTATGAGCTGCCGTGTCACGTGGGCCATACACACTACTGAGTCACACTATGAGCTGCCGTGACACGTGGGCCATACACACTACTGAGTCACACTATGAGCTGCCGTGACACGTGGGCCATACACACTACTGAGTCACACTATGAGCTGCCGTGACACGTGGGCCATACACACTACTGAGTCACATTATGAGCTGCCGTGACACGTGGGGCCATACACACTACTGAGTCACATTATGAGCTGCCGTGACACGTGGGGCCATACACACTACTGAGTCACATTATGAGCTGCCGTGACACGTGGGGCCATACACACTACTGAGTCACATTATGAGCTGCCGTGACACGTGGGGCCATACACACTACTGAGTCACATTATGAGCTGCCGTGACACGTGGGCCATACACACTACTGAGTCACACTATGAGCTGCCGTGACACGTGGGCCATACACACTACTGAGTCACATTATGAGCTGCCGTGACACGTGGGCCATACACACTACTGAGTCACACTATGAGCTGCCGTGACACGTGGGCTATACACACTACTGAGTCACATTATGAGCTGCCGTGACACGTGGGGCCATACACACTACTGAGTCACATTATGAGCTGCCGTGACACGTGGGGCCATACACACTACTGAGTCACATTATGAGCTGCCGTGACACGTGGGGCCATACACACTACTGAGTCACATTATGAGCTGCCGTGACACGTGGCCCATACACACTACTGAGTCACATTATGAGCTGCCGTGATGAAATTCACACAAGTTGGAACACTGTGATTATCAATCGGATAGTGATTTTAGTTTCCATTGACCGTTGCGTCATTTTGTTCTCAACGAATTACACAATGTAATGTAAAGATTTTGTTCTTAAATATATTTTGTTCATCAAGACCCGATTGTGTGATTTAATTGTGTGATTTAATTGTGTAGTTTTGTTTAAGATGGAAATGTTAATTAAGGAGTTTGACTTTACTGCACTCTCTACTATCCCTTGTAAAAAGTGCTGCTGACTAGTGAGAAGAGCAAAGTAGTATTTAGTACCAAAATCCAATACTAATAATATTTATATATTAATAATATATTTAATATTAATATTTCTTACTGTGTTGTTTGCATTTGTAACCAGTTTGTAATATTAGTAAGACATTTCAGGGGTTTGTGGGATATTGCTCAAAACACCAAAACCAAGCATACCAAGGACATGTCCTGTAACCAAGCACACCATGGACATGTCCTGTAACCAAGCACACCATGGACATGTCCTGTAACCAAGCACACTATGGACATGTCCTGTAACCAAGCACACCATGGACATGTCCTGTAACCAAGCACACTATGGACATGTCCTGTAACCAAGCACACTATGGACATGTCCTGTAACCAAGCACACCATGGACATGTCCTGTAACCAAGCACACCATGGACATGTCCTGTAACCAAGCATACCAAGGACATGTCCTGTAACCAAGCACACCATGGACATGTCCTTTAACCAAGCACACTATGGACATGTCCTGTAACCAAGCACACCAAAGAAATGTCCTGTAACCAAGCACACCATGGACATGTCCTGTAACCAAGCATACCATGGACAAGTCCTGTAACCAAGCACATTATGGACATGTCCTATAACCAAGCACACTATGGACATGTCCTGTAACCAAGCACACCATGGACATGTCCTGTAACCAAGCACACTATGGACATGTCCTAAAACCAAGCACACTATGGACATGTCCTGTAACCAAGCACACCATAGCTAACAAAACTGCTCATAGACATGGCTGTGCATTCATGTTGTACTTTTTGTTTGATAGAATACACAGGGACATGAGATTAATCATCCATGCAGAATCTCCCCAGTTCCTTCAGAGGAACGAATTGGTCCTTGCTTGTGGACTCTGTTCTTTGGCTCACCTCACAGGTCAATAGGGACAGGGATGGGCATTACAAAGGTTTGACATTTCTGTGTGAATCTGGATGAATGCATTAGATCATTGTCTTGCTGGAAGATCCAACATCTACTAAATGTTATCTTAGACACGAGCCGACTAAACTCTCCTGGGACTCAACACAGTCCGTGATTGCCATCAAACCTGGATCCCAGGACCTATTGAAGGAAAATGTAAAAATGTTCAAGAGGGTATAGACTTTCTACAGGCAATGTAGGTAGAGTAGTGGTCCCCAAACAGAAGGGATACTCACATTAAAAGTAGGGGATACTCACATTAAAAGTAGGGGATACTCACATTAAATTAAACATTTTGTTTATTCTTTTTTTTATTATATACATTTTTATTTTAATGTATTTCTATTTGTATTGTGTGTAAAGGACTTGTAACTGAAATGTGCTATACAAATAAAGTTATTATAAGGCCTATTATTATTGGTGATACAACCGAAGACGACGGGGAATATCTGACTTTGAACAAGCATCTCTTCAAAACATGTTACGTCCTCAGTGACGTCATAAATGTTTCATCATGACAACAAGTAGGACGTAACGTGTATTGATGTGATTTTGTGTGTTTAGCACTCCTGAACTGTAGTCCCACAATATCATTAAAAAACGTAGAGAAAAAGAAAGTGAGAGATTTGACATTCAGAGTGAAAGACATATAGTTGGGGATTAAGGACCATGAGAGAGGCAGAGAAAAATCTCCCGCTGTCAGAGGCTAGAATTCGGCAGCGCGTCTCCCAGGTTACAGACGCGGTGAATCAGTGACCTTTCTGCGTCTCTGCCAAACGATGCCCGCAGCGTCACGTTGCCAGCAGACCGGAATTATAGCGCCACCTTTTGTAACACACATACACCGCTCCTACCCCCTCCAACATTCTTCTCAACTCCCCGTCCTGCAGGCAGCAGGAGCGGCTGCTGGTTTCTGTCTTGTGTCAGGCGGGTCGGAGGTTATTTTTAGTGGCCGAATGGTTCGTGTTGCAGTATGGGAGTAAGAATATCTTGCTCTCTCATCTTAAATCCAATCGGGAGATGTCGCGCCGAGTTAAAGAAAGCTTGTAAAATAACGGATACCGGTACAGGCCCTCCGGTGAAGCTCTACCTGCGTGATAAATAACTAACCCAGTAGAAGTTAGCCCAGTAGAAGTTAGCCGAGTAGACGTTAGCCCAGTCAAATTTTGAAGTCTTTATCCGCCGAAGGAAACATTAACCGACCTTGTCAAACAGGACATTTAAAAAACCCTGAAAAGCACGCCTTAACTGAAGCAGTTATTAGTGATGGCCAGTGCCGCAGCCGAGCAAGAGGAACCTCTTCGTCCCCCAGACGAACCGAGTCATTCTGAGCCTGCTTTCAGAGAGGCGCAGAAGTGGATAGAGGTGACTTTTTTGTGTGTTTTAGCACTGTTTCTTGGTATAGAATAGAACCATCGTTAAATAGGTTATGTTATAATATAATACTACAGCCTACCGGAACCGGGAAATGGGTTTGACGTTATACTAATTGAATAGGGTTATAGCCTACATGTTCTATTACCCGACCTGTCAGCTGTTGTCTCGCTTGGGATCCGGTTACATGGCTGTACTAAACCGCACAATGTGGGATAGTTTCGCTGCGTTGTGGAATGTAGGCTGTGTGCATGTGTGCGCGCGTGTGTTAATCTATGTTAGATGGAGATGTACTAGAATAGTCTCTCGGTTTCCTCTCGCTGGTCGCGGATTATTTGTTTTCTCTGAAGGCACCGGACAAATCCCGTTACCCTGGGTGCACGGTTAAGAAACAAACCCTTATGCATTTGCAGGGATTCCGGATGGTTGCCATAGTATTCACGCGCGAGCATCTCTTTTGATGACTGTTTACAATCAGTCACCGATCGAGTGATGAGTGTGTTGAGCGTCTGTGGTTGTCCGGGTCTCTACTGGATAACCTATATTGTACCATTACTTGCTGGTCATTGATTGGCTGGTTGATTAGTGATGATGACTGTGGTTGAATCACCCTAACCCTAACCCTAACCCTAACCCTAACTTTTTTCAGTGGAATTTAATGTTTTTATTGGCATGGGAAAATATACATTTCCAAAGCAAGAGACATAAAATAAAATATTGAAGTGGAACAGAATTGTAGACCAAAGATCCCTGAGTAATTAAAGCAGTCTGGCAGCTTCATGCTCTATACCATTCCTAAACAACGACCTCACCTCACAGGACGTGGTGCAGATACTAATCCAGGGACTTGTCATCTCACTCTGGGTCACTGTAATTACTTGCTGGTTGGACTTCCTGCTTCTGCCATCAAACACCTGCAATGTATCTACAATGCTGCAGCCACCTGGTCTTCAACCTTCACAAGTTGAGAATGTCACCTGCTCCTCCTCTCAGTCCATTGACTCAAAGTTGGCGTGTACATCCACTACAAGACCATGGTACTTGGTGGATGTACATCAACCAGGCAAACCTTTAATCCCTACCCAAGCTCTTCATTCTGTCACATCTGTTCCCTTGGCAGTCCCACTCACACAGGGGAGCAGCTTCCATTCAGCCCAGTCAGATCTCCTCTGTTCCCTTGGCAGTCCCACTCACACAGGAGAGAAGCTTCCATTCAGCCCAGTCAGATCTCCTCTGTTCCCTTGGCAGTCCCACTCACACAGGAGAGCAGCTTCCATTCAGCCCAGTCAGATCTCCTCTGTTCCCTTGGCAGTCCCACTCACACAGGAGAGCAGCTTCCATTCAGCCCAGTCAGATCTCCTCTGTTCCCTTGGCAGTCCCACTCACACAGGAGAGCAGCTTCCATTCAGCCCAGTCAGATCTCCTCTGTTCCCTTGGCAGTCCCACTCACACAGGAGAGCAGCTTCCATTCAGCCCAGTCAGATCTCCTCTGTTCCCTTGGCAGTCCCACTCACACAGGAGAGCAGCTTCCATTCAGCCCAGTCAGATCTCCTCTGTTCCCTTGGCAGTCCCACTCACACAGGAGAGCAGCTTCCATTCAGCCCAGTCAGATCTCCTCTGTTCCCTTGGCAGTCCCACTCACACAGGAGAGCAGCTTCCATTCAGCCCAGTCAGATCTCCTCTGTTCCCTTGGCAGTCCCACTCACACAGGAGAGAAGCTTCCATTCAGCCCAGTCAGATCTCCTCTGTTCCCTTGGCAGTCCCACTCACACAGGAGAGCAGCTTCCATTCAGCCCAGTCAGATCTCCTCTGTTCCCTTGGCAGTCCCACTCACACAGGAGAGCAGCTTCCATTCAGCCCAGTCAGATCTCCTCTGTTCCCTTGGCAGTCCCACTCACACAGGAGAGCAGCTTCCATTCAGCCCAGTCAGATCTCCTCTGTTCCCTTGGCAGTCCCACCCACACAGGTGAGCAGCTTCCATTCAGCCCAGTCAGATCTCCTCTGTTCCCTTGGCAGTCCCACTCACACAGGTGAGCAGCTTCCATTCAGCCCAGTCAGATCTCCTCTGTTCCCTTGGCAGTCCCACTCACACAGGAGAGCAGCTTCCATTCAGCCCAGTCAGATCTCCTCTGTTCCCTTGGCAGTCCCACTCACACAGGAGAGCAGCTTCCATTCAGCTCGGTCAGATCTGTTCTCTGTCCATTAACCCCAATGGTGCAACCAGCTTTCTCTTGAAGCTAAGACAGCAGAATTCTTGCCCATTTTCCCAAAATGTGCCTTTGTGATCTAATGCTTTGCTTTTAGTGAACTGATGCTGGATTATTTCTTCTTTATTGTATCCTTTTCTGATAGCTACTTTATTGTGTAACATTTACTTACTATTACTGGTTTAATATTAATAATACTAACTGGTACTATTGCAAGCTATCCTAATATGAATGCATTAGCTGTAAACCTCCCTGGAATCTGCTAAATATCAAAGGGGAAATACATTTGGTCTGGGTTCTGATCTGGTTTGGTCTGGGTTGTGGTCTGGGTTGGTCTGGGTTGTGATCTGTGGTCTGGGTTGTGGTCTATGTTGGTCTGGTTTGGTCTGGGTTGTGATCTGTGGTCTGGGTTGTTGTCTGGGTTGGTCAGGGTTGTGGTCTGTGGTCTAGGTTGATCTGATTTAGTCTGGTTTGTGGATTGGGTTGGTTTGGGTTGTGGTCTGTGGTCTAGGTTGATCTGGTTTAGTCTGGGTTGTGGATTGGGTTGGTCTGGGTTGTGGTCTGTGGTCTAGTTTGGGCTGGTTTAGTCTGGGTTGTTGTCTGTGGTCTAGGTTAGTTTGGTTTAGTCTGGGTTGAAAAGTACTAGATGTGAAACATCATAAATGGGATGTTATGTAACATGTGTGTGTTTTACTCACCAGATGTCACATCTGTCCTTGCAGAGATTAACTGGACCAGCTTCAGATATCAGCTGTGTAATATGAATATGTCTGTGTGTTTGTTTAATTCTGGATAGATAGAGACAGTCCATTTATAGAGACAATAAATATACAAACGTTTATTGGATACATTATTATGGACATTTCTTTTGATGGTAATTAACATTGTATTGGTATATTTCATTTAGCCCTATATAAAACCTCTCTCCTCTCTCCTTCTTTCTCCTCTCTCCTTCTCTCTCTCCTCCATCCCTGTCCTCTCTCCTTCTCTCTCTCCTTCTCTCTCTGTCTCTCAGTCTCTCCTCTCTCTTTCTCTCTCTTTTCTCCTTCTCTCTCTGTCTCTTTGTCTCTCCATCTCTCAATCTCTCTATCTTTGTGTCTCCCCCTTCACCCTTCACTTCATTAATTATGTCTGGGATGTAAATGTTTTAGAAGGTCTAAGTCTCACACTACCAGTTGCCTCTGTGTGTATACATATATGTGTGTATGTGTGTGTGTGATTCAGGTCTATGTGTGTGTGTGTGCATGTGATTCAGGTGTGTGTGTGTGTGTGTGTGATTCAGGTCTGTGTGTGTGATTCAGGTCTATGTGTGTGTGTGTGTGTGTGTGTGTGAGATTCATGTCTATGTGTGTGTGTGTGTGTGTGTGTGTGTGAGATTCATGTCTGTGTGTGTGTGTGTGATTCAGGTCTATGTGTGTGTGTGTGTTTCAGGTCTATGTGTGTGTGTGTGTTTCAGGTCTATGTGTGTGTGTGTGTGTGTGATTCAGGTCTATGTGTGTCTGTGTGTGATTCAGGTCTATGTGTGTGTGTGTGTGTGTGTGTGTGTGTGAATCATGTTTATGTGTGTGTGATTCAGGTCTATGTGTGTGTGTGTGATTCAGGTCTATGTGTGTGTGTGTGATTCAGGTCTGTGTGTGTGTGTGTGTGTGTGATCCATGTCTATGTGTGTGTGTGTGTGTGTGTGATCCATGTCTATGTGTGTGTGTGTGATTCAGGTCTATGTGTGTGTGTGTGTGTGTGATCCATGTCTATGTGTGTGTGTGTGTGTGTGTGATCCATGTCTATGTGTGTGTGTGTGTGTGTGATCCATGTCTATGTGTGTGTGTGAGGGACCTGATCTCCCCACAATCATTGTGAAACACTGTATAATGATCTGACCATGGGAACCACCTACAGAGCCTTGTTAGAACCATGGTGATGTGTGTTCTCCTCAGGAGGTGACAGGTAAGAGTTTCGGGGAGAAGGACTTCAGGAGTGGCCTTGAGAATGGAATCCTTCTCTGCGAGTGAGTCTGTGATGTCATTTTCTCAGAAAACGTCACTTCCCCATGTCACTTCCTGTCCACACACACCAACACACACTGGGAGTTGATTGGTGAATTTGTTTCCTCCAGATTGCTGTGTTCCATCAGACCTGGTCTGGTGAAGAAGATCAACAGGCTGCCGACACCCATCGCTGGACTGGTTAGTTCTATATATTATAAACTGGACTGGTTAGTTCTATATATTATAAACTGGACTGGTTAGTTCTATATATTATAAACTGGACTGGTTAGTTCTATATATTATAAACTGGACTGGTTAGTTCTATATATTATAAACTGGACTGGTTAGTTCTATATATTATAAACTGGACTGGTTAGTTCTATATATTATATACTGGACTGGTTAGTTCTATATATTATATACTGGACTGGTTAGTTCTATATATTATATACTGGACTGGTTAGTTCTATATATTATAAACTGGACTGGTTAGTTCTATATATTATATACTGGACTGGTTAGTTCTATATATTATATACTGGACTGGTTAGTTCTATATATTATAAGCAGGGATGCCCAGACTTCCCTCTCCCCAGACACTTCCTCTAGCTCTTCCGGGGGGACAACGAGGCGTTCCCAGGCCAGCCGGGAGACATAGTCCCTCCAGCGTGTCCTAGGTCTTCCCCGGGGTCTCCTCCCAGGAAGGCGTTCCGTAGGCATCCGAAAAAGATGCCCAAGCCACCTCAGCTGACCCCTCTCGATGTGGAGGAGCAGCGGCTCTACTCTGAGCTCCTCCCGGGTGACCGAGCTTCTCACCCTATCTCTAAGGGATCGCCCGGCCACCCTGCGGAGAAAGCTCATTTCGGCCGCCTGTATCCGGGATCTTGTCCTTTCGGTCATGACCCAAAGCTCATGACCATAGGTGAGAGTAGGAACGTAGATTGACTGGTAAATCGAGAGCTTCGCCTTGCGGCTCAGCTCTTTCTTCACCACGACAGACCGATACATCGACTGCATTACTGCAGAAGCTGCACCGATCCGTCTGTCAATCTCCCGTTCCATCCTTCCCTCACTCGTGAACAAGACCCCTAGATACTTAAACTCCTCCACTTGAGGCAGGCACTCTCCACCAACCTGAAGTGGGCAAGCCACCCTTTTCCGACTGAGGCATTAATGCAATTATCTAATCAACCAATCACATGGCAGTTGCTTCAATTCATTTAGGGGTGTGGTCCTGGTCAAGACAATCTCCTGAACTCCAAACTGAATGTCAGAATGGGAAAGAAAGGTGATTTAAGCAATTTTGAGCGTGGCATGGTTGTTGGTGCCAGACGGGCCGGTCTGAGTATTTCACAATCTGCTCAGTTACTGGAATTTTCACACATAACCATTTCTAGGGTTTACAAAGAATGGTGTGAAAAGGGAAAAACATCCAGTATGCGGCAGTCCTGTAGACGAAAATGCCTTGTTGATGCTAGAGGTCAGAGGAGAATGGGCCGACTGACTCAAGCTGATAGAAGAGCAACTTTGACTGAAATAACCACTCGTTACAACCGAGGTATGCAGCAAAGCATTTGTGAAGCCACAGCACGCACAACATTGAGGTGGATGGGCTACAACAGCAGAAGACCCAAACGGGTACCACTCATCTCCACTACAAATAGGAAAAAGGCTTCAATTTGCATGAGCTCACCAAAATTGGACAGTTGAAGACTGGAAGAATGTTGCCTGGTCTGACGAGTCTCGACTTCTGTTGAAACATTCAGATGGTAGAGTCAGACTTTGGCGTAAACAGAATGAGAACATGGATCCATCATGCCTTGTTACCACTGTACAGGCTGGTGGTGGTGGTGTAATGGTGTGGGGGCTGTTTTCTTGGCACACTTTAGGCCCCTTAGTGCCAATTGGGCATCGTTTAAATGCCACGGCCTACCTGAGCATTGTTTCTGACCATGTCCATCCCTTTATGACCACCATGTACCCATCCTCTGATGGCTACTTCCAGCAGGATAATGCACCATGTCACAAAGCTCGAATCATTTCAAATTGGTTTCTTGAACATGACAATGAGTTCACTGTACTGAAATGGCCCCCACAGTCACCAGATCTCAACCCAATAGAGCATCTTTGGGATGTGGTGGAACGGGAGCTTGTGCATCCCACAAATCTCCATCAACTGCAAGATGCTATCCTATCAATATGGGCCAACATTTCTAAAGAATGCTTTCAGCACCTCTTTGAATCAATGCCACGTAGAATTAAGGCAGTTCTGAAGGCGAAAGGGGGTCAAACACAGTATTAGCTTGGTGTTCCTAATAATCCTTTAGGTGAGTGTATGTACCATTTTTAAAGAAAACATAAGTGCGCAGGCAAAACACACTTCTTTTATTTCTTATGAACTGACCCCTGTTGAAAAGTCTGCATACCCTTAGTTCTTAATAGTGTATTACCCCTTTAGTATCAATGACAGCGTGGAGTATTTTGTAATAGTTGTCTATGATGCCCTGAATTTTTGCAGGTTGTATAGCTGCCCATTCTTCTTGGCAAAATGCCTCCAGGTCATGCAAAGTCTTTGGTTGTCTTGAATGGACCGCACGTTTGAGATCTCCCCCAGAGTGGCTCAATGACATAAGGTCAGGAGACTGTGATGGCCACTCCAGAACCTTCACTTTTTTCTGCTATAACCACTGGAGGTTCTCCTTGGCCATGTGCTAGGGTCATTGTCATGCTGGAAAGTCCAAGAGATACTGTAGCGCTTATGGTTGTGACCATAAAGCTCTATTTTGGTCTTGTCACTCCAAATTACAGTGTGCCAGAAGCTGTGAGGCATGTCAAGGTGTTGTTGGGCATATTGTAACTGGGCTTTTCAGTGGCATTGGCGCAGTAAATACTTATTTCTGGCAACTCAGCCATGCAGCTAATTTCTATTGTATCGTCGTATTGTACTCCTTGAAACAACCACACTGTCTTTTTCCAGAGCAGCCTGTGTTTCTCCTGAGGTTAACTGTGGGTTTTTCTTTGTACCCGAACAATTCTTCTGGCAGTTTTGGCTGAAATCTTTCTTACTTTCCTGAATCAAAAGAATCAAGAGATTCCAGAATTTTCCACTTCTTAATAAGTGATTGAACAGTACTGATTGGCTTTTGCAAGGCTTTGGATATCTTTTTATATCCTTTTCCATCTTTATAAAGTTCCATTACCTTGTTATGCAATGTGGTGCCTGGCAATGTGGGTGGATTGATTTCCTGCCTGTTGGGCCCTGTCCGGGGTCTCAGTGTCGCCGGACCCCCCCGTCTCAGTACCAAGGTGTTACGCTGCTATACTATTGTGCTGGGGGATATGAGGAATGCACTTTCTAACTTTACTCAGTCTCCTCCAGTTTTAAACTTTAGGAGGACATGAGGTCCTGGAGTTAGTGCCTGAGTTAGTGCGTGAGGTTGAGAGGTTCCGATTAGAGGTAGTCGGGATCACCTCTACGCACGGCTTGGGCTCTGGAACCACACTCCTTGAGAGAGGATGGACTCTTCACCACTCTGGAGTTGCCCATGGTGAGAGGCGGCGGGCTGGTGTGGGTTTGCTCATAGCTCCCCAGCTCTGCCGCCATGTGTTGGAGTTTACCCCGGTGAACGAGAGGGTCGTTTCCCTGCGCCTACGGGTCGGGGATAGGTCTCTCACTGTTGTTTGTGCCTACGGGCCGAACCGCAGTGCAGAGTACCCGACCTTCTTGGAGTCTCTGGGAGGGGTGCTGGAAAGTGCTCCGACTGGGGACTCTATTGTTCTACTGGGGGACTTCAACGCCCACGTGGGCAACGACAGTGACACCTGGAGGGGCGTGATTGGGAGGAACGGCCCCCCTGATCTGAACCCGAGTGGTGTTCAGTTATTGGACTTCTGTGCTAGTCACAGTTTGTCCATAACGAACACCATGTTCAAGCATAAGGGTGTCCATCAGTGCACGTGGCACCAGGACACCCTAGGCCGCAGGTCGATGATCGACTTTGTTGTCGTCTCATCTGACCTGCGGCCGTATGTCTTGGACACTCGGGTGAAGAGAGGGGCGGAGCTGTCAACTGATCACCACCTGGTGGTGAGTTGGATCCGATGGTGGGGGAGGAAGCTGGACAGACTCGGCAGGCCCAAGCGTACTGTAAGGGTCTGCTGGGAACGTCTGGCCGAGTCTCCTGTCAGAGAGATCTTTAACTCCCACCTCCGGCAGAGCTTCGACTGGATCCCGAGGGAGGTTGGAGATATTGAGTCCGAGTGGACCATGTTCTCCACCGCCATTGTCGAAGCGGCCGCTCGGAGCTGTGGCCGTAAGGTCTCCGGTGCCTGTCGAGGCGGCAATCCCCGAACCCGGTGGTGGACACCGGAAGTAAGGGATGCCGTCAAGCTGAAGAAGGAGTCCTATCAGGCCTGGTTGGCTTGTGGGACTCCTGAGGCAGCTGACGGGTACCGACAGGCCAAGCGGGCTGCAGCCCGGGTGGTTGTGGAGGCAAAAACTCGGGCCTGGGAGGAGTTCGGTGAGGCCATGGAGAAGGACTATCGGCTGGCCTCGAAGAGATTCTGGCAAACCATCCGGCGCCTCAGGAGAGGGAAACAGTGCCCTACCAACGCTGTTTACAGTAGAGGTGGGCAGCTGTTGACCTCAACTGAGGATGTCGTCGGGCGGTGGAAGGAGTACTTCGAGGATCTCCTCAATCCCGCTGACATGTCTTCCATTGAGGAAGCAGAGGATGAGGGCTCAGTGGTGGACTCGTCCATCACCCGGGCTGAAGTCACAGAGGTGGTCAAGAAACTCCTCGGTGGCAAGGCACCGGGGGTGGATGAGATCCGCCCTGAGTACCTCAAGTCTCTGGATGTTGTGGGGCTGTCTTGGTTGACACGCCTGTGCAACATCGCGTGGCGGTCGGGGACAGTGCCTCTGGGATGGCAGACCGGGGTGGTGGTCCCTCTTTTTAAGAAGGGGGACCGGAGGGTGTGTTCCAACTATAGGGGGATCACACTTCTCAGCCTCCCCGGGAAAGTCTATGCCAGGGTTCTGGAGAGGAGAATACGGCCGATAGTAGAACCTCGGATTCAGGAGGAACAGTGTGGTTTTCGTCCGGGCCGTGGAACACTGGACCAGCTCTATACCCTCTACGGGGTGTTGGAGGGTTCATGGGAGTTTGCCCAACCAATCCACATGTGTTTTGTGGATTTGGAGAAGGCATTCGACTGTGTCCCTCGCGGCATCTTGTGGAGGGTGCTTGGGGAATATGGGGTCCTGGGTCCTTTGCTAAGGGCTGTCAGGTCCCTATACAACCGAAGCAGGAGCTTGGTCCGCATTGCCGGCAGTAAGTCAGACTTGTTCCCAGTGCATGTTGGACTCCGGCAGGGCTGCCCTTTGTCACCGGTTCTGTTTGTAATTTTTATGGACAGAATTTCTAGGCGCAGCCAGGGGCCGGAGGGTGTCAGGTTTGGGGACCACACGATTTCGTCTCTGCTCTTTGCAGATGATGTTGTCGTGTTGGCCCCTTCTAACCAGGACCTTCAGCATGCACTGGGACGGTTTGCAGCCGAGTGTGAAGCGGTGGGGATGAAAATCAGTACCTCCAAATCCGAGGCCATGGTCCTCAGTCGGAAAAGGGTGGCTTGCCCACTTCAGGTTGGTGGAGAGTGCCTGCCTCAAGTGGAGGAGTTTAAGTATCTAGGGGTCTTGTTCACGAGTGAGGGAAGGATGGAACGGGAGATTGACAGACGGATCGGTGCAGCTTCTGCAGTAATGCAGTCGATGTATCGGTCTGTCGTGGTGAAGAAAGAGCTGAGCCGCAAGGCGAAGCTCTCGATTTACCAGTCAATCTACGTTCCTACTCTCACCTATGGTCATGAGCTTTGGGTCATGACCGAAAGGACAAGATCCCGGATACAGGCGGCCGAAATGAGTTTTCTCCGCAGGGTGGCTGGGCGATCCCTTAGAGATAGGGTGAGAAGCTCGGTCACCCGGGAGGAGCTCAGAGTAGAGCCGTTGCTCCTCCACATCGAGAGGGGTCAGCTGAGGTGGCTTGGGCATCTTTTTCGGATGCCTCCGGAACGCCTTCCTGGGAAGGTGTTCCGGTCCCATCCCACCGGGAGGAGACCCCGGGGAAGACCTAGGACACGCTGGAGGGACTATGTCTCCCGGCTGGCCTGGGAACGCCTCGGTGTCCCCCCGGAAGAGCTAGAGGAAGTGTCTGGGGAGAGGGAAGTCTGGGCATCCCTGCTTAGACTGCTGCCCCCGCGACCCGGCCCCGGATAAGCGGTAGAAGATGGATGGATGAGGTCCTGGTCCACACCTGCGGAGTACCTGGTTTGGGGGGGGCGTTGCTGTCCCTGTCCTTGTCCACCTGGTCATACTTCTGACCTAGTCTAAAATCAAATAGACTGGATTTAGCCCAGAGAAATGTATTATTCCAATTGGTCTCTTAATATCTCACCCGGCACAGCCAGAAGAGGACTGGTCACCCCTCTGAGCCTGGGTCCTCTCTAGGTGTCTTCCTAAAATTCGGCCTTCTTAGGGAGTTTTTCCTAGCCAATGAAATTCAACACCACTGTTGTTTGCTCCTTGGGGTTTAAGGCCGGGTGTCTCTGTAAAGCACTTTGTGACAACTGCTGTTGTAAAAAGGGTTTATAAATACATTTGATTGATTGATTATGCAGGTCTTTTGACAGTTCTTTTCTGCTCCACATGGCTCAGTATCTAACCAGCTCAGTGCATCCAAGGGAGAGCTAACAAAGTCATTGACTGTTTATACACACACTAATTGCAATTAAAAAAGGCACAGGTGTGGGACATTCACCTTTAATTGCCATTTCACCTGTGTGTGTCACCCTGTGTGTCTGTAACAAGGCCAAACATTCAAGGGTATGTAAACTTTTGATCAGGGCCATTTGGGTGATTTCTGTTATTCATTATGATTAAAAAAGGAGCCAAACAACCATGCGATAATAAATGGCTTCATATGATCACTATCCAAAAAATAAAAGACAGTATTTTTGCATGATCAGTCATATTTTCTAAATCAATGCCAACATTTTACAATTTCTGCCAGGGTATGCTAACTTATGAGCACAACTGTATTATGCATTAAGAACTGGTCTGTGTATTAGATATTATGTATTATGAACTGGTCTGTGTGGTATTATATATTATGTATTATCAACTAGTCTGGTAAGGATTATATATTATGTATTATGAAATGGTTTGGCAAGGATGATATATTATGTATTATCAACTAGTCTGGTAAGGATTATATATTATGTATTATGAAATGGTTTGGCAAGGATGATATATTATGTATTATCAACTGGTCTGGTAAGGATTATATATTTTCTACTTTCAACCAGTCTGCTCAATAGTGTATATTATAAATTAGTCTGGTAAGGACTGTATACGGTTCGTATTATTACCTGGTCTGGTAAGTATTGTATATTATATAATATAAGCCTGTCAAGTCAGAATGAACTATATATTTATAATTCCCCCATCCTCCCCCAGGACAACCTGTCAGTGTTCCTTAGAGGCTGCAAGGAGATGGGTCTAACAGGATCTCAGCTCTTCGACCCAGGAGATCTGCAGGCCACCTCAGCTGACTCCAGGCAATACTCTCACTTACACAGTGTTTGTGATATAAACAGTGTGCTGTTTGTGTTTATATTGGTGTTTGTGATATAAACAGGGTGCTGTTTGTGTTTATATTGGTGTTTATGATATAAACAGAGTGCTGTTTGTGTGTGTCTGGGTGTTTGTGATATAAACAGAGTGCTGTTTGTGTTTATATTGGTGTTTATGATATAAACAGGGTGCTGTTTGTGTGTGTCTGGGTGTTTGTGATATAAACAGAGTGCTGTTTGTGTGTGTCTGGGTGTTTTTGATATTGTTTGTATTTGTGATACAACTCTCTTCTTTTCTCTTCAGGGACTCAGGCTGTAGTAGGAAACTGAAGAATGTAAGTAGTTTTCTATCATTTCACCCTTTCTCGCTGTTTCTTCCTCACCTTTTACCACTCTCCCTCGCTCTCTACAAGAACCTCTCGTTTTTACACTTTCTGACTTTTGCTCTATCTACCACCATTTCTCTCTCTATTTTACATTAATAGTATTCATTACCATAGTTGCAACATCGATACATCAGTAATATTCTTTACCATAGTAATAAATACTGATGGGCTCCCTCCAGGTGTTGGTGAGAGTGCTCTGGTCTCTCCAGGTGTTAGTGACAGTCTTCTGTTCTCTCTAGGTGTTAGTAACAGTGTTCTGGTCTCTCCAGGTGTTAGTAACAGTATTTTGGTCTTTCCAGATATTAGTAAAAGTGTTTTGGTATCTCCAGGTGTTAGTAACAGTGTTTTGTTGTCTCTAGGTGTTAGTAACAGTGTTTTGGTGTCTCTATCCAGGTGTTAGTAACAGTGTTTTGGTGTCTCCAGGTGTTAATAGCAGTGTTCTGGTCTCTCCAGGGGTGAATAAACGTGTTCTGGTCTCTCTGTCCAGATGTTGGCAACAGTGTTCTGGTCTCTCCTGATGTAAATAACAGTGTTCTTTTCTCTCCAAGTGTTAATAACAGTGTTCTGGTCTCTCCAGGTGTTAATAACAGTGTTCTGGTCTCTCTATCAAGGTGTTAGTAACAGTGTTCTTGTCTCTCCAGGTGTTAATAACAGTGTTCTGGTCTCTCCAGGTGTTAATAACAGTGTTCTGGTCTCTCCAGGTGTTAGTAACAGTGTTTTGGTGTCTCCAGGTGTGAATAACAGTGTTCTGGTCTCTCCAGGGGTGAATAACAGTTTTCTGGTCTCTCTATCCAGGTGTTAGTAACAGTGTTTTGGTTGGGGAAGGCAGTTAGTGTGTGTCCCTCGTACAATGGTCCTGTCCTGAACCTTAAAGAGTTTGAGGAACTGCTGTCACACATGAGAACGGTAAAACTACACACACACACACACACACACAAACACACACACAGTTGCATACTGTATACACCCTCCTAAACCCTCAAAACCCTCTTCAAACCTCCTAAACCCTCGATAAACCTCCTAAACCCTCTTAAACCCTACTAGACCCTCTTCACCCACCCTAAACCCTCCTAATCTCAGTGCAGCATTTGACACTGTAGATTATAGAACACTTATAGATAGGCTGGAAACTTGGGTAGGACTCTCCGGGACAGTCCTTGATTGGTTCAGATCTTATCTAGATGGCCGGAGTTACTTTGTCTCCATCGGTAATCATGAATCTGGTAGGGTGGCTATGACATGCAGAGTTCCCCAGGGATCAGTTCTCGGACCGCTTCTGTTCAATCTCTAAATGCTACCTCTGGGCCAAATTCTACAGAACAACAACATTAACTACCATAGCTATGCCGATGATACTCAAATATGTATGGCTCTCAAACCATATGAAAACAGCTAAATAGACTCACTGTGTCACTGTGTAGAGCACATAAATACCTGTATGAACCAAAATTGTCTACAATTAACCAAGATAAAACTGAGATGTGTTTGGCAACAAAAATAAAAGAACATGTATTAGTAAAGAGCTGTTTTCACGTGCCTATGACTGAGCACTTAAACTTAACCACACTGTTTAGCTTCCTATGTTTTTATCCAATTTTTTATCTTTATACGTTTTATTATTGTATTTTTTATTATTATGATGTATTCATTTGCTTTGATGTTTTCATTTGATTATTTGTTTTTATGTTATTGTACTTTCATATATTTTTCTTTGTAAAGCACATTGAATTGCTTGGATGTATGAATTGTGCTATATAAATAAACTTGCTTGCTTGCTAAACCCTCTTCAACCCTCCTAAACCCTACTAAACCCTCAAAAACCCTCTTAAACCCTCCTAAACCCCCTTCAACCCTCCTAAACTCTCATAAACCCTCCTAAACCCTCTTCAACCCTCCTACACCATCCTAAACCCTCCTAAACCCTCTTAAACCCTCCTAAACCCCCTTCAACCCTCCTCAACCCTCTTCAACCTTCAGACTTGAATCCCTGAGCTAACAAGGCGCTTCAGCTGTTCAGTTCTGTTCTTAAATAAATCTGATCTGAACAAAATTATAAACGCAACACTTTTGTTTTTGCTCCCATTTATCATGAGCTGAACTCAAAGATGTAAGACTTTCTCTATCTACACAAAAGCCTATTTTTCTCAAATCTTTTTCACAAATCTGTCTAAATCTGTGTTAGTGAGCACTTCTCCTTTGCCGAGATAATCCATCCACCTTACAGGTGTGGCATATCAAGATGCTGATTAGACAGCATGATTATTGCACAGGTGTGCCTTAGACTGGCCACAATAAAAGACCACTCTAAAATTTGCAGTTCCATCACACAGCACAATGCCACAGATGTCGCAAGTTTTTAAGGAGCATGCAACTGGCATACTGACTGCAGGAATGTCCACCAGAGCTGTTGCCCGTGAATTGAATGTTCATTTCTCTACCATAAGCCGTCTCCAAAGGCGTTTCAGAGAATTTCACAGTACATCCAACCAGCCTCACAACCACAGTGTGTAACCACACCAGCCCAGGACCTCCACATCCTGCATCTTAACCTCCAAGATCGTCTGAGACCAGCCATACAGACAGGAGCTGCAACAATCGGTTTGCATAACCAAAGGATTTCTGCACAAACTGTCAGAAACCATCTCAGGGAAGCTTATCTGCATGCTCGTCGTCCTCATCGGGGTCTCAACCTGACTGCAGTTTGTCGTCGGCCCAACTTGAGTGGGCATATGCTGACATTCGATGGCGTCTGGCACTTTGAAGAGGAGTTCTCTTCACAGATGAATCCCGGTTTTCACTGTACAGGGCAGATGGCAGACAGCGTGTATGGCGTCGTGTGGGTGAGCGGTTTGCTGACGTCAACGTTGTGGATCATGGTGGTGGTGGAGTTATGGTATGAGCAGGCGTGTGTTATGGACAACAAACACAGGTGCATTTTATTGATGGCATTTTGAATGCACAAAGATACCATGACGAGATCCTGAGGCCCATTGTTGTGTTATTCATCCACAACCATCACCTCATGTTGCAGCATGATAAAAGCATGGCCCCATGTTGCAAGGATCTGTACACAATTCCTAGAAGCTGAAAACATCCCAGTTCTTGCATGGCCAGCATACTCACCGGACATGACACCCATTGAGCATGTTTGGGATGCTCTGGATCGGCGTATATGACAGCGTCTTCCAGGTCCTTCCAATATCCAGCAACTTCGCACAGCCATTGAAGAGGAGTGGACCAACATTCCACAGGCCACAATCATCAACCTGATCAACTCTATGCGAAGGAGATGTGTTGCACTGTGTGAGGCAAAATGTGGTCACACCAGATACTGTCTGGTTTTCAGATTTAGACAGTTTTGTGAACAATATTTGAGAGAAATAGGCCTTTTGTGTCCATAGAGAAAGTCTTAGATCTCAGTTCAGCTCATGATAAATGGGGGCAAAAACAAGTGTTGCGTTTATAATTTTGTTCAGTGTAATTAATCTGTATATTATACTGTAATATGTGTCTCTTATATACATCAACCTTCTAACGATGTGTGTGTGTGTGTGTGTGTGTTTAGGAGAGTGAGGACAGGTTGGGGTCAGGTGTAAAATATGTCTCTTATATACATCAACCTTCTAACGATGTGTGTGTGTGTGTGTGTGTGTGTTTAGGAGAGTGAGGACAGGTTGGGGTCAGGTGTAAAATATGTCTCTTATATACATCAACCTTCTAACGATGTGTGTGTGTGTGTGTGTGTTTAGGAGAGTGAGGACAGGTTGGGTTCCGGTGTAAAATATGTCTCTTATATACATCAACCTTCTAACGATGTGTGTGTGTGTGTGTGTGTGTGTGTGTGTGTGTGTATTTAGGAGAGTGAGGACAGGTTGGGTTCCAGTGTAAAATATGTCTCTTATATACATCAACCTTCTAACGATGTGTGTGTGTGTGTGTGTGTGTGTGTGTTTAGGAGGACAAGTTGGGGTCAGGTGTAAGGGACAGTGGTTACGACTGTTGGGACTCAGAGTCTCTTTCTCCCCCTCAACACACACGGGATGACTCTCTAGACAGGTAACACTCACACAGACACACACAAACACACATACACACACAAACACACACAAACAGACACACACAAACACACACACACACAAACACAAACACTTACACACACACAAACACACACTTACACACAAACACACACACACAGACACACACAAACACACATACACACACAGACACACACAAACACACATACACACACAAACACACACAAACACACCGACACACACAAACACACACTAACACACAAACACACACACAAACACACACTAACACACAAACACACACAAACAGACACACACAAACACACATACATACACAAACACACACAAACACACACTAACACACAAACACACACAAACAGAAACACACACAAACACACCCACACAAACAGACACACAAACAAACACACACAAACAGACACACACAAACACACATATACACACACAAACACATACAAACACACACAAACAGACACATACAAACAGACACGCACAAACACATACAAACACATGCACACAAAAAAACACATGCACACACAAACACATGCACACATACATATTTCAAATGCATCTGAGAATATTTTTGAATTAAAGTTTGATTTGATTTACAGCCTGGATTCTTATGGCTCCCAGTCCCAAACAAGTCCCTCCCTGGAAGGCATCACTCATGGTAACAGTGACGGGAAGGGTTCTATCATGACAGGTTTTATTCTGTGAACTATATATTATTCTGTATTTTAGTAATGCTAAGTTTCCCCCTTTCCGTTTTTCTGTGTATCTTAGTAATGCTAAGTTTCTCCCTGTCCGTTATTCTGTGTATCTTAGTAATGCTAAGTTTCCTCCCTGTCAGTTATTCTGTGTATCTTAGTAATGCTAAGTTTCTCCCTGTCAGTTATTCTGTGTATCTTAGTAATGCTAAGTTTCCTCCCTGTCAGTTATTCTGTGTATCTTAGTAATGCTAAGTTTCCTCCCTGTCCGTTATTCTGTGTATTTTAGTAATCCTTCCTGTCTATTCAGGGGACTCAGAGAGTGAAGCGGCCAACAGGAAGCCAGATGTCCATCGGGATGACATGTTAGCTCGACGTACGGCGGTTGGCGAATCACGAAGCTCTGTTCCTTTTAATCAGTTTTTACCCAATCGTAGCAATGCCACTGCTTATGTCCCCACCTCCCGACGCAGGCCACGCCCAGAGGATGTTGAGCAATGCAGGTGCACACACACACACACACACACACACACTTGACTGTCTTTGTGGGGACCCTAAACATTCTAATTCACAATCCTATTTAACATAACCCTTGCCCTAATCTAACCCTTAACCTAACCCACAGTCCCTAATCCTAATGCTAACCTTAATCCCTAACCCTAGTTGTAACTCTAATCCTAATGCTAACCTTGATCCCTAACCCTAGTTGTAACTCTAATCCTAATGCTAACCATTTGACCTAACCCTAGTTTTAACTCTAATCCTAATGCTAACCTTAATCCCTAACCCAAGTTGTAACTCTAATCCTTATGCTAACCTTAATCCCTAACCCTAGTTGTAACTCTAATCCTTATGCTAACCTTAATCCCTAACCCTAGTTGTAACTCTAATCCTTATGCTAACCTTAATCCCTAACCCTAGTTGTAACTCTAATCCTAATGCTAACCTTAATCCCTAACCCTAGTTGTAACTCTAATCCTAATGCTAACCTTAATCCCTAACCCTAGTTGTAACTCTAATCCTAATGCTAACCGTTTGACCTAACCCTAATTGTAACTCTAATTCTAATGCTAACCGTTTGACCTAACCCTAATTGTAACTCTAATCCTAATGCTAACCATTTGACCTAACCCTAGTTGGAACATGGCCTAACTCCCTCATCGGGTGAAATGTTTCCAGAAGGTCTAATGTTCCTTTTCTCATGTTTTGCTGTATAGAATGCCCCATCAGGATAGTGAAACACACACACACACACACCCCATCATCATCCATAGATTATGTTATCTATTCATTTCCCTCCCCCCCAGTGTCCCTCTGCCTATCCAAGAGGAGAGAAAGGGGAGTAAGGAGGGGGGAGGAACCTTTAAGAAACCCTTAGGTCCACGCTCCAGAAACCCCAAGACAGTCACATGGGCCCCAGAAGGGGGGGGGCTTAAGGAGGAAGAGGAAGGACTTAGGCAGGAAGAGGTTTTAAAACAGGAAGAGGAAGAGCAGCAGCGGCTAAAGAGGCTTCAGAAGGCTGGAATTAAGGTTCTGCCTGCTGTGATTCGCTACGGAAGGTTAGCAGGGCAGGGCATGTTGCATGACATCACTATGTTTGACTGAAAGTCTAACATGACACGTTACAGAATTCAGCCTATGGCTAGGTCTAACCTGTTGAAATCAGCCTATGGTGTGTGGTCTAACCTGTTGAAATCAGCCTAAGATGTGTGGTCTAACCTGTTGAAATCAGCATAAGATGTGTGGTCTAACCTGTGACATTGCAAAGGTCTGTTTATGGCATGTTGTTTTAGCTGGGCCATCACAGGTGACCTCATGATAGATGATTAATGGATGAAGCTGTATAATCACATATTAATGGACGTGGCTGGATGATGATAAATTAATTGATGAGGCTGGAGGATGATGGCTGAATGGATGAGGCAGGGACAAGGCTGCAGGATGATGGAAGAATGGATGAGGCTAGATGATAATAGATTTTTAGATGAAGCTGAAGGATGGTGAATGTATGAGGCTGGAGAATGATAGATTAATGGATAACACTGCAGATGATGGCAGGAGTGTGACTGAGTACTGGATGAAGCTGGATGATCAAGGAAGGGATGAGGGTGGAGAATTATTGATTAATGGATGACTCTGTGGGATGACCGATGAATAGTTAAGCTGGAGGATGACAGATTAATGGATGAGGCTGGTGAGTGGATGAGTGAGATTATTTTAACCTAATATCTTAGGCCTGTCATCCTTCAAACACCAGTGTGTCAAGTGTGTGTGTGTAGGTGTATATGTGTGTGGTGTATTACAGTATATCTGTATATGTGTGTGTGTGTGTGTATTACAGTATATCTGTATGTGTGTGTGTGTGTATTATAGTATATCTGTGTATATGTGTGTGTGTATTACAGTATATCTGTATATGTGTGTGGTGTATTACAGTATATCTGTATATGTGTGTGTGTGTATTACAGTATATCTGTATATGTGTGTGGTGTATTACAGTATATCTGTATATGTGTGTGGTGTATTATAGTATATCTGTATATGTGTGTGTGTATTATAGTATATCTGTATGTGTGTATGTGTGTGTGTGTATTATAGTATATCTGTATGTGTGTGTGTGTGTGTGTGTGTATTATACTATATCTGTATGTGTGTGTGGTGTATTACAGTATATCTATACGTGTGTGTGTATGTGTGTGTATTACAGTATATCTGTATGTGTGTATGTGTGTGTGTGTATTATAGTATATCTGTATGTGTGTGTGGTGTATTACAGTATATCTGTATATGTGTGTATGTGTGTGTGTGTATTATAGTATATCTGTATGTGTGTGTGTGTGTGTGTGTGTGTATTATAGTATATCTGTATATGTGTGTGTGTGGTGTATTACAGTATATCTGTATATGTGTGTTTGTGTATTACAGTATATCTGTATGTGTGTGTGTGTGTGTGTGTATTATAGTGTATCTGTATGTGTGTGTGTGTGTGTATTATACTATATCTGTATGTGTGTGTGTGTGTGTGTGTTTGTGTACTACAGTATGTGTGTGTGTGTGTGTTGGTGTATTACAGTATATCTGTATGTGTGTGTGTGTGTTTGTGTATTACAGTATATCTGTATGTGTGTGTGTTTGTGTATTACAGTATATCTGTATGTGTGTGTGTGTGTGTATGTGTGTGTTTGTGTATTACAGTATATCTGTATGTGTGTGTATGTGTGTTGGTGTATTACAGTATATATGTGTGTGTGTGTGTGTGTTTGTGTATTAAAGTATTTTTGTGTGTGTGTGTGTATATGTGTGTGTGTTTGTGTATTACAGTATATCTGTACATGTGTGTGTGTATGAGTATGTATATGTGTGTGTGTGTGTGTGATGAACACTGGCAGCATGGACATCTCAAAGCATGGCATCATGGTCCTAATGATGCATTACCAACCCCATCTCCAGACCAACCCCCCCTTTTGAGCAACAAGAAGTGAGATCACCGTCCCCTGACATCATCCTTCGTTGTCACAATGACTTCCTGACCAACCAGAAGGCTACATGGGACTCTGATTCAGAGGGGGAGGCAGAGAGTGGAGGGGTCAGGACAGTTCCTGACATCCGTAGAGACGACCTTGCCTCCCGACGCAACCCACGACCTCATGCTGCTCCCAGGACACACCAGTATATACCTGCCCCAGCCTGCAGCCAGAGAGACAGACAGGTGTGGGAGAACATCAGGCAGGCCTCACATCGGGCCTTGATGGAGAGGATGGAGGTGGAGAGAAGGACAAGGTTAGAGGGATGTTGGGGGTGGAGGTGGAGAGAAGGACAAGGTTAGAGGGATGTTGGGGGTGGAGGTGGAGAGAACCAGGTTAAAGGGATGGGGGGTTCAGGTGGAGAGGACCAGGTTAGAGGGATGTTGGGGGTTCAGGTGGAGATGACCAGGTTAGAGGGATGTTGGGCGGGTGGAGGTGGAGATGACCAGGTTAGGAGGATGTTGGGCAGGTGGAGGTGGAGATGACCAGGTTAGGAGGATGTTGGGCGGGTGGAGGTGGAGAGAACCAGGTTAGGAGGATGTTGGGCGGGTGGAGGTGGAGAGAACCAGGTTAAAGGGATGTTGGGGGTGGAGGTGGAGAGGACCAGGTTAGAGGGATGGGGGGGTTCAGGTGGAGAGGACCAGGTTAAAGGGATGTTGGGGGTGGAGGTGGAGAGAACCAGGTTAAAGGGATGTTGGGGGTGGAGGTGGAGAGGACCAGGTTAGAGGGATGTTGGGGGTTCAGGTGGAGAGAACCAGGTTAAAGGGATGTTGGGGGTGGAGGTGGAGAGGACCAGGTTAGAGGGATGTTGGGGGTGGAGGTGTCTGCATGTGAGCAATTCCTTTTATCTCCTTTCTTGCTTTGACTTCCTGTTTATGACATCACACTCATCCCTGTTCTCTTTCTCTTTCCCAATTGGATGTTGTCATGGTCATGTGGGTTTCTCTTATTTATTTTCTGTGGAACAAATGTTTGTCTGTGGGTTGTTGTCCGTCTGCTGCCTCTTGTGTGTCTGTGTGTGTGTCTGTGTGTGTCTGTGTGTGTGACTGTGTGTGTCTGTGTGTGTGTCTGTGTGTGTCTGTGTGTGTGTCTGTGTGTGTCTGTGTGTGTGACTGTGTGTGTGTGTCTGTGTGTGTCTGTGTGTGTGTCTGTGTGTGTCTGTGTGTGTGACTGTGTGTGTGTGTCTGTGTGTGTGACTGCTGTGGGTTACTCTGTGATTGGTTAGTGAGGCAGAGTGTGACATCATCATTCGCAGGAACAACCCCTTCTTAAACCCCTCCTCTCAGCAAGATGAGGAGGAGGAAGAAGAGGGCACAGGGAGAGGAGTTAAGGTCCGATTGCCCAATAAGACAAAAGATGACCTCGCTAGGAGGAAGGCCCAAAGTAGGCAACTCCCATCACATAGAGATGGACCAATGAGCTTCGTCCCTGCTTCAATCACCCGTTCAGATCTGGATAGATGGGAAAGACTCAAGATGGCTGAACCCAGGTGTCTAACACACACACATCTACACGCACCCACACACAGGTACAAAAAAAGAAATAAGCACACATACATACATTCAACTCATACACAATCATACACACAGATACACACATTCACTAGTACAAACACTCACTATTTAGTCATAGCATAGTATTGGCACAGGATTTTGTGTTTGGCAGTAGTGTGTGTGTGTGTGTGTGTGTATGGTGGGGTGTGTGTGGGTTTGTGTGTGTGTGTGTGTGGGAGAGCCTCAATAAGATTTATTTGTGCCAGTTGTGATGTCATTCTATGGGATCTGTAAAGTTTTCATTAGCATGGATAACTAGGAAACATTTTGCGGTCAGACAACAGTGTCCTATAGTTTGGGTGTGTGTTTGTGTGGGTGTGTGTTTGTGTGGGTGTGTGTGTAGTGAGTCTAGCCCCTCCCCTGTGTTTTGGGCATGCCTGAAGAAACCTGGGACCCCTGACATCCTCACCCCGGCGACAGGGTCATTCCGATGTCATTCTAAGTTTGTGACCTTTGGGGGTGTGACAGAGCTGAATGAACAGCCAATCAAGTCTCCAAAGCAAGGGGAGTCTGAGTTGTTACGGAAACTGCAGTTCAAGACAACCATTACCATGCCGATCATGGGGCTGCGCTCCCAGCTCCCTGTGCAGACGGACAGGTACGACCTGGATGAGGACTATATGAACAGGTCCAAACTGGTGTAAACTGGTCTGAACGAGTCTAAACTGGTCTGAACTGGTGTGGTATGATTCTGTTATGGACCAGGCTCAGTTATGCTTGTAATAACCTCTCCTGGAAAGTTATAAACGGTAAGAATGTGTCACTTCTTACATATAGTTATGGGAGTTTTAGAAGAAGTCCTTCCTGATTTTGCGTGGTCGACATAGACCAGAATGGGGACAGGCTCATACTGGGCCAAATGGGACAGGCTCATATGGGGCCAAACAGGGCCAAACGGGACAGGCTCATACTGGGCCAAACAGGGTCAGGATGAAACAGGACTCTGCTCTGGCTGTTATAGTGTTGATCTGTTATAGTGTTGGTCTGTTGTAGTGTTGGTCTGTTATAGTGTTAGACTGTTATAGTGTTGGTCTATAATAGTGTTGGACTGGACTCTGCTCTGGCTGTTATTGTGTTGGACTGTACTCTGCTCTGGCTGTTATTGTGTTGGACTGGACTCTGCTCTGGCTGTTATAGTGTTGGTCTATTATAGTGTTGGACTGGACTCTGCTCTGGCTGTTATTGTGTTGGACTGGACTCTGCTCTGGCTGTTATTGTGTTGGACTGGACTCTGCTCTGGCTGTTATAGTGTTGGTCTATTATAGTGTTGGACTGGACTCTGCTCTGGTTGTTATAGTGTTGGTCTGTTATAGTGTTGGTCTATAATAGTGTTGGACTGGACTCTGCTCTGGCTGTTATTGTGTTGGACTGTACTCTGCTCTGGCTGTTATTGTGTTGGACTGGACTCTGCTCTGGCTGTTATAGTGTTGGTCTATTATAGTGTTGGACTGGACTCTGCTCTGGCTGTTATTGTGTTGGACTGGACTCTGCTCTGGCTGTTATTGTGTTGGACTGGACTCTGCTCTGGCTGTTATAGTGTTGGTCTATTATAGTGTTGGACTGGACTCTGCTCTGGTTGTTATAGTGTTGGTCTGTTATAGTGTTGGTCTGTTATAGTGTTGGACTGGACTCTGCTCTGGCTGTTATTGTGTTGGACTGGACTCTGCTCTGGTTGTTATAGTGTTGGTCTGTTATAGTGTTGGTCTGTTATAGTGTTGGACTGGACTCTGCTCTGGCTGTTATTGTGTTGGAGTGGACTCTGCTCTGGCTGTTATAGTGTTGGTCTATTATAGTGTTGGACTGGACTCTGCTCTGGTTGTTATAGTGTTGGTCTATTATAGTGTTGGACTGGACTCTGCTCTGGCTGTTCCTTTTAGTCTTTATTATTTAGTTTTCTGCTCAGCTCCTGTTTGTTGATGGTCTATCAAATAGCTATTGTGCCTATAAAACTGACCATGAATCAATAGGTCTGTTAATGACATCATGTATCTAATGCCTATAGTTACTGTATAATTGACCATGAGTCACTAGGTCTGTTAATGACATCATGTATCTAATGCCTATAGTTACTGTATAATTGACCATGAGTCACTAGGTCTGTTAATGACATCATGTATCTAATGCCTATAGTTACTGTATAATTGACCATGAGTCACTAGGTCTGTTAATGACATCATGTATCTAATGCCTATAGTTACTGTATAATTGACCATGAGTCACTAGGTCTGTTAATGACATCATGTATCTAATGCCTATAGTTACTGTATAATTGACCATGAGTCACTAGGTCTGTTAATGACATCATGTATTTAATGCCTATAGTTACTGTATAATTGACCATGAGTCACTAGGTCTGTGGGTGATGACATCATGTATCTAACTGATATATTAACTATATAATTGATCATATATAATGAGTCACTAGGTTGGCTAATAGATACCTGTTTTATGTTAGCTGCTGTAGGGTTAGGGCTAGTAAAGGTTAGGGTTAGTAAGGGTTGGTATGTATGTGTGTCATGCGTAATACGAGTGTGTGTGTTTATGTATGTATGTGTGTCATGCGTAATATGAGTGTGTGTGTGTGTTTATGTATGTGTGTCATGCGTAATACGAGTGTGTGTGTTTATGTATGTATGTGTGTCTGTGGGTTTGCGCACGTGTGTAAATGTTTTTGTGTCTGTATGAAAAGGTGGTGTTTGTTATTTCAGGTTCTTATGTTTACCATGGTCACAGCATCTAATCCTCCTCCCCCTTTTGATGACCTCACAGCCACATGGGCGGAGTCAATGTCTCACAGAACCAGCCTCTGAAGTACGACCCCCCCACCGTGACCCCTCCTCTGTTAGAGAGCGAGAGGGGAGAGAGAGAGGAAGAGGAGGATGATGGGAAGGTTCTGGACCTCCAGAGGGATAACATGAACCCCATCCTGCCTCTGCCGGGTTCCAAACGCCCCGTACAAGAAGTAGTCACAGACAGGAAGCGACAACAACCCTGGTGTTTCGCAGAAACGCCTCAACAGCACACCGACATGGCAACGGTTGTCAGGTCACCCGTCCCCCGAAATGATAGCTATGATGATGATGGTGATGATGAAGAAGAGAGCACTGTACCTGACCTAGAGAAGGACGATATGTTGGCTCGCAGGACCAGGGAATACCAGCGTAGCATGGGAGGACACAGCCACTCGTTTAACCTCTTCCTGCCCGTACCTGGTGCAGCCCAACATTTGAGAGGTGGAGCGAAACCTCTCAGCAAACAGAGACAGCAGCCAGACAGGTAGATTTAATGACTGAACTAACTGATGACCCGCTGCTGATATTACCTGTCTGTCTGCTGACACTACCTCTCGGTCTACTGATACTACCTGTCTGTTGATACTACCTCTCTGTCTGTTGATATTACCTGTCTGTCTACTGATACTAACCTGTCTGTCTACTGATACTACCTGTCTGTCTGCTGATAATGGCAGTCTGTTTGCTGATACAGTATGTTTGTGTGTGTGTGTGTATTGATAGCTCACAGTTCGTGTCTATTGGAGTGGTTTGACCAGTATTTTTCTGGTGCTCTCGTTTCACTTGGTTTGTTAATTGGTTTGGCCTAATATGTGTCTCTAATGGCTTAGTTTGGTCTACTGTGTGTTGATGATTATTTGGTTTGGTCTACTATGTCTCTGTGATCATTTGGTTTGCTCTACTATGTCTCTGTGATCATTTGGTTTGGTCTACTATGTCTCTGTGACCATTTGGTTTGGTTTTTTCTGTGTTTGTGATCGCTTGGTTTAGTCTCAAATGTGTCTGTGATCACTAGACTTGGTCAAAGACATTGGATAAGGCTCAATACCACATTATTTAATTTGTTTTTGTTTCCAGTATTTGTAAGTGGGCGTGTCCTCGTCTAGTGAGCATATGTTTCCCATGTTAATGGTTTCGTCCATAATAGAACATCCTAACCCATCCAGATGAGAGGTGTTGCTCGGGGGGACGATATGTCGACCAGAGGGGTTAACTGGATAATCTTTGTCTTCCATCTCTGGTTTGGTCTGATTTGTGTTAAACTCCGTCCCCTGTTAATGATGTCATTGGCCCGTCTTTCAGCAGCTGCGTTTCCCCAGCAGCAGGACCTGTAGCCATGCCCTCCAAAACCACAACCAGGAAGTGTCTTTTAGTGAGGGAGGACAACCTATCTCTCTCCCCCACTCCTCCTCCTTCCTCCAACCCTCCCACCACCCCCCCACCTCTCGACCAGATAAGTGAGGGGAGAGGAGATGAGGGGGGGAAGGAAAGAGAAAAGGAGAAAGAGATGGAGGGAGGGATTGAGGAAGGAATAGAGGGAGGGATAGAAAGAGAGCTTGGGAATAAAGAGGAGAGCAGAAAGGTGGGTGGAGAGTCTCACAGAAGAACGTTCTGGCTGGAAGACGATGATCTGCCTACAATGATGTGAGATACTATATAACACACACACCACACTCTCACACAAACCACACACACACACTCACACCACAATCTCCTACACACCATACACACTCACACACACCACACATCCAGGCACACACCTCGCACACAACACACGCATACAGTCTCCTACACACCATACACACACTCACAAACACTCACACACCCCACACACAGTCTCCTACACACCATACACACACTCACCTCACACCCACACCACACACACAGTCTCCTACACACCATACACACACTCACAAACACTCACACACCACACACACAGTCTCCTACACACCATACACACTCACAAACACACACACCACACACACACAGTCTCCTACACACCATACACACACTCACACACACCTCACACCCACATCACACACAATCTTCTACACGCATCACACTCACACTCACCTCACACCCACACCACACACACCACACAGTCTTCTACACACCAAACACACACACACACCACACACACCTCACACCCACACCACACACACAGGCACACACCTCGCACACACCACACACACACACCACAAGCAGTCTCCTACACACCATACACACACAGCGGATATGTCTCCACTGTCTGTCAGAATATTAACCTTACTCCCTTCCCTTGCAGGTTGAGCAGGAGAGTGTGCAGTACGTCGGAGGAGTCAGAGTAAGTCTCTCAGACTGACACCTGGATACTCCAGCAAGGTCACACACAACCCCCCCCCCCCCCCCACACACACACACACAATCACAATAACACACTGCTACACAATGATTTTGGAATGTTTTCAGTGTGTATGTTAATGAGGTCATGACAATAATCAACATTTTCTGAAGAAGGAATAAAGTGTTTACTTTTATAGAACATGAACCACTCTTGCAGGATCTGAATCAGGTCCCTCTGGGGAAACATGTACAGGAGGGTCTGAATCAGGTCCCTCTGGGGAAACATGTACAGGAGGGTCTGAATCAGGTCCCTCTGGGGAAACATGTACAGGAGGGTCTGAATCAGGTCCCTCTGGAAAAACATGTACAGGAGCGTCTGAATCAGGTCCCTCTGGGGAAACATGTACAGGAGGGTCTGAATCAGGTCCCTCTGGGGAAACATGTACAGGAGGGTCTGAATCAGGTCCCTCTGGAAAAACATATACAGGAGGGTCTGAATCAGGTCCCTCTGGGGAAACATGTACAGGAAGGTCTGAATCAGGTCCCTCTGGGGAAACATGTACAAGAGGGTCTGAATCAGGTCCCTCTGGAAAAACATATACAGGAGGGTCTGAATCATTTCCCTCTGGAAAAACATGTATAGGAGGGTCTGAATCAGGTCCCTCTGGGGAAACGTGTACATGAGGGTCTGAATCAGGTCCCTCTGGGGAAACGTGTACAGGAGCGTCTGAATCAGGTCCCCCTGGGGAAACGTGTACAAGAGGGTCTGAACCAGGTCCCTCTGGGGAAACGTGTACAAGAGGGTCTGAATCAGGTCCCTCTGGGGAAACGTGTATATGAGGGTCTGAATCAAGTCCCTCTGGGGAAACATGTACAGGAAGGTCTGAATCAGATCCCTCTGGGTAAACATGTACAGGAGGGAATGGATCAGGTCCCTCTGGGTAAACATGTACAGGAGGGAATGGATCAGGTCCCTCTGGGTAAATATGTACAGGAGGGAATGGATCAGGTCCCTCTGGGTAAATATGTACAGGAGGGAATGGTTCAGGTCCCTCTGGGTAAATATGTACAGGAGGGAAAGGATCAGGTCCCTCTGGGGAAACGTGTATAGGAAGGGTCAATGATATGATCGACAATTTAGAGAAAACAATGCATGTTATCTTGCAATGCATAAAGTAATGCACCAAACAGCTCCCACAGTCTGGGAGACTACCGAGGGGTGAATCCTGGAAAGTAGATCAGCACCCAGGTTGCAGTAAACAGACAATGACAAAAGTGCTGCTGTACTTAAATATGAAGCAGCTTCCAGTCCGGCTCAAACCCTCATTGGCCTTGAAAGGTGTGTTTGACTCCTTGAGAGCACATACCCAATATATCATACTGACTGAAAGGGAATTAACATCCATTTTCTGATAAATGCTCCGATAGTCTTAGATATGTTTGTTGACATCATGACTTCCTGTTTTGTGCTTCCTTTGCAGGAGCATGAGCATGATTGACATGCCCTATGAACTGGAGGGGGCAGGTCTAATGGAGCATCTGGGCCAATCACGATACAAGCGCATGCAGGATCAATACACTTATTGTCAGGAGGAGGAAGAGGAGTGGAGAAATGTAAGACAGACAGACAGACGTACAGACAGACGTACAGACAAACAGACAATCAAACAGACAGACAATCAAGCAGACAGACAGAAACACAGAAAGACCGATGTACAGGCAAACAAACAATCAAACAGACAGACAGACAGATGTACAGACAGACTGATGTACAGACAGACAGACTGATGTACAGACAGACAGACAGATGTACAGACAGACTGATGTGCAGACAGACAGACAGATGTACTGGCAAACAGACAGACAGACTGATGTGCTCTCCTTTCTTCTGTCTAGGATCTGGCTCTGTGGAAGAGTCAGACAGACAGATGTACAGACAGACAGATGTGCAGACAGACTGATGTACAGACAGACAGACTGATGTACAGACAGACTGGTGTACAGACAGACAGACTGATGTACAGACAGACAGACAGACAGATGTGCAGACAGACTGATGTACAGACAGACAGACAGATGTGCAGACAGACTGATCCTTTCTTCTGTCGAGGATCTGGCTCGGTGGAAGAGTCAGACAGACTGATGTACAGACAGACAGACAGATGTGCAGACAGACTGATGTGCAGACAGACAGACAGATGTGCAGACAGACTGATGTGCTCTCCTTTCTTCTGTCTAGGATCTGGCTCGGTGGAAGAGTCGGCGCCGTGGTGTGTCTCAGGATCTCATCCGGAAGGAGGAGGAGAGGAAGATGATGGAGAGAAGGATGAAGGAGGAGGAAGGCCATGCCCAGAAAAAGAATATCAAAACCTACAGAGAGATTGTAGAGGAGAAGTACGAAGGAGAGCATAGAGAGCAAGAGGAGATTTGAGTAATTGTCAGTACTTATCTCACAAGCTTCTAACTCCTCCCCTCTCTTTCCACAGAGAGCGCAGGGAGGCGGAGCTATGTGCTGCATACAAGAGAGCAGGGTCTAAAGAGGAAGCAGCAATGGTTCTTCACCGTTATGCGCTCCGCTTCACCATCAGCGATGCCACGCTAGAAAGTCTGCAGCTCCCTAGAACTACTAGTACCCAGAACCATATTAAACAGAACCCTGTGTCTAAAACCACCGGTACCGACCAGAACCTGGTACCAGGTGGAACCAGAACAGATGGTGAATCCAGCAAAACTAAGACTGACCAGGAGTCCAGACCGACTGACACACAGCAAGACCACAATCAATACACTAAAGCAACACCACTAACACAGCAGAACCACACAGAACCAGTGACACAACACAAACCGCAGAACCACACAGAACCACAGACACAACACACAGTCCCCCCTCCTATATCACCCCCCCCCCCGCCCCCTCCCTCTCCTTACAGCCAAGCCCTACAGCCGGCTCAGTCTTCAGCCTGTCAAGATCCCACAGACCGGACACCAGCTTTTCAAAGACCCACAGATCAGACACCAGCCTGTCAAGAACCCACAGACCGGACAACAGCCTCTCAGGGACCCACAGACCAGACACCAGCCTGTCAAGAACCCACAGACCGGACACCAGCCTGTCAAGGACCCACAGACTGGACATCAGCCCATTATGGACTCACAGACCGGACACCAGTTCCACAAGGACCCACAGACTGGACACCAGCCCGTTATGGACCCACATACCGGACACCAGCCTGTCAAGGACCCACAGACCGGACACCAGCCTGTCAAGGACCCACAGACCGGACACCAGCCTGTCAAGGACCCACAGACCGGACACCAGCCTGTCAAGGACCCACAAACTGGACTCCAGCCTGTCAAGGACCCACAAACCGGACACCAGCCTGTCAAGGACCCACAAACCGGACACCAGCCTGTCAAGGACCCACAAACTGGACACCAGCCTGTCAAGGACCCACAGACCGGACACCAGCCTGTCAAGGACCCACAGACCGGACATCAGCCTGTCAAGGACCCACAGACCGGACACCAGCCTGTCAAGGACCCACAGACCGGACATCAGCCTGTCAAGGACCCACAGACCGGACACCAGCCTGTCAAGGACCCACAGACCGGACACCAGCCTGTCAAGGACCCACAGACCGGACACCAGCCTGTCAAGGACCCACAAACTGGACACCAGCCTGTCAAGGACCCACAAACCGGACACCAGCCTGTCAAGGTATATACATATATGAGCAAGTGGTTGGCGAGTTTGGTGGTCTAATAGTGGCATATTTGCATCAACACATTTATGAGACAACATATTGTCCGTATCGTCACATTTATGAGACAACATATTGTCCGTATCATCACATTTATGAGACAACATATTGTCCGTATCGTCACATTTATGAGAGACAACATATTGTCCGTATCGTCACATTTATGAGAAACAACATATTGTCCGTATCGTCACATTTATGAGAAACAACATATTGTCCGTATCGTCACATTTATGAGAAACAACATATTGTCCGTATCGTCACATTTATGAGAAACAACATATTGTCCGTATCGTCACATTTATGAGAGACAACATATTGTCCGTATCGTCACATTTATGAGAAACAACATATTGTCCGTATCGTCACATTTATGAGAGACAACATATTGTCCGTATCGTCACATTTATGAGACAACATATTGTCCGTATCGTCACATTTATGAGAAACAACATATTGTCCGTATCGTCACATTTATGAGAGACAACATATTGTCCGTATCGTCACATTTATGAGAGACAACATATTGTCCGTATCGTCACATTTATGAGACAACATATTGTCCGTATCGTCACATTTATGTATTTTCAAAATGTACTGGTTGGCAATGTTCTGTTAAAAAGCCAGAGCTAATGTATAACATATCAAACAGACTGCAAGCTGGCTAACAAGGCTGCAGGAGATTGAATGTACAGCAGTATGTATATGTTCTTAGGCATATGATATGTTGATAAATGGCGTCAAGAATATATTAAAAAAAGCAGTGAGTTGTTTACATAGTTTTTATTTTCATGATTCTACAGGTAGAGACTGCCCCCTCCTTTTCCCTCCCCTCCCCCTCCTCTTTTCCCTCTAAACAATGCCCAGCCAATAAGAATGAAGATGTGTCCACCATCAGTGCCCTGACTAATGGGAGAAAGTGTGTTGTCACCACGACCATCACAACTAAACTTGCCTAGACATAACTGCAGCCACGCCCCTCAGACACACCTAGCAACACACAGGGGGGAGCCATTTCCATTGATTTGCTGGCTGACTGATTGCATCTGATTGGTTTGCTGGCTGACTGATTGTATCTGATTGGTTTGATGGCTGACTGATTGTATCTGATTGGTTTGATGGCTGACTGATTGTATCTGATTGGTTTGATGGCTGACTGATTGTATCTGATTGGTTTGCTGGCTGACTGATTGGTTCTGATTGGTTTGCTGGCTGACTGATTGGTTCTGATTGGTTTGATGGCTGACTGATTGCATCTGATTGATTTGTTGGCTGACTGATTGCATCTGATTGGTTTGATGGCTGACTGATTGCATCTGATTGGTTTGATGGCTGACTGATTGTATCTGATTGGTTTGCTGGCTGACTGATTGGTTCTGATGTTCTTATTAATGTTATTTCAGGTAAACAGCTCTGTGGGGTTGTCAAGAAGATCAGGGGAAGAGTTGGGGTCTGATTCTACATGGCTTAGCAACCAGAACACCTACTCATCATCTGTGACAGGTACAGCTCCAGAGTTACCCAGAGTTCCAGTTAGCTTACTGTTGCTGTAGCTAACTTTTTTGGGTGTGTGATTTCTTTTCCTTTCACAGAAGGACATCAGGGGAGCAGTGTGACTGTAAGTACCATTATAGTTTATTATTATCATTGTAGAACCTGACCTTTACTCTAGAACCTAATCTTTACTGTCGCTAACCTAGAATATTATGTTTATTCTAGAACTGGACCTTTATTGTAGAGCCATATCTTTTAAATAGATCCTAATATTTAATCTAGTACCTGATCTTATTGCTAGAATATGATGTTTATTCTAGAACCTGACCTTTATTCTAGAGCCTGATTTTTATTCTAGAACCAAACCTTAATTATTGAACCCAACCATCACTTCTAGAACCTGATCATCATACTAGAACCCTGATCCTGATTCTACAGTAGCAGAACAACACCTGTCCTGTCATAATACCTTTTTTCCATTTCTGTGTGTGGGTGTGTATTAGATTGAAAGCCCCATGTTAAACCTGGCTAAGCGCGTTAATCACTGGGTCTGGAATCCAGAGGAGGAGAGGAGCCGCCAGGAGAAGTGGCAGCAGGAGCAGGAACGACTCCTACAGGTCTGGGTGGGTGTGTGGAGATTACATGTATGTTTGAAATCTAATTTCATGTGTGAGACATACATGTGTCTGTGTGTGGGCAGGAGGAGTACCTGAGGGAGCAGGAGAAGCTGAAGGTGGAGTGGGAGAGAGCGCAGACAGAGGTGGAGGAGGAGGAGAGGAGACACAACGAAGAGGTAAAATACACATTAGTCTTTACCACTGATACATAAACCTTCAGGGCTAGCTCTAATACATTGTTTTTAGTTTTAGCACAGATACATTAACCTTCAGAGTTTGCTCTAATTCATTGTTTTTAGTTTTAGCACAAATACATTAACCTTCAGAGTTTGCTCTATTACATTGTTTTTAGTTTTTGCACAGATACATAAGGCTTAAGCATTAGGTAAAGTTATGTTTACTTTGTTTTCCAAGGAGAGGAAGATCCTGGAGGAGACAGCGACACATCTTTTTCAAGCCCCACCCATACAGATCTCTATTCAGATAGAACCAATAGCTCCAGCACCTCAGATCTATAAGACTGAACCAATCGCTCCAGCACCGCAGATCTATAAGACTGAACCAATCGCTCCAGCACCTCAGATCTATAAGACTGAACCAATCGCTCCAGCACCGCAGATCTATAAGACTGAACCAATAGCTCCAGCACCTCAGATCTATAAGACTGAACCAATCGCTCCAGCACCGCAGATCTATAAGACTGAACCAATCGCTCCAGCACCTCAGATCTACAAGACTGAACCAATCGCTCCAGCACTGCAGATCTATAAGACTGAACCAATCGCTCCAGCACCTCAGATTTATAAGTCAGAAGCAAGTGCTTATGAAAATAGCCAGGATCAGCATGCCATGACCCCGGTACCATTTACACCGGGTGAGTTACTTACACATAAAACACACACTCACATACAATATATATAAATACACTCCTATGGGGATCTAGAACCCAGAATTCCATGTTCACTATCCCTTAGCCCCATTCCCTAACCCTTACCTCAGTAACCTAACCTCTATGCCTAACCCTAAACCTAACCTAGCTTTAACACCTAACCCTAAACCTAACCTAGCTTTAACACCTAACCCTAAACCTAACCTAGCTTTAACACCTAACCCTAAACCTAACCTAGCTTTAACACCTAACCCTAAACCTAACCTAGCTTTAACACCTAACCCTAAACCTAACCTAGCTTTAACACCTAACCCTAAACCTAACCTAGCTTTAACACCTAACCCTAAACCTAACCTAGCTTTAACACCTAACCCTAAACCTAACCTAGCTTTAACACCTAACCCTAAACCTAACCTAGCTTTAACACCTAACCCTAAACCTAACCTAGCTTTAACACCTAACCCTAAACCTAACCTAGCTTTAACACCTAACCCTAAACCTAACCTAGCTTTAACACCTAACCCTAAACCTAACCTAGCTTTAACACCTAACCCTAAACCTATTCCAATGCCCAATTCTAAGGCCCAATTGTTTGTTTTTTGCTAAACCCATAAGCTGGAAATTGTAATCACATACACACATACAAGATGGGCAGTTGAAGTTATTATTGCAACCATGGTAACTAGTGTTGTGTTGTGACAGATGCATCATGGGAAAGTGAGTCCTCTATGGGACAGATGACATCTCTGGACCGCACCTCCCAGCAAGACCTGCCCAGCTCTGAAAAGAGGTGTGGGTGTGTTTGTAATGATTCACCCCAACAATCACCCAACTACACTGTAGTGAAGAAGTGAAAATCCGAGATCCACACTCGACGCAACCAAAAATACATAAAACACACTGTTGTTCCCCTTTAGTTGTGTAGAAGCCATGTTTTATTTGTATGTCTGTAAGTGTGTTTGTTTGTCTGGATGTGTTTCTGTGTGTTCTTTACAGTTGTCCTTACTGTGTGTGTGTGTTTTGGTCCCCAGGTCAGGATCATATGACTGCCCACATTCACCTTTGTCATCGTCAATATCATCATCATCACCTCAACCATTCTTACCCAGCAGGTAAAGACACATTGACACACACCTCCTCTCCCTCATCCCAACCCTCCCTCATCCCAACCCTCCTTTATCCCAACTATCCCTCATCACAACACTCCCTCATCCCAACCCTCCCTCATCCCAACCCTCCCCTTCACCACACTGACACATACCTCCTCTCCCTCATCCCAACCCTCCTTTATCCCAACCCTCCCTTATCCCAACCATCCCTCACCCCAACCCTCACTCATCACAACCCTCCCTAACCCCAACTCTCCTTCATCCCAACCCTCACTCATCACAACCCTCCCTCATCCCAACCCTCCTTCATCCCAACCCTCCCTTAACTCAACCCTCCCTTTCACCACACTGACACACACCTCCTTTCCCTCATCCCAACCCTCCCTCACCCCAACCCTCACTCATTACAACCCTCCTTCATCCCAACGCTCCCTCATCCCAACCCTCCCTCATCCCAACTCTCTCCTTCACCACACTGACACACACCTTCTCTCCCTCATCCCAAACCTCTCCTTCACCTCCCTGACACATCCCTCTTCCTCATGCCAACCCTCCTTCATCCCAACGCTCCCTCATCCCAACCCTCCCTCATCCCAACTCTCTTCTTCACCACACTGACACACACCTCCTCTCCCTCATCCCAACCCTCCTTCATCCAAACCGTCTCCCTCATCCCAACCCTCTCCCTCATCCCAACCCTCCCTCATCCCAACCCTGTGTGTGTGTGTGTGTGCGTGCGTGTGTGTGTGTGTGTGTGTAGGTGTGTGAGTGGAAAACGTCTGTGTTCTGGCTGTGGTCAGCTGTTGGAGAAAGGAGCAGCGATGAGCATTGACACACTGGGCCTGTACTACCACCTAGCCTGCTTTAAGGTACACACACACACACACACACTGGGCCTGTACTATCACCTAGCCTGCTTTAAGATATACACACACACACACACACACACACACACAAACACACACTGGGCCTGTACTACCACCTAGCCTGCTTTAAGGTACACACACACAAACACACACTGGGCCTGTACTATCACCTAGCCTGCTTTGAGGTATACACACACACACACACACACACACACACACAGAGATCACATCACCATCTGTGTAATATAATATTAAAATAATACTGTAAATCTGGAATAATAACTGATCACATATCACTGGCTTAAGAGCTTCCATCATTCAGTTACAGAATAATACATAATATCTCATATTATAATAATGAAATGAGTGCATCATGTAACCTACAAGATTCTCTACAGTTGTTTTAAGGTATAGGGGAATATGCTCTACAGTTGTTTTAAGGTATAGGGGAATATGCTCTACAGTTGTTTTAAGGTATAGGGGAATATGCTCTACAGTTGTTTTAAGGTATAGGGGAATATGCTCTACAGTTGTTTTAAGGTATAGGGGAATATGCTCTACAGTTGTTTTAAGGTATAGGGGAATATGCTCTACAGTTGTTTTAAGGTATAGGGGAATATGCTCTACAGTTGTTTTAAGGTATAGGGGAATGTGGTCTTCAGTTGTTTTTAAGGTATAGGGGAATGTGGTCTTCAGTTGTTTTTAAGGTATAGGGGAATGTGGTCTTCAGTTGTTTTTAAGGTATAGAGGAATGTGGTCTACAGTTGTTTTAAGGTTTAGGGGAATGTGGTCTTCAGTTGTTTTTAAGGTATAGGGGAATGTGGTCTTCAGTTGTTTTTAAGGTATAGGGGAATGTGGTCTACAGTTGTTTTAAGGTATAGGGGAATGTGGTCTTCAGTTGTTTTTAAGGTATAGGGGAATGTGGTCTTCAGTTGTTTTTAAGGTATAGGGGAATGTGGTCTACAGTTGTTTTAAGGTTTAGGGGAATGTGGTCTTCAGTTGTTTTTAAGGTATAGGGGAATGTGGTCTTCAGTTGTTTTTAAGGTATAGGGGAATGTGGTCTTCAGTTGTTTTTAAGGTATAGGGGAATGTGGTCTACAGTTGTTTTAAGGTATAGGGGAATGTGCTCTACAGTTGTTTTAAGGTTTTAATGCTTTTTTTAGGCTCTGGGATTCTATGTACTTAAAAATGTTTTAAACTATTAATTCTGTCAATAAATTAATTACATTCTCTCCTAACTTTCTCCTTTCACCCCTCCTTCCTTTTCCTCCCTCATTCTATCTCACTCTGTTTTCCAGTGTGGAGTCTGTAAAGGACAGCTAGGTGACAGCAGTTCAGGGACAGACGTCAGGATTCGTAATGGACTTCTGAGCTGTCGTGATTGTTACCTGGCATCCCACGGTGAGACACACACATGAACATGCATTTTCCAAATAGCAGGATAGCTGACTTTTAGGACTTTAGGAACCACATCCACCATTAATATGCAGTTTTAAAAACTGTTCTTGAATCATTATGTCACCTCTAACGTCAATTCCTGATTGCAGCAGTTGGCTAGCCGACTACACTATGATTGGCTACAACCTGAGTTGCCTTAGCAACACCATCGACCATCTTCATTGTACAAGTCTGGACCATCTCCATGGTGATTAGAAAAATCTGGAATCTGAAATTCTTCATTCTGGAACTCTGCAAAAATTAAACTTTTACTGTAATCACAAACTTTTCCTAATGATTGTAACTGCTTGAGTTGGTTAACTTCTAACAGAAGCTAAGCTTAATTGTTGCATTGTAGCTAACTAAACAGAGTATCTAAGAGTGACAGAGTACCTGAAGCACAACCATGTACGGCGTACAGCCATGTATCTATGACAGCGCCCACATGCTAGATCCAAACACCAGCAGCATCTATCTACTTTACTGTGTTACTCAACTACATCGTAACTGCTACTCTTCACCATAATAATGGATAATGGAACACTTGATAGGTTGATGTCATAGAGCCCCTATGGATCAGAATGGACCGATTTAGCAGCCATCTTACCTTAGACCTGTTCAAAACCAGCTCCAATGATTTGTTAAACAAATCAATTTAAAAGAGTTTTCAACTAATAATTCATTTAAGAGTACTAAATGTGTATCTGGTATCTAATTACATAGGAATATAGACACAGAATAGTACTTTAAATATAGTGCAAATGTGAATTTCTTTATTTGCTATGATAACTAAGAAACTGCGATTTTACATTATAATATATGTACAGTATCTCACAAGATTTAGTACACTTTTTTGTAAATATTTGATTATATCTTTTCATGTGACAACACTGAAGAAATTACTCTTTGCTACAATGTAAAGTATTGAGTGTACAGCTTGTATAACAGTGTACATTTGCTGTCCCTCAAAATAACACAACACACAGCCATTAATGTCTAAACCGCTGGCAACAAAAGTGAGTACACCCCTAAGTGAAAACGTCCAAATTGGGCCCAATTAGCCATTTTCCCTCCCTGGTGTCATCTGACTCATAAGTGTTACAAGGTCTCAGGTGTGAATGGGGAGCAGGTGTGTTAAATTGGGTGTCATCGCTCTCACACTCCCTCATAATGGTCACTGAAGGTTCTATGTGTCACCCCATGGCAAAGAACTCTCTGAGGATCTGAAAAAAAGAATTGTTGCTCTACATAAAGATGGCCTAGGCTATAAGAAGATTACCAAGACCCTGAAACTACTTTACATGGTAGCAAAGTGTCATTTCTTCAGTGTTGTCACATGAAAAGATAATCAAATATTTATAAAAATGTGAGGGGTGTACTCCCTTTTGTGAGATACTGTATGTATTGTATATTCATACAGATATTATAATTTCATTTAATTGTACAAATTACTGTTTTAGTTACAGTACATTAAACAGAGCTTGCTACTGTAACCAACAAAATGTTGTACATTATTGTACCGTAGTAATTGTACCCTGCTAGTTTCTTGTTCATTGATCCCAACCTCACTCATATCTTTGGTCATTTCTGAGGAGCAAACTGCCGCACAAAACGCGTCCATGGCTAGTTTTAAGTGGGTTTACAGAACTGGTCCCAGGTAAGATGGCAGACCTATTGGGACATCAGACAGAACAATAATTCTTATCTATGCTTTATTCCTATGCTTGTAACTCACCATCATAAGGCCTTAACCATACATTAAAACTCTGTATATTTTTTGCTTGGTTTGGACATATGCATGAATGATTATTGTATAAATGACTGCTGCCTAGCGACAGTCTTGTCAACCACAAATAGTTGTAGTTATGCTCTCCTCCATGTTGTTTTGTGGTGATGAAACCTTTAAATCTTCACTGCTGGTTGTCATTCATTTATGAGCAGCATTTATTTATTTCCTAACACTACGTGTGATAGCTTTAGTTTCTAGTGAATGGTATTTTTACTGATTAACACATTTAAAACATTAAAACATGTTGGATGTTCTGATATTGTGTTTTAGAGATTTTCATCCAACTCTGTGCCTTAAAGAAAGATTGAAAAACATTTATCACATTGCGTGTATGTTTTTGAGTTGTTTTAGTTCAACTTAAAGGACAATTACAGCAAATGTCACTATACTGTGGGGAGAACAAGTATTTGATACACTGCCGATTTTGCAGGTTTTCCTACTTACAAGGCATGTAGAAGTCTGTCATTTTTATCATAGGTACTCTTCAACTGTGAGGGACGGAATCTAAAACAGAAATCCAGAAAATCACATTTTAAAATAATTAATTTGCATTTTATTGCATGACAAAAGTATTTGATCACCTACCAACCAGTAAAAATTCCGTCTCTCACAGACCTGTTAGGTTTTCTTTAAGAATCCTTCCTGTTCTCCACTCATTACCTGTATTAACTGCACCTGTTTGAACTCGTTACCTGTATAAAAGACACCTCTCCACACACTCAATCAAACTGACTCCAAACTCTCCACAATGGCCAAGACCAGAGAGCTGTGTAAGGACATCAGGGATAAAATTGTAGACCTGCACAAGACTGGGATGGGCTACAGGACAATAGGCAAGCAGCTTGGTGAGAAGGCAACAACTGTTGGCACAATTTTTAGAAAATGGAAGATATTCAAGATGATGATCAATCTCCCTCAGTCTGGGGCTCCATGCAAGATCTCACCTCGTGGGGCATCAATGATCATGAGGAAGGTGAGGGATCAGCCCAGAACTACACGGCAGGACCTGGTCAATGACCTGAAGAAAGCTGGGACCACAGTCTCAAAGAAAACCATTAGTAACACACTATGCAGCCATGGATTAAAATCCTGCAGCGCACACAAGGTCCCCCTGCTCAAGCCAGCGCATGTCAAGGCCCGTCTGAAGTTTGCCAATGAACATCTGGATGATCCAGAGGAGGAATGGGAGAAGGTCATATGATCTGATGAGACAAACATAGAGCTTTTTGGTCTAAACTCCACTCGCCGTGTTTGGAGGAAGAAGAAAGATGAGTGCAACCCCAAGAACACCATCCCAACGTGAAGCATGGAGGTGGAAACTTTTCAGCAAAGGGGACTGGATGACTGCACCGTATTGAGGGGAGGATGGATGGGGCCATGTATCGCGAGATCTTGGCCAACAACCTCCTTCCCTCAGTAAGAGCATTGAAGATGGGTCGTGGCTGGGTCTTTCAGCATGACAACGACCCGAAACACACAGCCAGGGCAACTAAGGAGTGGCTCCGTAAGAAGCATCTCAAGGTCCTGGAGGGATCTAGCCAGTCTCCAGACCTGAACCCAATAGAAAATCTTTGGAGGGAGCTGAAAGTCCATATTGCCCAGCGACAGCCCCAAGACCTGAAGGATCTGGAGAAGGTCTGTATGGAGGAGTGGGCCAAGAACTACAGGAAACATATGATCTCTGTAATTGCAAACAACGGTTTATGTACCAAATATTAAGTTCTGCTTTTCTGATGTATCAAATACTTATGTCATGCAATAAAATGCAAATGAATTACTTAAAAATCATACAATGTGATTTTCTGGATTTTTGTTTTAGATTCCGTCACTCACAGTTGAAGAGTACCTATGATAATAATTACAGACTTCTACATGCTTTGTAAGTGGGAAAACCTGCAAAATTGGCAGTGTATCAAATACTTGTTCTCCCCACTGTATGTCCATTGACCTGCCCTCTCTCTCACACACGATTGATCCACTGCACCTGGAAAGAACCATTGAATGAGATATGCTGCTTCCTTGTTGATACCCTGCTTCTTAGTCAATTTCTATTTAGATTTATCGATTTTTAGAGGAGAGGAGAGAGAGTGCAAAATAGGAATGGAAGGAGAGAAATGATAGTGTCCACTTGAGTTAATAGTGGCTGCTAATGTAAAATATAAACTGATTTAAACTGTTTCAGCTTGACGGATTTCAGAACAGCGTGTGCTGATAAATAAAACTTGCATTGTATAATAAAAGTCTAATATTTCCTGGTATTCTGTGACCTCAGTCTGTTGCCTCATAATATATAGGAAATAATATTTCAGAAAGTGATTTAGTCTGCTAACAATCTGAAATACGTAAGATTTTTACTCTGCAAACACACATTAATGACTAGAAGACATCTGCAGTTAATGATGTATTATTAATCTTTAAAATATTTTTCCATCTACCTTGTCCATCAAGTGAATTGTAGCATTTTCACCAATGACTGAATTTGTTTGGAGTATTCCAGAATGAACAGCAGAGAATAATGAATGAAAATGTTGCCTCCTCCCAGACTTCTGAGAAAGGTCATTGTTAGTTAGACCAGAGATGTTGATAAGATGTGTGTAGGTAATTAACATTAAATAATACTATGATGACATAAAAGTATATAGAATAAGCATATAGGAGAGTAACGAGCCTTAAATGTCAGCCCTGTTGAGTTTGGTAAACTGGCATATAAAACCAGAAGAGGAGGAAAAAGGAGATGGAATGCCATTCAGAATTACCTTAAGTTTGTTTTATTGACTTGAAAGAATATTGGTTGTCTGACAAATTAACTTGTTATTGTTAAATGTGATTGTTTGTTAATGTGTGTATTTTTATATTTCAGTTTGTTTTATTGTGGTGAAATGAGGCTTAGCTGTAAATCTCAGTGGATTTTCTCTGAACAAATACACTCACCTAAAGGATTATTAGGAACACCTGTTCAACACCTGAGTCAAATGGCAGTTGATTCAATGCATTTAGGGGTGTAGTCCTGGTCAAGACAATCTCCTGAACTCCAAACTGAATGTCAGAATGGCAAAGAAAGGTGATTTAAGCAATTTTGAGCGTGGCATGGTTGTTGGTGCCAGACGGGCCGGACTGAGTATTTCACAATCTGCTCAGTTACTGGAATTTTCACGCACAACCATTTCTAGGGTTTACAAAGAATGGTGTGAAATGGGAAAAACATCCGGTATGCGGCAGTCCTGTGGGCGAAAATGCCTTGTTGATGCTAGAGGTCAGAGGAGAATGGGCCGACTGATTCAAGCTGATAGAAGAGCAACTTTGACTGAAATAACCACTCGTTACAATCGAGGTATGCAGCAAAGCATTTGTGAAGCCACAACACACACAACCTTGAGGCGGATGGGCTACAACAGCAGAAGACCCCACCAGGGAAACCACTGATCTCCACTACAAATAGGAAAAGAGGCCACAATTTGCACGAGCTCAACCAAAATTGGACAGTTGAAGACTGGAAGAATGTTGCCTGGTCTGATGAATCTCGATTTCTGTTGGGACATTCAGATGGTAGAGTCAGAATTTGGCGTAAACAGAATGAGAACATGGATCCATCATGCCTTGTTACCACTGTGCAGGCTGGTGGTGGTGGTGTAATGGTGTGGGGGATTTTTTCTTGGCACACTTTAGGCCCCTTAGAGCCAATTGGGCATGGTTTAAATGCCACAGCCTACCTGAGCATTGTTTCTGACCATGTCCATCCCTTTATGACCACCATGTACCCATCCTCTGATGGCTACTTCCAGCAGGATAATGCACCATGTCACAAAGCTCGAATCATTTCAAATTGGTTTCTTGAACATGACAATGAGTTCACTGTACTGAAATGGCCCCCACAGTCAACAGATCTCAACCCAATAGAGCATCTTTGGGATGTGGTGGAACGGGAGCTTCGTGCCCTGGATGTGAATCCCACAAATCTCCATCAACTGCAAGATGCTATCCTATCAATATGGGCCATCATTTCTAAACAATGCTTTCAGCACCTTGTTGAATCAATGCCATGTAGAATTAAGGCAGTTCTGAAGGCGAAAGGGGGTCAAACACAGTATTAGTGTGGTGTTCCTAATAATCCTTTAGGTGAGTGTATAGTATACATTCTAAAAGCATAAGGTAGCATTTAGCAACATTTTGCGATTGTAGTGACAGTAAATTAATTTGTTAAAAATGTATGTCTACAAAACAAATGAGTTTACAGTAGAAGTTGATGTGGTGTTTTTATAAAAACACGTATCTAAAATTGAATAAAAATAAAACAACATGTTGGAACCATTTGTAAGCAGTGCATCTCAGACGGACCAATAACAGTGAAACGCAGCTGTCGCTTGTAAAAAGACAAGGAAAAGTCGTTGAAATAGAACTCTTCATGTAAATGTAAATTTAATTTTAATTCATTCATGTAAATGTACATTTTTATTTGTCTTATAAACATTTCACACCTCTAAATAGCCGGTGCAGCTAACAGAGTCCATGGAGTCGAAAGGGATGTCGCAAAATGCAGTAAGTGAATTTGGCAAACTGCATTCTTCCGTATTGTTGTCAGCCACAAGCTCGATAGCCAATTATCCAGCTAACTAGTTCTGTGCATATTTCATTTGTTTTTAGCGGACATCAGCCGTAAACCATTCGAATATGTTGAACTGTCACGCAGTATGTGATCCAGTAGGGTATGGCCGAGGGTAGATGGGGTTAGTAAGCTATTACGTAGTTACTGTAGGTCGGCTAGTTCTTGTTGGTGCCCAATCATGTAGTGGCACCTTGTCGCCAACAGGTGGCGTTATTATCTTAGGTCTAGTGTTTACTAGTGTTTACACACTAACCCTAACCCACTATTAAAAATTGAGAAAGATACACACAATGAACTGACTGAATTCTCACTGAGGACATGTCATTTTTGATAAATATAATGTACGTAAATACATGCTAAGTTTCTGTTGTAAAAGCTGTCAATTTATCCGCTACTACACTATTTAAAACTGGTTTGTCTGTTTTTGTCAGGTCAGTTCATTAGATGTGTCTCAGAGTGTTGAGGAGGAACCTTTAGTGGACGGACCACTGATCCCCCCTGGTCTCCTGCAGTCTGTCATCCGAAGAGAGGTTACAACAACACACACACACTGCTATGCCCTGATGCTGCTGCTGTTAGAGGTACACACACACACATACACACACACACACACACTGCTATGCCCTGATGCTGCTGCTGTTAGAGGTACACACACACACACACATACACACACACACACTGCTATGCCCTGATGCTGCTGCTGTTAGGTCATACGGCTCTCCAGGTAGAGACAGGTCATATGGCTCTCCAGGTAGAGACAGGTCATACGGCTCTCCAGGTAGAGACAGGTCATACGGCTCTCCAGGTAGAGACAGGTCATACGGCTCTCCAGAATGTGATCTTTCTCATGGCTTTTCAAGTAATATTTTTATTTGTTTGCTGTGCGACCTTCAAAAACAAATAATATCTTATATTTGCGTGTGTATCAGCGTATGAGTCAAGTGGCGTGTGTATCAGCTTATGAGTCAAGTGGCGTGTGTATCAGTGTATGAGTCAAGTGGCGTGTGTATCAGTGTATGAGTCAAGTGGCGTGTGTATCAGTGTATGAGTCAAGTGGCGTGTGTATCAGTGTATGAGTCAAGTGGTGTGTGTGACAGTGTATGAGTCAAGTGGTGTGTGTGACAGTGTATGAGTCAAGTGGTGTGTGTATCAGTGTATGAGTCAAGTGGCGTGTGTATCAGTGTATGAGTCAAGTGGCGTGTGTATCAGTGTATGAGTCAAGTGGTGTGTGTGACAGTGTATGAGTCAAGTGGTGTGTGTGACAGTGTATGAGTCAAGTGGTGTGTGTGACAGTGTATGAGTCAAGTGGTGTGTGTGACAGTGTATGAGTATCTCTGACTCACCCGTTCTCCCCACTAGGGTGTGTGACAACAGCCTCCTTTGGCATGCGGAACTGCCTGACTGCCCAAATCAATGATCACATTCAAAATGAAGTGGCAGACCGAGCAAACCGAAGTGAGATCATAGTTCAGTCTGTTCTATCTTCCTGTCTCCAGGTGGTGTTCGTGTCGCTCAGTGTGTTTGTGGCTGTGGTGTGTGAGTTGAAGGTGGGGCACCAGGAGTGTGTGAGTGTGTTGGGTGGTATGAGGGGCCTGAGTGTGGTGGTGATGTCAAAGGTGTGTGTGTGGGTGTGTGTCCTGCTGTTCACCGTGTGTGTCCAGCATCACCACAGCCGCCTGCGCAGTCGAGGATATCTACAATTCTACAGAGACACACGGACACTGAAACACCTCCCATTGACCATCCATTCCACAGGTATGCACACACAGAGTACATCTATACACACACAGTATATCTATACACACACAGTATATCTATACACACACAGTATATCTATACACACACAGTATATATACACACACACAGTATATCTATACACACACAGTACACACACACAGTATATCTATACACACACAGTATATCTATACACACACAGTATATCTATACACACACAGTATATCTATACACACACACAGTATATCTATACACACACAGTACACACACACAGTATATCTATACACACACACAGTATATCTATACACACACACAGTATATCTATACACTCACAGTATATCTATACACACACAGTATATCTATACACACACAGTATATCTATACACACACAGTATATATACACACACACAGTACACACACATAGTACACACACACAGTACATCTATACACACACAGTATATCTATACACACACACAGTATATCTATACACACACAGAGTATATCTATACACACACAGTATATCTATACACACACAGTATATCTATACACACACAGTACACACACACAGAGTATATCTATACTATCTATATCTATACTGTCAGTGCATGTGTCTGTGTTTGTGTAGGGAATGCAGCAATGTTGATTGTGATATCAGCTGATCTGTCGGAGGCAGAGAATCTTCCTGTTTACCTGCTGCTCGGCGTTCTGGGACTAGAGCTTCTCGTCTCTATGCCTTGTCTACTCATCTACACAGGTACCACAACACCCCACCACATTACCCCACCACAACACTACACCACATTACCACAACACCCCACCACACCACAACACCACACCACAACACCCCACCACATTACCACACCACACTTTACAACTCCACACACCCTGTCTCCACCCCCACTCGCATCACAATGGTCTTTCTCCTGTTCTATTCAAACATGCTGCAGATTGACAATCACTATTCAACACTCCCTCCCCCTCCCTCCACCGCATACCCCCCTCCCTCCCCATTCCTCCCCCTCCCTCCCCCTCGTACCCTGCCTTCCTCCCCCCTTTTGTGACCCTCAACCAATCAATCTCTCAAATTCAATTTCATTCAGTTTTCAATTGATATGACTTTGTTGGCATGGACACATTTGTTTACAATGTCGCTGGACAGTCTTTATTCTCATTGAAGACAATCTTCTGGACAGTCTTTATTCTCATTGAAGACAATCTTCTGGACAGTCTTTATTCCCACTGAAGACAGTTTAGGTATTTGGATGTCTAGTCAGTTGACATACATTAGCTAATTAAAGCAGCTTTTTCTTTTAAAACTACATTCTCAGGCCCGCCAATATGCAAGCAGTGCCCCCCACCTGCTCTTGGTGTTTTGGACTGAACCTCCTAATGCTCTAGCCCTAACCCTGATGCTCTAGCCCTAACCCTGATGCTCTAGCCCTAACCCTGATGCTCTAGCCCTAACCCTGATGCTCTATCCCTAACCCAGATGCCCTAACCCTGATGCTCTAGCCCTAACCCAGATGCTCTAGCCCTAACCCAGATGCTCTAGCCCTAACCCAGATGCTCTAGCTCTAAACCTGATGCTATAACCAATACCGTGGTATAATGTCAATGTTTTTGTTTTCTGGGTCTAGTGTATTTTCTGGATGTCTAAACATTTAATAGAAGAGGAAGAAGGAGGACATAGTTGGAGAGGGATGGACAGGAGGAGATGGAGGAAGAGAGGAAGGAGGAGGACATAGTTGGAGAGGGATGGACAGGAGGAGATGGAGGAAGAGAGGAGGAGGAGATGGGTGTCAGCTACTGTAGATGAGATAAGAGATACATTAAATGGGCCTTATCCTGGCCACAGGCTACACAACACACAAACACAGGCTACACACCCCCCACCATATACACACACACAGGCTACACACCATACACACAAACCACACACACAAACAACACACAAAACACACACACAACACACACAGGCTACATGCCACACATGCAGTGCATTAAATGTCAGATTAGTTCTGTGACCAAATGAGAGCGACGCCTCACAGCTCAAAACACACACACACTCTCTAGTGACTAGTGTTGTTTGTGTGTGGATCAATGCCTGTAGCTATGAGGAAGGCCTGTTTAGCAGTCTTTGAAGTGCATTACATACTTGTGTGTGTGTGTGTTTGTTTCTCTCTCATTATAAAGTGAATCCAGTTCTAAGAGATCAAAGGGCTCTGCCACACACACACACACACACACACAATGTCATGGATCGCAGCACTTTGCATTGGATCTGCTGCTGAGGTTGGCTGTGTGTCTGTTTTACTCTCTAAAGATTTGGAAGATGTGGCTAGAGTCAGTGTTAGAGAAGATGTGGCTAGAGTCACTGTTAGAGAAGATGTGGCTAGAGTCAGTGTTAGAGAAGATGTGGCTAGAGTCAGTGTTAGAGAAGATGTGGCTAGAGTCAGTGTTAGAGAAGATGTGGCTAGAGTCAGTGTTAGAGAATATGTGGCTAGAGTCAGTGTTAGAAAAGGTGTGGCTGGAGTCAGTGTTAGAAAAGATGTGGACTTTGAATGCTTTGAATGTGTGTGTGACAGCTATTAGCGGGACATTAACACCTTTGGTTTATCATAGACTTATTAAAGACAGATAGCGTTAGCATGCCTAGCATCAAACCTACTGACTCCTTGATGCTAGCTGATGACTTGATGCTAGCTGATGACTTGATGCTAGCTGATGACTTGATGCTAGCTGATGACTTGATGCTAGCTGATGACTTGATGCTAGCTGATGACTTGATGCCAGCTGATGACTTGATGCTAGCTGATGATAACTGCCTGGCATTAATGGGTCACCTGCACCACCTTTAAAATCAGTATTCCCATTTGACCTGCACTGTTGCACCATTTTTACCATAGGTATGGCTAGCATTTTGCCTATTGACCTGCAAGGTAAAACCACCTTTAGCATTAGCATGGCTAACATAATGTCCATTGACCTGCATGTTTTAGCATTGCTATTTCTTGATATTTGGTTTGGTCTGACTGTGTTGCGTTTCTAAGACTCTGTGGGGTCTCTTAGGTTTTGTGAACAGAACGCCAAAACCAGCTGGCTCTCAAGATGTATTACTCTTCAGACCATATATGTGGGCTTTGTTATGGAAGATTTGGGAATTAATTATATCTGTGCCAAAAAGTTCCCAGGGGGTGATGAATCTGGTCAGGAACAGTTCCCAGACAGTGATGAATCTGGTCAGGAACAGTTCCCAGACAGTGATGAAGCTGGTCAGGAACAGTTCCCAGACAGTGGTGAATCTGGTCAGGAACAGTTCCCAGACAGTGATGAAGCTGGTCAGGAACAGTTCCCAGACAGTGATGAAGCTGGTCAGGAACAGTTCCCAGACAGTGATGAAGCTGGTCAGGAACAGTTCCCAGACAGTGATGAAGCTGGTCAGGAACAGTTCCCAGACAGTGATGAAGCTGGTCAGGAACAGTTCCCAGACAGTGATGAAGCTGGTCAGGAACAGTTCCCAGACAGTGATGAAGCTGGTCAGGAACAGTTCCCAGACAGTGATGAAGCTGGTCAGGAACAGTTCCCAGACAGTGATGAAGCTGGTCAGGAACAGTTCCCAGACAGTGATGAAGCTGGTCAGGAACAGTTCCCAGACAGTGATGAAGCTGGTCAGGAACAGTTCCCAGACAGTGATGAAGCTGGTCAGGAACAGTTCCCAGACAGTGATGAAGCTGGTCAGGAACAGTTCCCAGACAGTGATGAAGCTGGTCAGGAACAGTTCCCAGACAGTGATGAAGCTGGTCAGGAACAGTTCCCAGACAGTGATGAAGCTGGTCAGGAACAGTTCCCAGACAGTGATGAAGTGATGAAGGAACAGTTCCCAGGGTACTCTGGATGGTGCAGTGGTATTCGGGGTGGTCCCAGGGCCACTTGAAGTAGCTGGGCTGTTTTCTTTACACCACTGGTTATCAGAACACAGAGGAGCGGTAAACTACTGTCACTGTGGATTGTATTTTTTAATTAAAGACAGACATTCCACAACTATAAGTGTATGCGCACACACACACACATATACACACACACACACATATACACACACACACACATATACACATACACACATATACACGCACACACACACACACACACACAGCAATGCTTGAGAAATACTTCACATTCCTGGATAACGACCCCTAGTTGTGTGTGTGTTTAGGGTAAAGATACCACTGTCTTTAGAACCTTACTGTCAATTTCCTCTACCTAATGGCAGAAACGATCTTATCAACACACACACACACACACACACACACTGGTATCTGGAGTTTACTCATATAATCTCTCTCTCCAACCCTACTGCTCATTCAACTAGTGTAAATCACACACACACAAACCCCATCCCTTCCCCTGTGTGACGGTGTGTGTGTGCGTTGTGTAAAGGTATGTGCGTTGTGTGAAGGTCTGTGTGTGTGTTGTGTGAAGGTCTGCATTGTGTAAAGGTAGGTGCATTGTGTAAAGGTGTGTGTGTTAAGGGTGAAGGTGTGTTGTATGAAGGTGTGTGTGTGTGTTGTATGAAGTTGTGTGTGTGTGTTGTATGAAGGTGTGTGCGTTGTGTGAAAGTGTGTGTGTGTGCATTGTGTGAAGGTGTGTGTGTGCGTTGTTTGAAGGGGTGTGTGTGCCTTGTTTGAAGGGGTGTGTGTGCGTTGTGTGAAGGTGTGTGTGTGCGTTGTGTGAAGGTGTGTGTGTGCGTTGTGTGAAGGTGTGTGTGTGCGTTGTGTGAAGGTGTGTGCGTTGTGTAAAGGTGTGTGCGTTGTGTAAAGGTGTGTGCGTTGTGTGAAGGTGAGTGCGTTGTGTAAAGGTGTGTGCGTTGTGTGAAGGTGTGTGCGTTGTGTGAAGGTGTGTGCGTTGTGTGAAGGTGTGTGTGTTGTGTGAAGGTGTGTGTGTTGTGTGAAGGTGTGTGCGTTGTGTGAAGGTGTGTGCGTTGTGTAAAGATGTGTGTGTTGTATGAAGGTGTGTGTGTGTGTTGTGTGAAGCTGTAAAGGGTGTGACAGTAGAAGGGCAGGATACAGCCGTTCCTAATAACCGTCAGACACACCCACTATAAACTGGCCAGTTTGAATCCTGGATTGTGATTGGACGAGTTAAAGGCAATATATAGCATATCATATACCATTTCATAACATGTCAGTGACATAACATAACATGTCAGTGAAATACCATACCTTAACATGTCAGTGACATATCATAACATAACATGTATGTGACATATCATAACATAACATGTATGTGACATATCATAACATAACATGTCAGTGAAATACCATAACAGACCAATGATCGTTTTTGTTTTAAAACGTATTGTTTATGTTTCTGTCTGATTCATCTCTTGCATTCCTTTAAAAACATTATTGTTTATGGTTTTTTGCATAGCGTTTATTTTAGTGGGTCAATATAAGACATGTTTTCTGGTCTTCTGTAGTAGAAGAGTAAGGATCAGGGAGACATAAATCAGGTCTTGAGACAAATACATACATATAGGCCAGTTGAAAAGCCCACAAAACAACCTAATGTTTTGACCACACGGTCACTCTGGTCATGTTGTGGAGTGAGACAGAGAGACAGTCATTTTATTTAATGTATATTTTGTACATTTTCCATGTTTTTGCAATGTAAACATGTAACAATGTAAACATGTTTTCCAGTTATGCCTTTGCATTGAAATTGATGCAGTAGAACTCATTTCTACACAGGAAATCAGATCAGCACTTTCAGAGACTGTTTCCAGTGACCTCAATAGAAATGTGTTTGTTTTCAGTTAAGGTGGTGAAGTTCAACAGAGAAAGAGCAGCACCAGACATCAGCCAGGAGGAACAATCTCACACCTACAGCACTATAGAGACTGGCTTCAGGTATACACACACACACACACACACACACACACCGCACTATAGAGACTGGCTTCAGGTATACACACACACACACACACACACACCTACCGCACTATAGAGACTGGCTTCAGGTACACACACACACACACACCTACAGCACTATAGAGACTGGCTTCAGGTACACACACACACACACACCTACAGCACTACAGAGACTGGCTTCAGGTACACACACACACACACACACACACCTACAGCATTACAGAGACTGGCTTCAGGTACACACACACACACACACACACCTACAGCACTATAGAGACTGGCTTCAGGTACACACACAAGATTGTCTTGTTGTCCTTTTCCTTTGTAGGGAGGGGTCCAGTCTGGAGGAAGTTGTGGAGAAACAAGCAGACCTCATTGACTACCTAAAACAACACAACACTTTACTGAGCAAGAGGCTTCTGAATATGACTGCACAGCCCTGAAATATTTATCTGCTTCCTGGTGGAGACTCCAAACAACATGACTACACAGCCCTGAGATATTCTTCTGCTTCCTGGTGGAGACTCCAAACAACATGACTACACAGCCCTGAGATATTCATCTGCTTCCTGGTGGAGACTCCAAACAACATCACTGCACTGCCCTGAGATACTTCCACTTCCTGGTGAAGGGTTAGGGTTACAACATAGCCCTGAGCGACCAGCAAAATGTCCCCATGTGATCATGTTTTCATTGTTTTATTATTTTGTCAGGGAGTTTTTGGTTCCCACCAGTTTTGAAAACAAAATGTAAATAGCACAATTATCAACTGACCACAGAGAGACGCAGAGAGAGACAGATGCGGAGAGAGACACAAGAATTTCAGGTAGAGATGCCTGCACATTGAAGTTAGACCGATGAGGGGGGGGGGGGGGGGGGGGGGAGATGACATGGTTCACAGAGCAGAGGGGAGGAGTTTTATTTCTGTGTGATGATCCCAAGTGACCTCTAGGTCGGGTGTGTGTGTGTGTCTGTGTGTGTGTGCTTGTGTCTTAAAGCAGGCTAGGTGATAGTACAGACTCAGAGTGTGTGTAGGGTGGGTGCGTGTTTGTGTAGGGTGGGTGTGTGTTTGTGTGTTAAAAGCTAGTATTAGCCTGTTGATGTATTTAACTTGGGGTGGGGGGAGTGGTGTATGGGGTTGGTGGGGGTGGGCGAGAGGGGGTTGGTTGGGGTGGGGGTGGGGGGGTGCAGGACAGGGAGTGGGGGAAGTGTGGGGAGGAAACAATGCTACTAGGACCTGTCTGTTATGCCAAAAAAAAGTGTGTGTGTGTGTACATATGGATTTTAGATGGGTCCAGTGAGATTGTGTTTCTAATGTGAATAAAGTGTTAATACTGTGAATAAAAGTCTTCAGCCATTTGTACTTGCATTTGCCTTCATTGCACATTTATACATCCCATCTATGATGTACATTGTTTTTAATTGTTTCACTTTCTTCTATTTGCACTTCTGGTTGGATACTATCTGCATGTCATTGTACTGTACTTGTTCAATGACTATAAAGGTGAATCTAATCAATATATTCCCTGTATACATGTATTCTCTCCAATGCCATTGGGGGTGGAGTCACTGGCTCACTCTTGTTCTCTGTTGTGGCCCTCATGCGATGGGAATGAACCCTGTGGGCGATACACTGTCCTCTTTCAGGTTGGTGTCCCCTTGGTTGATGCTTGGCAATGTGGATGGATTGACTTCATATCTGTTTGGCCCTGTCTGGGGCCTCCCTCAGATAATACATACCTACACGTAACCTACGATCGCAAGATGCAGGCCTTTTAATTGTACCTAGAATTTCTAAACAAAAAGCTGGCGGAAGGGCCTTTTCTCATAGAGCTCCACTCCTGTGGAATGATCTGCCAATTAAGGTTAGAAATGCAAACTCAGTGCAAACTTTCAAGTGTCTACTAAAAACTAATCTCTACAGCACGGTTTATAATTAGGTGTAGCCTGGCCCGGGGGCGTGAAGGTGACCGGTAGGCTTGATACTGTCCTCTCTTGCTGTCTTGCCAGGTGGGCTCTCGTCACCACTGGGATGCCCTCCCTCCAATGCCTTTCGGGGGAAGAGTCACTGGCTTGTTGTTGTCTCTCTGTTGCGCACTTGTGCAATTGGGCTGTACGCTGCTGGCAATACTTGGCCCTCATTCAGGGGGTTTGCGGTTAGTGGGTGTCCCTTTGGTTGATGCCTGGCAATGTGGGTGGATTGATTTCCTACCTGTTGGGCCCTGTCCTGGGCCTCCCCCTGGTAGGGCCACAGTGTCGCCGGACCCCCCTGTCTCAGTTCCAAGGTGTTACACTGCTATATTATTGTGCTGGGGGATATGAGGAATGCACTTCTAACTTTTCTCAGTCTCCTCCAGTTTTACATTTTAGGAGGAGATGAGGTCCTGGTCCACACCTGCGGAGTACCTGGTTTGGGGGGCCTGTTGCTGTCCCTGTCCTTGTCCATCTGGTCATACAGAGTCTATTTAAAATCAAATAGACTCTGGATTTAGCCCAGAGAAAAAAAAAATTATTCCAATTGGACTCTTAATATCTCACCCGGCACAGCCAGAAGAGGACTGGTCACCCCTCTGAGCCTGGGTCCTCTCTAGGTTTCTTCCTAAAATTCGGCCTTCTTAGGGAGTTTTTCCTAGCCACTGAAATCCAACACTACTGTTGTTTGCTCCTTGGGGTTTAAGGCCGGGTGTCTCTGTAAAGCACTTTGTGACAACTGCTGTTGTAAAAAGGGCTTTATAAATAAATTTGATTGATTTGATTGATAAAGCCACGGTGTCACTGGATCATTCCCCCCTCGATTGTCTTTGTCCATCTAGTCATGCTGCTGACCTGGATTGTTTTATAGAGTCTGGACACAGCCCAAATGCATTTATTATTTATTATAATCTGTACTCTTAAAATGTTCACCTGGCACAGCCAGAAGAGGACTGGCCACATCTCAGGTCCTTACTGGGGAGTTTTTCCAAGCCACTGTGCATCAACACTGTTGTTGCTTGCTCCTTGGGGTTTCAGGCTGGGTGTTTTGTAAAGCACTTTGTGACAACTGCTGATGTTAAAAGGTCTTTAATATACATTTTATTAGATTCATGAGTTCATCATATAAGGCTGAATTTTCACCTGATTAGATAATGTATATGTCCTCCATCCTATGAGGCTGAATGTTCGCCTGATTAGATAATGTACACTCACCTAAAGGATTATTAGGAACACCATACGCCTTCAGAACTGCCTTAATTCTACATGGCATTAATTCAACAAGGTGCTGAAAGCATTGTTTAGAAATGTTGGCCCATATTGATAGGATAGCATCTTGCAGTTGATGGGAGATTTGTGGGATGCACATCCAGGGCACGAAGCTCCCGTTCCACCACATCCCAAAGATGCTCAATTGGGTTGAGATCTGGTGACTGTGGGGGCCATTTCAGTACAGTGAACTCATTGTCATGTTCAAGAAACCAATTTGAAATGATTCGAGCTTTGTGACATGGTGCATTATCCTGCTGGAAGTAGCCATCAGAGGATGGGTACATGGTGGTCATAAAGGGATGGACATGGTCAGAAACAATGCTCAGGTAGGCCGCGGCATTTAAACGATGCCCAATTGGCACTAAGGGGCCTAAAGTGTGCCAAGAAAATATCCCCCACACCATTACACCACCACCACCAGCCTGCACAGTGGTAACAAGGCATGATGGATCCATGTTCTCATTATGTTTATGCCAAATTCTAACTCTACCATCTGAATGTCTCAACAGAAATCGAGACTCGTCAGACCAGGCAACATTCTTCCAGTCTTCAACTATCCAATTTTGGTGAGCTTGTGCAAATTGTAGCCTCTTTTTCCTATTTGTAGGTGAGTGGTACCCGGTGGGGTCTTCTGCTGTTGTAGCCCATCCACCTCAAGGTTGTGCGTGTTGTGGCTTCACAAATGCTTTGCTGCATACCTCGGTTGTAACGAGTGGTTATTTCAGTCAAAGTTGCTCTTCTATCAGCTTGAATCAGTCGGCCCATTCTCCTCTGACCTCTAGCATCAACAAGGCATTTTCGCCCACAGGACTGCCGCATACTGGATGTTTTTCCCTTTTCACACCCATTTCTAGGGTTTACAAAGAATGTTGTGCATGAAAATCCCAGTAACTGAGCAGATTGTGAAATACTCAGACCGGCCCGTCTGGCACAACAACCATGCAACAACCATGCCACGCTCAAAATTGCTTAAATCACCTTTCTTTCCCATTCTGACATTCAGTTTGGAGTTCAGGAGATTGTCTTGACCAGGACCACACCCCTAAATGCATTGAAGCAACTGCCATGTGATAGGTTGATTAGATAATTGCATTCATGAGAAATTGAACAGATGTTCCTAATAATCCTTTAGGTGAGTGTATATGTCCTCCATCCTGCCAGAAACTCAATAATTATTCCACAGGTAAAGAATATAAGCATTTTTTTTATTTAAAAAAAACAGCAACAATAAAACATTTGAAGTGCATTAAATACCTACATATTAACACTTGATCTGTATGTTGTATAAATGTCATGTGAGCTGTATTCAATATACTCAATGTAAATGTCTTTGCCAGGTACTGTGTTGATATGTACATGAGGTAGTCAGTCAGGTTCTGATCAGGTGTTGATATGTACATGAGGTAGTCAGTCGTGGTTCTGATCAGGTGTTGATATGTACATGAGGTAGTCAGTCAGGTTCTGATCAGGTGTTGATATGTACGTGAGGTAGTCAGTCCGGGTTCTGATCAGGTGTTGATATGTACGTGAGGTAGTCAGTCCGGGTTCTGATCAGGTGTTGATATGTACGTGAGGTAGTCAGTCCGGGTTCTGATCAGGTGTTGATATGTACATGAGGTAGTTTGGACGGTTCTGATCAGACCTATATCAGTCCACAACAATATTAGTTCTCTGAGTTCTCTACACAGCACAGCTTCCTGCTACACCCCCTGTCTTCTCTGTGGTCAGTCAGTCTTCTCTGTGGTCAGTCGGTCTTCTCTGTGGTGTCTGGTCCAGTTCCAGGGTGGGGGGAGTGAGGAGGGGAACAATAACTGGCTGATGTCACAAAGACACTCCTGTCCTTTCATTCTCTCCATTTTCCTGTTCTGTAACTCCTGGAAGAGAATATTGGTCAATCAGAAACATGGTAGCAGTGTGTTTTAGAGGGCAGTGATCCTCTGCAGCTTGAAACACTCACGCATCCTTAAACACACACCACAGCCTTCTCCCCATCGTTAGTAAGATTTATGTTTGAGGGAGCTCGTTATTTTCTACAGAACATTGGGAACACACTCCTCTGACCCTGATCACACAGACACCCCCACAGCAAATTTGATTCATGAGGGACCGTGCGCCCTTTGAACCCTGACCTCCCTTGACACGCTTACACAGATTCACACAGGAGGTGCAGGTGATTATACACGCGTGTGATGGTTGTTGTGTGTTACCTCAGGGAAATGGGACTCTGGAGTGCAGCGGCATACAGCGTCGGTGGGGGCAGTGATGTCGGTGGTATTTCCTCCTCATATTCAGGAAGTCTGGAGAAAAGAGAGAAAGATTTGAAGAGTTTGTTAATGGACCAATTTAATTTGGCAGTAAGGGTCAATCTGTAATGGTTTATAAACAGCGTAGGCCGAACTAACTGGTCTCTACTCAGCACAACAAGAACAGGAGCCAATTTCTCTCAGCGAAAGAAACGTGATGAAGGCAACTTGCTCACAGCCAGCTCTAGAGATATTGTCCAGGTTTTATGTTAAGTTTACCTTCCTGACTGCTATTTCAGTTCATCTTCATGGCTGCTTGTTTCAGTTTATCTTCCAGGCTGCTGTTTTTAACAGCTTGTTGGTATTTTTTAAGCTACTAACACCATAGCTAACCTGGTTGTAAACCTCACGGCTTTAGGCTAGAACAGTCCCAGAGGACCACCTGTATTCCAGTATATAGCTACAGTAGTGGATGCTATAAGCTCATTGGGTTGTGAAGATAACCAGCGCTTTCCTCTAATAAACTTCCCTTTTAATGATGACTTTAAACCTCGCGCTGCCATAAAGCACCGTTCCCACGAACGCAGGCCGGCAGGAAGAGATAAAACCTCCAGGATCACTTTATGACCAGGAGAACCCCCCCTCCCCGTGCGCGGACACACACACCCCTGACCCCTCTACCCTCCGGGCGCTCCATGTTAATCAGGCTCATGCATTACCATTCCGTTAAACACCTTGATTAACAATAGCGCAGCGCACGGGACCACAACCGCCCGGACAATAGACCGGTGGTCCTGCTGCTGGGCCCCGGTCTTTCTCATACACGCGCAGAGTGTCTGTGAAGTATGGGACTACGGTGTTCTGGTCAATGTTTGAACGACAGCATAACTCGACTCATTACTGCAATGACTGCGTGCACAAATCACCCGAGATCGTAAAAACCATCCGGTAGAACACGCGGCAGCGAAGTTTCCATCCTATTTCTACAGTCTGAAATTCTTGTTTTGCCTTATGCTTCGAATGGAAATGTAGCCAGACCACAATCGGATTTTGCCGAACTACAGTATTGATCCACACAAGTGGACAAAATCCACATGCTCTTAATCACGGATTCATATGCGGGCTAGCTAGCCCTCCCGCTACGTTAAGGCTGCCGGGCAGTTTACAATTAAAATCAGAACAAGGAGCTTACGTTATAACCGTATTTGTTCTGACAATGGAAATATGAATCAGTATATTTAATACATCTGAGATAGTTAGTCTGGATCAACAGCAATACGGTTAGAAGGCTATTACAGCTTTAGTTTAATACCAGAGCACAGTTTTGTAGTCACAGGGACGTTTGTTTCTGTAGCCTAGAAATCGCTGATTTAGTGTCGCCCTCCTTTCTAACTTTCTGGACTAGTGCCGTAAGATTTTTTTTCCCTGTCATGTCGTGTTGATTCAGTGTGTGTTCCTACCTGGTCGGGCAGCACTAACTGATCCCAGAGCAGCCACTAGCAGAAGCATCAGATACATCAGGCTCAAGATCCTCATGGCTGCAGTGTAAGGTCTGACTCTGGGTCTGCAGTCAGGAAGAGATGGGAGCTCCTCTCTCTACCCAGGAACCAGTCTCTCTGTCTGGGTAGGATGCTGTGGCGCAGGGTTTTCTTTCTGGATGCCTCACTTCAGTTAATGCTCAGACCAACCAGCATCCAGGTTTTCTCTCAGTCCGAAGGAGAGACAAACAAATAGTCCAGTCTTCTTTTCTCTCTGTTGTAGACAAACACTCTGCTGGTGGAATGTGTCCTTGGTCTGTGTGCCTCTCTGTTGTAAGTTATTGTCTCACTGACTGGAAGATTGAAGTCACAAAGCTGCCTCCACCCCTCTTCTCTCTTATACAGCCATCAACCCCCAACACACACATTACCGACCCAACCCCCAACACACACACACACAAACTACCGTTCTGCATGGCACATATTGACCCCACATGTAGAGGAAGGTGATGTTAACAGGATGCCGCTTCATGATACCTAAGTCCCATTCCATAGATACACTTCACAACACAGCATCTAGATAGAAGCAGATAGTATTCAGCTGGAGCTGTTTGTGTAGAAATGTGGATATGTTAATGTATAAGATACACTCTTGCTCATATTCCTTTACTCAATATACACACAACATAGCTTATTATACTGTGTTTATTTATTGTCTGATACTAGCAGTATCTTTACACCAAGTGGAAATGTGGATATGTTGGATATGTTAATGATCATGGCAAATTAAGTTTCTTCTGATGCTTTGGACGGGATCCCACCAGTCACATCTGCTCTGACTCTAACAATTTTATGTTTTGAATTTTTTTATTTTGCTGCCTTTTTATCCTTCTCTTAATTAATTATGTTTAATTGTTTTAAATAAAAGGACTTTATTAGCATTGGAATATCTTTTCTTTCTCTCACCCATCCCCCCACCTGCACCCCTCCCCCAGACAACTAATTGACAGGCGGACTGACTGACTGACAGATGGAAGCAAGGTGAAAATGTGCTGTTCTGTCCCTGAACAAGTTAGTTTACTCCAGTGACACCAGGACCTCATTGGGGACTCTCTTCATGCACCCTCCAATTCAGGACCTCATCAGGGACACTCTCCACACTCACTCCAATTCAGGACCTCATTGGGGACACTTTCCACGCTCCCTCCAATTCAGGAACTCATTGGGGACACTCTCCACACTCCCTCCAATTCAGAGTAGTTGGGTAAATTGCAGAATCCTAATTTCAATATCTTGTTTCCTGTTCATTCGCTTACTGACTGACATATGTAGGCTTTGTCAGAGGATCTCATAGGATCTATCTATCTTGCAACCCATCCAGCTGCTGAAGCCTTGGCACCTGGTATGAGCATGACCATTTAGTAGTAAGACCATGCAAGTAAGAAAGTTGTGGTCTGGTTTACTATATTTATCCTGTACATATCTTGTAACTAATAACATATTGACTAGCTATATGGCTGTTTAAGCCTGTAGCTGTATTTGCCTGGCTGGCTGAATAATTTGCTGTGTTGAAAGTGGATGGCCAGCTAGCCTTTAATTCTGTTTTAAAATATTTCTGGATATCTATCCTTTATCAGTGTTGATGGCTAGCTAGCATTTAGCTGCTTTGAATGTTTATATGGCTAGCTAGCATTTAGCTGTGTTGAATGTTTGGAGGGCTAGCTAGCATTTAACTGTGTTGAATGTTTGGATGGCTAGCTAGCATTTAGCTGTGTTGAATGTTTGGATGGCTAGCTAGCATTTAGCTGTGTTGAATGTTTGGATGGCTAGCTAGCATTTAGCTGTGTTGAATGTTTGGATGGCTAGCTAGCCTTCACCATCTTAATGCCTATGCAAAGTGAGAGCTCATTACCGTGTGTGCTAACGGCCAGTTTTGCAGTCTGGGGCAGTCTATTCAGATGCTATCTGTTCCATTACATGTGAATGAGGATTAGAGAAACCCCAGGACATTAATGGATCTCAGACACAAGATGGCTGACAAGACTTTGAACAAACACCAGGCCCTATCAGACCACCTACATCAGCAATACACCTCCCTTAACAATCAATACACCTTTCTACCTTTACAACTGAAACTGAAACATCAGTTGGATTTTGCATCATATAGCAGACTCTCTTACCCAGAGCCACTTACAGTAGTGAGTTAATTTGTTTTCATGCTTCATGCTGGTGACCTGTGGGTATCAATTCATGTTGATCCAACCTCAATGATCTACCAACTGAGCTACTCTGGATTTGGCAATAATTATACCAACTTGGGTTGTGGTTAGGGTCAGGGTTGGAGCTGTACCACTTAGAACAAGAGGCAAAAAACAGACAGATGCCTAATCATATTTAAAATTACTTAATGTCTTTCAAATGTGAGTGTGTAAAATGATTTTTATTTTTGGTTTATGTTTCCAAAGCCTATAAGTCAATAAAGCCCATTAGAATAGACTTCTGAAACAAAAAAATAACAGTTTGCACCTTTCCCTTAACAGATGAATGGCAGAATGACCTAACAGTGACTGACCCAAAAATGTCAGACTCACTTAGCATTGCTATTGAGAGAGGCTACCATAGGCAACCCTTTCTCTTGGGAGACCAGCTTTGTGCATGCACACTGCCCAAAAAGTAGGTGGAAATAGAGCTCCACTTTCTAATATCCTGCCCAATGAGTAAAGAGCAGCAATAGAGCACAAACCACATTGTATATATAACTGTTGAATGTAGCATGTTGTTTAAATGCTGCACACAGCTAAAATATAGCATCTACATTTTTATTCCATTATTCCTTTGCCTTTAAACATTTGTGTTAACGTTATTGTTTATTTCACTTTGTCTATTATGACTTAAATAAAATTTGCTTCTATTATTCTACTGGCAATTTAAACACATCATGCTCATTCAAATTTAAGAGAAAAAGAGAAGAGAGGAAATGAAAGTGAGTGCAAGAGAGAGAGAGAGAGAGAGAGACAGAGACAGAGAGATTACCAGTGAAGTTGTCATAGATACCAGGTGGTTTTGAATAACAAAGATTTCTCATTAACATATGCAAATAAGGAACATACAATTTTTAAAGTCACAAGCTGTCCTACAACATAGCCTCTGTGTGCGTGTTGTGTTTGTGTGTAGCAGTTCCATAAGGAATGTGTTGCATTCCATCAAACATTTTTGCAAACATCATAAAGTAATAAAAATAGCATCTCCATGGGCATAGTCAAAATGGCAGGGTATGAATAATAAAGACAAATGGCAAATAGGTCTAAGGTTGTCATGTTTTTTTGTTTTTTTTTGCTTATGGGACTCTCTTTGTAGGGTTGTGATGATTTTAAGATTATGTTTTTCAGGGTTGTTTGTTTATAGATGGTTAAGAAATGTCATGCTTTAAACAGAATAATGATGGTATTATGCTCTACATATTATAATTATTTTATACAGTATGCTGTAATATATTTAGTTTATCCTGTTGAGTACATGTATTATTTCAGAGTGGATCTCATATGCCTGTCTGCCATATTGAAAATAAGAAATTGGTTGATTGAAAAATGTTCAGCCAGATCCTAATTGTAATTTTGATTTGAATATTCCAGGTAATAGAATGGTCTTCTTACTTTGTCTCTCAGCTAGTTGGGTGGCTGCTGTGTCTGTGTCATTGTCTGTTTCTGTCTGTGTGTCTGTTGTGTGTCTTTTTTGGTGTTTTTGTGTGTGTCTGTTGTGTGTCTTTTTTGGTGTCTTTGTGTGTGTCTGTTGTGTGTATCTATTGTGGTGTCTTTTTGTGTGTCAGTTGTGTGTGTCTTTTGTTGTGTCTGTGTTTGACTGTTGTATATGTCTTTTATGGTGTCTTTCTGTGTGGTGTGTGTGTTTATGTGTGTCATTAATGTTTGCTGTCCCAAGGGATTAAATGTCTTACTGGGATTATGTTTTACAGGGATTTTATATGTTACTGGGATTATGTTTTACAGGGATTATATGTTTTACAGGGATTATATGTTTTACAGGGATTATATGTTTTACAGGGATTATATGTTTTACAGGGATTATGTTGCTTTCTCAAACATCCATCACCTGTGCAGGAAACACAGACAGGACAGATCTGTTAAACTTTTACTGTCTGTCAGCTAAATCCTGTTTGTGTGTATGTGTCTGTTGATTGTGGTCAGATGGCCCGGTCTGATTCCCTGTTGTTAGGCTCGGAGTTGGGCTGTTGTCATACCAGCGAGTAGGGTAGGCGTTAAGGGGTGTGATCAAGCTAATGATCCTTAAGACTCTTCATCTCCGATTGGGCAATACAGACAGAAGTAGACGCACATTCAATACACACCTACACGTGCACACACACAGAAATATACCAGTGTTACATAATTTAAACCTGAATCCTATTTAGGTTAATATTAACTCATATCAGACTCTTTGTCTGATTATATTATGATTGTTGTTATTATAATTATGTTTTATAATGGTCATTGTTAACTTTAGTCATTCTTAAAATATAAGTGAAAAAACTACTTAGACCACCTGGTGGCCGTTAACATTATTACACCACCTAGTGGCTTTCAACAGTGTTACACCACTACCTGGTGGCTGTTAACATTATTACACCACCTAGTGGCTTTCAACAGTGTTACACCACTACCTGGTGGCTGTTAACATTATTACACCACCTAGTGGCTTTCAACAGTGTTACACCACTACCTGGTGGCCGTTAACATTATTACACCACCTAGTGGCTTTCAACAGTGTTACACCACTACCTGGTGGCTGTTAACATTATTACACCACCTAGTGGCTTTCAACAGTGTTCCACCACTACCTGGTGGCTGTTAACATTATTACACCACCTAGTGGCTTTCAACAGTGTTCCACCACTACCTGGTGGCTGTTAACATTATTACACCACCTAGTGGCTTTCAACAGTGTTACACCACTACCTGGTGGCTGTTAACATTATTACACCACCTAGTGGCTTTCAACAGTGTTCCACCACTACCTGGTGGCCGTTAACATTATTACACCACCTAGTGGCTGTCAACAGTGTTACACCACTACCTGGTGGCTGTTAACATTATTACACCACCTAGTGGCTTTCAACAGTGTTACACCACTACCTGGTGGCTGTTAACATTATTACACCACCTAGTGGCTTTCAACAGTGTTACACCACTACCTGGTGGCTGTTAACATTATTACACCACCTAGTGGCTTTCAACAGTGTTACACCACTACCTGGTGGCCGTTAACATTATTACACCACCTAGTGGCTTTCAACAGTGTTACACCACTACCTGGTGGCTGTTAACATTATTACACCACCTAGTGGCTTTCAACAGTGTTACACCACTACCTGGTGGCTGTTAACATTATTACACCACCTAGTGGCTTTCAACAGTGTTACACCACTACCTGGTGGCTGTTAACATTATTACACCACCTAGTGGCTGTCAACAGTGTTACACCACTACCTGGTGGCCGTTAACATTATTACACCACCTAGTGGCTTTCAACAGTGTTACACCACTACCTGGTGGCTGTTAACATTATTACACCACCTAGTGGCTGTCAACAGTGTTACACCACTACCTGGTGGCTGTTAACATTATTACACCACCTAGTGGCTTTCAACAGTGTTACACCACTACCTGGTGGCTGTTAACATTATTACACCACCTAGTGGCTTTCAACAGTGTTACACCACTACCTGGTGGCTGTTAACATTATTACACCACCTAGTGGCTTTCAACAGTGTTACACCACTACCTGGTGGCTGTTAACATTATTACACCACCTAGTGGCTGTCAACAGTGTTCCACCACTACCTGGTGGCTGTTAACATTATTACACCACCTAGTGGCTTTCAACAGTGTTACACCACTACCTGGTGGCCGTTAACATTATTACACCACCTAGTGGCTTTCAACAGTGTTACACCACTACCTGGTGGCTGTTAACATTATTACACCACCTAGTGGCTTTCAACAGTGTTACACCACTACCTGGTGGCAGTTAACATTATTACACCACCTAGTGGCTTTCAACAGTGTTACACCACTACCTGGTGGCTGTTAACATTATTACACCACCTAGTGGCTTTCAACAGTGTTACACCACTACCTGGTGGCTGTTAACATTATTACACCACCTAGTGGCTTTCAACAGTGTTACACCACTACCTGGTGGCCGTTAACATTATTACACCACCTAGTGGCTGTCAACAGTGTTACATCACTACCTAGTGGCCATTAACCCTTAATAATGTACACTAAGTCAAAGAAGAACATAATAAAAAAGAACAGTTTATTAGACTTTATATATATATATATATATAATAGTAAATTAAAATGAATTGATCCAGTAGTGTTCTATGCAGGAATTCAGGTATGTGTTGTCACGCTGTCAGGGTTTCTTCTGAGAGGCTAGTTTTTCGATGACTCTATGTTTCCGTTCTGATCTCCATCCAACCTTCTTTTCTTTGCACACACCTTGCTCTGTTAAACAAAAAAACACATACAAGGTTTAATGTAAATAGTAAAGAGGAAATTACATAGTTTCTACAATGTGGAAAATAGTAAATAAAAATAAATATCCTTGAATGAGTAGCTGTGATTGACTGGTACTATATATACACTGAACAAAATTAGAAAAGCAACACCCCCATTTATCATGAGCTGAACTCAAAGATCTAAGACTTTGTCTCTCTATGTACACAAAAGACCAAATCCTCTAAAATATTGTTTACAAATCTGTCTAAATCTGTATTAGTGAGCACTTCTCCTTTGCCGAGATAATCCATCCACCTCACAGATGTGGCATATCAAGATGCTGTTTAGACAGCATGATTATTGCATAGGTCTGCCTTAGGCTGGCCACAATAAAAGGCCACTCTAAAATGTGCAGTTTCACAGAATTGGGGGGGGTCTGGGGGGGGTCCAGGGGGTCCAAAATATTGAGTACCGATCCTTGCAACATGGGGCCGTGCATTATCATGCTGCAACATGAGATGATGATCCTGGATGAATGGTACAACAATGGGCCTCAGGATCTTGTGCATTCAAAATGCCATCAATAAAATTGTCCATAACACATGCCTGCCCATACCATAACCCCACCGCCACCATGGGCCAATCGATCCACAATGTTGACATCAGAAAACCGCTCACCCACACAACGCTATACATGCTGTCTGCCATCTGCCCTGTACAGTGAAAACCGGGATTCATCCATGAAGAGAACACCTCTCCAAAGTGCCAGACACCATCGAATGTGAGCATTTGCCCACTCAAGTGCTGTTCTGTCCCTGAACAAGTTAGTTTACTCCAGTGACAAACTGCAGTCAGGTTGAGACCCCAATCAGGATGACAAGCATGCAGATGAGCTTCCCTGAGACGGTTTCTGACAGTTTGTGCAGAAATTCTTTGGTTCTGCAAACCAATTGTTGCAGCAGCTGTCCGGGTGGCTGGTCTCAGACGATCTTGGAGGTGAAGATGCTGGATGTGGAGGTCCTGGGCTGGTGTGGTTACATGTGTTCTGCGGTTGTGAGGCTGGTTGAATGTACTGCCAAATTCTCTGAAACACCTTTGGAGACGGCTAATGGTAGAGAAATGAACATTTAATTCATGGGCAATAGCTCTGGTGGACATTCCTGCAATCAGCATGCCAATTGCACGCTCCCTCAAAACTTTGTGCTGTGTGATGGAACTGCACATTTTAGAGTGGCCTTTTATTGTGGCCAGCCTAAGGCACACCTGTGCAATAATCATGCTGTCTAATCAGCATCTTGATATGCCACACCTGTGAGGTGGATGGATTATCTCGGCAAAGAAGTGCTCACTAACACATTTAGACAGATTTGTGAACAATATTTGAGAGAAATAGGCCTTTTGTGTACATAGTCTTAGATCTTTGAGTTCAGCTCATGAAAAATGGGGGCAAAAACAAAAGTGTTGCGTTTATAATTTTGTTCACTGTATATAGAGTATCTCACAAGAGTACACACTTCACATTTTTGCAAATATTTTATTATATTTTTCATGTGACAACACTGAAGAAATTACAGTTTGTTACAATGTAAAGTAGTGAGTGTACAGCTTGTATAACAGTGTTCATTTGCTGTCCCCTAAATGAAAAAGTAAAAGCAGACTAAGTAAAATGTTCCCTCCCCGGTGTCATGTGACTCGTTAGTGTTACAAGGTCTCAGGTGTGAATGGGGAGCAGGTGTGTTAAATTTGGTGTCATCGCTCTCACACTCCCTCATACTGGTCACTGGAAGTTCAACATGGCACCTCATGGCAAATAACTCTCTGAGGATCTGAAAAAAAGAATTTTTGCTCTACATAAAGATGGTCTAGGCTATAAGAAGATTACCATGCCCCTGAAACTGGGCTGCAGCACGGTGGCCAAGACCATATAACAGTTTAACAGGACAGGTTGCACTCAGAATAGGCCTCGCCATGGTCGACCAAAGAAGTTGAGTGCACATGCTCAGCGTCATATCCAGAGGTTGTCCTTGGGGAATAGACGTATGAGTGCTGCCAGCATTGCTGCAGAGGTTGAAGGGGTGGGGGGTCAGCCTGTCAGTGCTCAGACCATACGCTGCACACTGCATCAGATTGGTCTGCATGGCTGTCGTCCCAGAAGGAAGCCTCTTGTAAAGATGATGCACATGAAAGCCCACAAACAGTCAGCAGACTAAGGACATGGATTACTGGAACCATGTCCTGTGGTCTGATGAGACCAAGATAAACTTATTTGGTTCGGATGGTGTAAAACGTGTGTGGCGGCAACCAGGTGAGGAGTACCAAGACAAGTGTATCTTGCCTACAGTCAAGCATGGTGGTGGGAATGTCCAATTTGGACATTTTCACTTAGGGGTGTACTCACTTTTGTTGGCAGCGGTTTAGACATTAATGGCTGTGTGTTGTGTATTATGGAGAGCAAATGTACACTGTTATACTAGTTGTAGACTCACTACTTTACACTTTAGAAAAGTGTCATTTCTTCAGTGTTGTCACATGAAAAGATATAATCAAATATTCACAAAAATGTGAGGGATGTACTCACTTTTGTGAGATACTGTATATAAATGGAAAATCAAGATTTTTGTTGGTGTACTTGTGTATATGTGTGTACTTGGGTCTGGTTGAGTGCAGACTGAGGCAAGGCTAAAGAGAGAGAAGATGATGAAGGCGATGATGATGAAGGTCATCTCCAGACCAGAGAATGGTAGCTCCATCTACACACAGACACATATACACATCTGCGTTTCTATACTTGTGGGGACCGAAAAAAGTTCTCTATCCCCTTTACTTAACCTCAATAAAATAACATCCATGCTTAAGCTTATCCTAACCCTAATGCTTAAACGTAACCTTTACTGCATAAACACTAACCCTAACCCTAACCTTTACTGCATAAACACTAACCCTAACCTTTACTGCATAAACACTAACCCTAACCTTTACTGCATAAACACTAACCCTAACCTTTACTGCATAAACACTAACCCTAACCTTTACTGCATAAACACTAACCCTAACCTTTACTGCATAAACACTAACCCTAACCTTTACTGCATAAACACTAACCCTAACCTTTACTGCATAAACACTAACCCTAACCTTTACTGCATAAACACTAACCCTAACCTTTACTGCATAAACACTAACCCTAACCTTTACTGCATAAACACTAACCCTAACCATAACCTTTACTGCATAAACACTAACCCTAACCATAACCTTTACTGCATAAACACTAACCCTAACCCTAACCTTTACTGCATTAACCCTAACCTTTACTGCATAAACCCTAACCCTTTCAGACCCTATGTCTAATAACACAGTCAAAGTTTGCACTGGCCTAATGTTTCCATGATGACCCCTACAATATTATCCAGAAGAGGACTGGTCACCCCTCTGAGCCTGGGTCCTCTCTAGGTTTCTTCCTAAAATTCTACCTTCTTAGGGAGTTTTTCTTAGCCACTGAAATTCAACACTACTGTTGTTTGCTCTTTGGGGTTTAAGGTCGGGTGTCTCTGTAAGGCACTTTGTGACAACTGCTGTTGGAAAAAGGGCTTTATAAATACATTTGATTGATTGATTGATATCCAGGTTCTTATTACAGTTTTTACCAGTTACTTGAACACTACAGACCCATGCTTAGACTAGAATAACACAACTTGAAGCTTTTGTTACCATACCTCAAACACATGTACCCATACCTCAAACACATGTACCCATACCTCCAACACATGTACCCATACCTCCAACACATGTACCCATACCTCCAACACATGTACCCATACCTCAAACACATGTATCCATACCTCAAACACATGTACCCATACCTCAAACACATGTACCCATACCTTAAACACATGTACCCATACCTTAAACACATGTACCCATACCTCAAACACATGTACCCATACCTCAAACACATGTACCCATACCTTAAACACATGTACCCATACCTCAAACCCATGTACCCATACCTCAAACACATGTACCCATACCTTAAACACATGTACCCATACCTCAAACACATGTACCCATACCTCCAACACATGTACCCATACCTCCAACACATGTACCCATACCTCCAACACATGTACCCATACCTCAAACACATGTACCCATACCTTAAACACATGTACCCATACCTCAAACACATGTACCCATACCTCCAACACATGTACCCATACCTTAAACACATGTACCCATACCTCCAACACATGTACCCATACCTCCAACACATGTACCCATACCTCCAACACATGTACCCATACCTCCAACACATGTACCCATACCTTAAACACATGTACCCATACCTCCAACACATGTACCCATACCTCAAACACATGTACCCATACCTCCAACACATGTACCCATACCTCCAACACATGTACCCATACCTTAAACACATGTACCCATACCTCAAACACATGTACCCATACCTCAAACACATGTACCCATACCTCCAACACATGTACCCATACCTCCAACACATGTACCCATACCTCCAACACATGTACCCATACCTCCAACACATGTACCCATACCTCCAACACATGTACCCATACCTCCAACACATGTACCCATACCTCCAACACATGTACCCATACCTTAAACACATGTACCCATACCTCCAACACATGTACCCATACCTCCAACACATGTACCCATACCTCAAACACATGTACCCATACCTTAAACACATGTACCCATACCTCCAACACATGTACCCATACCTCCAACACATGTACCCATACCTTAAACACATGTACCCATACCTCCAACACATGTACCCATACCTCCAACACATGTACCCATACCTCCAACACATGTACCCATACCTCCAACACATGTACCCATACCTCAAACACATGTACCCATACCTCCAACACATGTACCCATACCTCAAACACATGTACCCATACCTCCAACACATGTACCCATACCTCCAACACATGTACCCATACCTTAAACACATGTACCCATACCTCAAACACATGTACCCATACCTCAAACACATGTACCCATACCTCCAACACATGTACCCATACCTCAAACACATGTACCCATACCTCCAACACATGTACCCATACCTCCAACACATGTACCCATACCTCCAACACATGTACCCATACCTCCAACACATGTACCCATACCTCCAACACATGTACCCATACCTCCAACACATGTACCCATACCTCCAACACATGTACCCATACCTCCAACACATGTACCCATACCTCCAACACATGTACCCATACCTCCAACACATGTACCCATACCTCCAACACATGTACCCATACCTCCAACACATGTACCCATACCTCCAACACATGTACCCATACCTTAAACACATGTACCCATACCTCAAACACATGTACCCATACCTCAAACACATGTACCCATACCTCCAACACATGTACCCATACCTCCAACACATGTACCCATACCTCCAACACATGTACCCATACCTCCAACACATGTACCCATACCTCCAACACATGTACCCATACCTCCAACACATGTACCCATACCTTAAAAGCGCTGATTTGCACTCTTGTTGCAATTCTGCAACACATTTACTCCTTTATGCAACACACTTGGTCCTGCATACTACCCTCTATTTCATACATAAGACACTTCGTTCAAAAATGAAGTCTCAGGGTGCCATTTGGAAAACAACATGTATCCAAAATACAAAACACATTGCGTAATTGCAACCACTCAAATATACACCTGAAGGCACTTACTTGCAAAACTAAACACCGATCAGCCAGTTACAAAAAGCCCTCAGTTTAGCCATTTCAAGAACTTTGCTAGCATGGATGGAGGTAGAGCAAGAGGCAGAGGCAGAGGAGGAGGACAAGGTCGAAGAGGCCATGCACAGACCCCTATTTCTGATGATATAAGAGCAACTTTGGTGGACCATGTGATCAACCATGGCCTGACTATGAGGGAAGCTGGGCAGAGAGTCCACCCACATCTAAGCCGCTTCACAGTGGCATCCATAATAAGGACATTCCGACTGGAAAACAGGTATGTCTTCACCTCTCTACCTTCTACTCTGCTCAGATGGTAGTACAGTACTATGTGTGATGGGTCAGGGTTCTGTATGTGTAGCACTGTAGTACAGTCCTGTGTGATGGGTCAGGGTTCTGTATGTGTAGCACTGTAGTACAGTACTATGTGTGATGGGGTCAGGGTTCTGTATGTGTAGCACTGTAGTACAGTCCTGTATGATGGGTCAGGGTTCTGTATGTGTAGCACTGTAGTACAGTACTATGTGTGATGGGGTCAGGGTTCTGTATGTGTAGCACTGTAGTACAGTCCTGTGTGATGGGGTCAGGGTTCTGTATGTGTAGCACTGTAGTACAGTCCTGTGTGATGGGTCAGGGTTCTGTATGTGTAGCACTGTAGTACAGTCCTGTATGATGGGGTCAGGGTTCTGTATGTGTAGCACTGTAGTACAGTACTATGTGTGATGGGGTCAGGGTTCTGTATGTGTAGCACTGTAGTACAGTACTATGTGTGATGGGGTCAGGGTTCTGTATGTGTAGCACTGTAGTACAGTACTATGTTTTAGTTTTTGTTAGAGACTCTTGGCCATGGATGGAGCTGCACAGCCTCATGGATTCATTCACATTGATGAAGCTGGATTCAACCTGAGCAAAACAAGACGACAGGGTCGTAGTGTAATTGGCCACAGGGCAAATGTGTACCGGGGCAGCGCGGGGGTAATATCACTGTGTGTACCGGGGCAGCGCGGGGGTAATATCACTGTGTGTACTGGGGCAGCGCGGGGGTAATATCACTGTGTGTACCGGGGCAGCGCGGGGGTAATATCACTGTGTGTACCGCCATAAGCCTTCGAGGGCTTCTGCATCATCATGCAAAACTAGGTCCATACAATAGCCAACATATACTCACATGTCTAGATGCTCTCCATAATATAGTATACTTGCCCCCTTACTTACCATTTTTAAACCCTATAGAGGAATTATTTTCGGCTTGGAGATGGCGTGTATATGACCGCCAACCACCAATGGAACAGGCCTGCAGCGACATTCAGGTGACAGCAATCCATGGATGGTTTCGACATGCAAGGGGATATTTTCCCCGGTGCCTAGCGGGAGGAGACATTGCTTGCCTGTGGCCAGACCCCAACAGATGGCGGGATCCATGAGCCCACATATGCACAATTACCATGATTTTCTGTGTTTACAGTATAGTGTTTTTTCTATTATCATTATAACTTTTTTTGCTTTATCTGAATTCATGTTACTGCAATGTACAGTGCTGCAATGTACAATATTGAGTAGGCCTATTTGCTTTTTTGGTTGTTTGAAAATGTGCCTCCTGAAAATATGCCTTCTGAATAAACACTGAAAATCAAAGACTGCAGTGTTTTATATAAAGTAGACTAGTATGTTCCCCCTGATCTGAATGTGTATGCATATGATCCAAGTATGTGTCATTTTGTCATCAGACTAAGGAATGTTAGGTTTTGATAGCAGAGTATAGGTTTTGATAGTAGAGTTTCAATTTGACACAGATGTGAATGGTATATTTCCCAGTGTTGTGTCATGTTTACTTGTGTGTAGGGTTTTGGCACAATGAGCGAAGTTTTGCTAAATGTGTTCAAGCAACGGGCAAAAACTGTAACACAAAGCAGGAACACTGATTCTGGTTGTTGCTCTTGTGGTTTTTAGGCTGGGTATCTCTATAAGCACTTTGACTACTGCCAATGTAAAATCCATCTGAGTGATCTAAACTGTCATGCTGTAATATCATTACCCGCCACAAGGAGGTGGCGATACTGCTGCTTGTTGCTTTTTGCCTCTGGCAGACAGACTATGAACTGATGGACGGAACGTAGATCTGTCATTTCATCAACAGGACGAGTGAGATAGTAAGCAGCATATTTAGCATATTGCCTTTTCTAACATCTCCTCAGATGGGTCATAGACTGGTCATGGATTTACTGCAAATGCAAACGACCCTCTTTGGAGGAGATGTTAGAAAAGGTGAAACTTAAAACCCTGGAAAGACATTCATCACATATAATGTATATGGTATGTACCAAAATCAATTGAGATTTCCCAATGTCTTTTTAATTTTTTGCCTTGACAGAATATCTATTTTTCACATAGATAATTGTTAATTTTTAAAGTAGCTCTCATGCTAACGCCCAAACATGTTGGAGGCACTGTACCATACTAAAGAATCACTGTAACAAACTAATCACATCACAGGGCAGCTTAACTCAACATCTGTGTGTTAGCAGTGTGTGTGTGTGTGTGTGTGTGTGTTGATAAGTGTGTGTTTGTGAGAGTGAGAGGATTGTAGTAACCCTACCTGTAGTCTAAAGTAGATCCATGCGAGTTTTAGTCAGAGATCTGTTGAAACATTTTATTGATAGCAGCTGTGTGTGCAAGCATTTGTGTGTGTGTGTGTGTGTGTGTGTGTTTGTGTGTGTGTGAGTGTGTGTGAAAGAAAGGCCACTCCTCAAGGTCTTATCCGGGAGGCATCCTGAGGCAAAGTACACAGACATCACCTCCCCCACACCACAGCTCCTCCTCTTCCCCATACAGCTCCCTGAGGTCCTGTGTTAAGGTTAGAGTTCAGTACACAGCCATTTAGTTTCATAAGACCTGGTATTATACAGCCATTTTGTTTCATAATACCTGGTATTTTACAGCCATTCAATTACACCTGACATTATACCGTCATTCAGTTACACCTGGTATTATACAGACATTTAGTTTCATAAGACCTGGTATTATACAGCCATTCAGTTACACCTGATAGTGTACAGCCATTTAGTTTCATAGGACCTGGCATTATACAGCCATTCAGTTACACTTGGTATTAAACAGCCATTCAGTTCAATCTAATAGCGTATCGTCATTCAGTTAAACCTGATAATATACAGCCATTCATTTAAACCCGATATTATGCACCCATTCAGTTAAACCTGATAGTGTACAGTCATTCAGTTAAACCTGATAGTGTACAGCCATTCAGTTAAGCCTGATAGTATACAACCATTCACCTAAACCTGATAATATACAGCCATTCATTTAAACCCGATATTATGCACCCATTCAGTTAAACCTGATAGTATACAGCCATTCAGTTACACCTGATATTATACAGCCATTTAATTAAACCTGACATTATACAGTCATTCAGTTAAACCTGATAGTGTACAGCCATTCAGTTAAGCCTGATAGTATACAACCATTCACTTAAACCTGATAATATACAGCCATTCAGTAAAACCTGATATTATACAGCCATACAGTTAAACCTGATAGTGTACAGCCAAGCAGTTAAACCTGATATTATACAGCCATTCAGTTAAACCTGATAATATACAGCCAAGCAGTTAAACCTGATAATATACAGCCATTCAGTTAAACCTGATAATATACAGCCATTCAGTTAAACCTGATAGTGTACAGTCATTCAGTTAAACCTGATAGTGTACAGCCATTCAGTTAAACCTGATAGTGTACAGCCATTCAGTTAAACCTGATAATATACAGCCATTCAGTTAAACCTGATATTATACAGCCATACAGTTAAACCTGATAGTGTACAGCCATTCAGTTAAACCTGATAGTGGACAGCCATTCAGTTAAACCTGATAGTGTACAGCCATTCAGTTAAACCTGATAGTGTACAGCCATTCAGTTAAACCTGATAGTGTACAGCCATTCAGTTAAACCTGATAATATACAGCCATTCAGTGAAACCTGATAGTGTACAGCCGTTCAGTTAAACCTGATAGTGTACAGCCGTTCAGTTAAACCTGATAGTGTACAGCCGTTCAGTTAAACCTGATAGTGTACAGCCATTCAGTTAGGGTTAGTGAGTAGAAAGAAATGAGAGAGGAGAAATAGAAGATAAAGTAGTGATTTAGAAGTAGATATGGTTAGGGGTTTGGGTTGTTTTAATGGTTATCCAGTGTGTGTCTCAGGTACATACAGTATCTCACAGAAGTGAGTACACGCCTCACATTTTTGTAAATATTTGATTATACCTGTTCATGTGACAACACTGAAGACACTTTGCTACAATGTAAAGTAGTGAGTCTACAGCTTGTATAACAGTGTAAATTGGCTGTCCCCTCAAAATAACACAACACACAGCCATTAATGTGTTTGGGGTCGTTATCATATTGGAATACTGCCCTGCGGCCCAGTCTCCGAAGGGAGGAGATCATGCTCTGCTTCAATATGTCACAGTACATGTTGGCATTCATGGTTCCCTCAATGAACTGTAGCTCCCCAGTGCCGGCAGCACTCATGCAGCCCCAGACCATGACACTCCCACCACCATGCTTGACTGTAGGCAAGACACACTTGTCTTTGTACTCCTCACCTGGTTGCCGCCACACACGCTAGACACCATCTGAACAAAATAAGTTAATCTAAGTCTCATCAGACCACAGGACATGGTTCCAGTAATCCATGTCCTTAGTCTGCTTGTCTTCAGCAAACTGTTTGTGGGCTTTCTTGTTCATCATCTTTAGAAGAGGCTTCCTTCTGGAATGACAGCAATGTCTGCAATTTGATGCAGTGTGTGGCGTATGGTCTGAGCACTGACAAGCTGACCCCCCAACCCTTCAACCTCTGCAGCAATGCTGGCAGCACTCATATGACTATTTCCCAAAGACAACCTCTGGATATGACGCTGAGCATGTGCACTCAACGTCTTTGGTCGACCATGGCGAGGCCTGTTATGAGTGGAACCTATCCTGTTAAACCGCTCTATGGGCTTGGCCAACGTGCTGCAGCTCAGTTTCAGGGTCTTGGCAATCTTCTTACAGCCTAGGCCATCTTTATGTAGAGCAACAATTTTTATTTTCAGATTCTCAGAGAATTCTTTGCCATGAGGTGCCATTTTGAACTTCCAGTATCCAGTATGAGGGAGTGTGAGAGTGATGACACCAAATTTAATAAACCTGCTCCCCATTCACACCTGAGACACCGGGGAGGGAAAATGGCTAATTGAGCCCAGTTTGGACATTTACACATAGGGGTGTACTCACTTTTGATGCCAGCGGTTTAGACATTAATGGCTGTGTGTTAAGTTATTTTGAGGGGACAGCAAATCTACACAGTTATACAAGCTGTACACTCACTACTTTACACTGTAGTAAAGTGTCATTTCTTCAGTGTTGTCACTCACAAATATTGACAAAAATGTGAGGGGTGTACTCACTTTTGTGAGATGCTGTATGTGTCTTAGCCTGTGTGTGTTTTTACGTGTGTAAGCTGATTATGAGTAGAGAGGCTTATTTGAGCGTTAAGCTCGATCAGCCATATGCTGAATGATGCCCTGGCTCCTCCCCCAAGCCATAATAATACTCACCTGAATGCTGCAGGTAGCGTCACGGCTGACCTCTTACACATCCATCTGTCTTCCACTCATCTACCTCAGGTAGCATCACAGCTGACCTCTTACACATCCATCTGTCTTCCACTCATCCACCTCCTTCTTTCTCTCACTCCCTCCTCCCTCACACACTTCAGTGGGGTGTTGTTGAGTCCAGCGTTGGCCTGATAATCTGACACCCTGCTGTTTCTAGAGCCTTCTGTCCATTTCCATGGTGACCTGATCAAACTAGCACATGGTTGGTAGAAGACAGATGGAATGTGTAAATAATCTGGGAACGCTCTCAGGATAATATCAACAGGGAAAGCCATCAGGATAATATCAACAGGAAACAGCTTGAGGATAATATCAACAGGGAACGCCGTAAGGATAATATTAACAGGAAACACCTTGAGGATAAAATCAACAGGGAACACTGTCAAGATAATATAATCTGGGAACACCGTGAGGATAATATAATCTGGGAACACCGTGAGGATAATATAATCGGGGAACACCGTGAGGATAATATAATCGGGGAACACCGTGAGGATAATATAATCTGGGAACACTGTAAGGATAATATAATCTGGAAATGCCTGTGCATCAGATTTCAGTGGTCCCGGCCCAGGAGTCTGCGGGAGATGGACGCAGCATTGCTCGCACCAAAGACAAGACCGAGGTTAGGTCTTAATGATACCTTCTTTACACAAGACCTGTCTCAATCAACTGGGCATTGTTTCAGTCTTTCAGTGTTTAACAAAATGTTGATCTTTCACCAGTCTGAGGAAAGGGAGGAATAGAGTGGAGAAAAGATGGGGAGGGAGGAGAAGAGAGAAGAAGGGGGAGGGAGGAGAAGAGATTGGGAAGAAGGAGTATGGAGGAGAGAGGACAGGGAGAGGACGGGGAGAGGACGGGGAGAGGACGGGGAGAGGAGACGAAGTTTCAAGGGTGTTTTTACGGTTTATCTAAGCCCAGGATGAGTTAGACTGTCTGCCTGTCTGTCTCGCTGTCTGTCTCTCTGTCTGTCTGTCTGATACACATTGGTAAGATGTCCTTACTGGTCCCTGTCTGTCTGCCAGCCTGTCTTTCTGAGATATCATTTTTAGTCCCTGTCTGTCTGTCTGCATGTCTCTCTGAAATATAATTGCTGGTCCCTATTTGCTTGTCTGTCTGCCTGTCTGTCTGAGATATCATTGCTGTTCCCTGTCTCTCTGTCTGACTGTCTGTCTGTCTGAAATATCATTGCTGGTCCCTGTTTGTCTGTCTGAGATATCGTCTGTCTGTCTGTCTGCCTGACAGTCTGTCTGAGATTTCATTGCTGGTCCCTGTCTGTCGTTCTGTCTGTCTGAGATATCATTGCTGTTCCCTGTCTCTCTGTCTGTCTGTCTCTCTGTCTGTCTGAAATATTGTTGCTGGTCCCTGTTTGCCAGTCTGTCTGAGATATCGTCTGTCTGTCTGTCTATCTGTCTATCTGCCTGACAGTCTGTCTGAGATATAATTTCTGGTCCCCGTCTGTCTGTCTGTCTGAGATATCATTGCTGATCCCTGTCTGTCTGTCTGTCTGTCTGTCTGAGATATCATTGCTGTTCCCTGTCTCTCTGTCTGTCTGTCTCTCTGTCTGTCTGAAATATTGTTGCTGGTCCCTGTCTGTCAGTCTGTCTGAGATATCGTCTGTCTGTCTGTCTGTCTGCCTGACAGTCTGTCTGAGATATCATTTCTGGTCCCCGTCTGTCTGTCTGTCTGTCTGAGATATCATTTCTGGTCCCTGTCGGTCTGTCTGTCTGAGATATTGTCTGTCTGTCTGTCTGACAGTCTGTCTGATATATCGTTGCTGGTCCGTGTCTGTCTGTCTGTCTGAAAATCTGACTGAGATATCGTGGCTGGTCCCTGTCTGTCTGATGGGACTAAGATGAGACCATGGATTACTGTATGTTTCTCACAACAGCAGCCACAGCCATTACACACTGACAAATTGCTGAGTTGAAATATCAAGCTACATTCTGGGATTATTTTTTGCAGCCTTGTTTTGGTAAACAGGTTTGAAATGGGGTAGGAAGAGAAATACAATTTCAAACAGGGAATTTAAGACTGACATTCATGGAATATTGCAGATTTATATTGGATAATCTACCCGTACACTTCTGGGCCTCCTGTCACCCCCTGACCTGGTTAAGACTCCTGTCACCATCTGACCTGGTTAAGACTCCTGTCACCATCTGACCTGGTTAAGACTCCTGTCAGCATCTGACCTGGTTAAGACTCCTGTCACCATCTGACCTGGTTAATACTCCTGTCACCATCTGACCTGATTAAGACTCCTGTCACCCTCTGACCTGGTTAAGACTCCTGTCACCATCTGACCTGGTTAAGACTCCTGTCACCATCTGACCTGGTTAAGACTCCTGTCACCATCTGACCTGGTTAAGACTCCTGTCACCATCTGACGTGGTTAAGACTCCTGTCACCCTCTGACCTGGTTAAGACTCCTGTCACCCTCTGACCTGGTTAAGACTCCTGTCACCATCTGACCTGGTTAAGACTCCTGTCACCATCTGACCTGGTTAAGATTCCTGTCACCATCTGACCTGGTTAAGACTCCTGTCACCATCTGACCCTGTTAAGACTTGATCACAAAAAAACCTGTGCTTTACACCTAAACAGTAGGACTAGTACAACATAAAAAATGACCATGTAGCAGAGATCATGACTCTCAATGTCTTGTTATTGAGGACAAAGTGCTTGTTGTCAAGTTTGCCAAAACACTTTTCCCCCCACCCCCCGACCCCCTTCTCTCCACAGAGTAATAAAGGACAGGCAGGAATTCGATCCAGAAACATCTCAAAGGTATTATTTAATTGGTTTTTAACTGAAAAAACAGCCACTGTTTCTGATTCAAGTCACGCTCAGGTGGAACTGTGTGCTGTAATTGTTTTTTTTGAAGTGAAGTTGTGAGCTGTGATTGGTTGTTGAAGTGAAGTTGTGTGCTGTGATTGGTTGTTGAAGTGAAGTTGTGTGCTGTGATTGGTTGTTGAAATGAAGTTGTGTGCTGTGACTGGTTGTTGCAGGCTAGTTTTTCTACAACAGGGTTGGCTCCTAGCAGCGTTTCCAAGATAACCTCCAACCCTCCCTCCTCTCAGGGCATCAGGTGAGACTGTTACCTGGAGTAATATTACACAGAGAAACTGTTACCTGGAATAATATTACCCAGAGATACTGTTACCTGGAATAGTATTACCCAGAGATACTTTTACCTGGAGTAATATCACACAGAGAAACTGTTACCTGGAATAATATTACCCAGAGATACTGTTACCTGGAATAGTATTACCCAGAGATACTGTTACCTGGAATAGTATTACCCAGAGATACTGTTACCTTGGATACAATACTCAGAGATATTGTTACCCTGGATACATTACAGGGGATCTGTAGGTGAGACTGTTTCATGGAATAGTGTTACTTACAGATAGTGTTACATGGAATAGTGTTACATGGAATAGTGTTACTAACAGATAGTGTTACAGGGAATAGTGTTACTAACAGATAGTGTTACATGGAATAGTGTTACTAACAGATAGTGTTACATGGAATACTGTGACTTTGGATCTATTATCCAGAGATATTTGTTTTCATCATCTGTCTGCGTCTGTCACACTGTATTTTCACACATTTCTTGTATGCATGCCTGTCTGGCTGCCTGTCTGGCTGTACAGCCCAGTACCTCTGTGTCGTGTTAAGGAGGGTTGTGACACAGTGATGGCTGTCTGCAGTGCAGCATTAGGCTCCTCCAAAAAAAAGAAAAAACAGAAGAGGAAGAGAGACTCCGCCCCCGAGGGTCCAGCACAGGAGGACCCAATCCAACACAGCGACCACAGCAGTGATCATGTCAGGGGAAAAGGGGAGACAAAGGAGAGGAAGAGGGAGAGGAGGAGGGAACACCCTCGACACCGTAGCTCCGCCCACCCAGAGTCTGATTCCTCGTCGTCTGATGGGGAGGCGTGGAGGGAGGCTAGGAGCTGGAGCAGAGAGAAGGCCAAGAGAGGGCGTCGACGCAGTGCAAGTCACCGAGACAAGGAGGCCTGGGGGAGGCAGGACGGAGGAAGAGGAGGAGGAAGAGGAGGAGGAAGGGACAAGATTGAGCTGCAGTCTGTAGGTTCTGGTGATGGGAAGGAGAACCAAGAAAAAGTGGTGTCACTGGAGAATGGCTCTGGAGTGAAGAACAGGTGGTCAGAAAGGGGAGGAGCAAGGAAGGAGAGGAGGAGCTCCCCGCATCAGCAGGGCACAGGCTCAAAGTCCTGTAGCCCTGCTGGCAGCACATCGTTGGCTGAGGAAGCAGAGAGGGAGGGGCAAATCACTAAGCGTTACCAGGAGAGAGGAACTGGGGGCGGAGACATGTCTGCTCCATCACCACGGAGATATGGGGGCTGCAATGCACCAGATGTCTGTTCAGATGATGAGTTGGAGGTCTGCAGGTAGGAGGCATGTGTGTCTGTGTGTGTGTTTACCTCTCTCTGTGTGTGTGTGTGTGTGTGTGTGTTTCTTCCTCCCTCTGTGTGTGTGTCTTCCTCTCTCTGACAGATACACTTTGATATCTGTGTGTACTCATCTGTGTATGTGTGTGTCTTCCTCTCTGTGTGTGTATTCCTGTGTGTGTGTGTGTGTGTGTGTGTTTAGGATCTGCCACTGTGAAGGTGATGAAGGGTGTCCACTGATAACTCCCTGTCACTGTACAGGCAGCCTGGGGTTCGTCCACCAGGGCTGTCTGAACCAGTGGATCAAGTCCTCTGACACACGATGCTGTGAACTCTGTCAATACGACTTTGTTATGGAGACACATCTTAAACCACTACGCAAGGTACACACACACACACACATACATACTCCCACAAACACACATACACAAACACAGATGTATATATACTCACACACAAACACTCACACACACAATCTTTCTCCCACACTCATAACACCCCCTCCCATTCCAGTGGGAGAAGCTTCAGATGTCCACCAATGAGAGAAGGAAGATCTTGTGTTCAGTGATGTTCCACCTGGTGTCCATTGGCTGTGTTCTCTGGTCCCTCTACGTTCTGATCAACAGAACCCTCCATGAGATCAACCTGGGACGCAACACTGGTCAGGAATACCCTGAACCCAATCCCTGGGTTCTAGTCAATGCTTTAAAATAAGCATTTTAGCATAATTAGTAGCAAAAGTAAATTTGAAGTCATCAAATTGATTTTAGTTGCAGTATATAGATATCTCACAAAATTGTAGATAGTTATTATATTGCTAAATATTAGCCTATATTTCGTCACATTTCCAAGCCCCAATACTGCAATTTGTATTATATGGTAATCAGCCCCTGTTAAAAGTAATTGGCCAGTTTCCAGTCATTAAAATGGCTGTGGTATCTATAGAATGACTGTGGTGTCTATAGAATGACTGTGGTGTCTATAGAATGTCTGTGGTGTCTATAGAATGCTAGTGACCATGGAAACAACATGAATGAGTGGTGAATGTGTAATAAATGAATAACCTTAAAAATCTGTCTATAAACCTAACCTTAACCTGAAGGCTATAAATCCAAACCTAAAGTCTGTACACATTGGAAGGGTTCCTCTTCAGTCTTTCCAGAGCATTTGGACAGCCCTTTCTGATTCAAACTGTAGGTTTTCAAAGGGATTTAAGTCCAAAGACGTTCTGTATTTATTTATTGCTGTATTCTCTTATTTCGGTATTTCCATATTATTTTATTTATTTATTTCCATATTCTTTTATTTCTGTATTAATTTAATTCTGTATTTATTTATTTCCATATTCTTTTATTTCTGTATTTATTTATTTCTGTATTTATACATTTCCATATTTATTTATTTCTGTATTCCCCTGACTAACAGTCAGGCGTCGCACTCAAACCCAGAGCAGACAATACAAAATTAAAAGAATATGGAAATAAATGATTACAGAAATAAATATACAGTGGGGAGAACAAGCATTTGATACACTGCCGATTTTGCAGGTTTTCCCACTTACAAAGCATGTAGAAGTCTGTCATTTTTATCATATCTACTCTTCAACTGTGAGTGACGGAATCTAAAACAAAAATCCAGAAAATCACTTTGTATGATTTTTAAGTAAATAATTTGCATTTTATTGCATGACATAAGTATTTGATAAATCAGAAAAGCAGAACTTAATATTTGGTACATAAACCTTTGTTTGCAATTACAGATATCATACGTTTCCTGTAGTTCTTGACCTGGTTTGCACACACTGCAGCAGGGATTTTGGCCCACTCCTCCATACAGACCTTCTCCAGATCCTTCAGGTTTCGGGGCTTTCGCTGGGCAATATGGACTTTCAGCTCCCTCCAAAGATTTTCTTTTGGGTTCAGGTCTGGAGACTGGCTAGATCCCTCCAGGACCTTGAGATGCTTCTTACGGAGCCACTCCATAGTTGCCCTGTCTGTGTGTTTCGGGTCGTTGTCATGCTGAAAGACCCAGCCACGACCCATCTTCAATGCTCTTACTGAGGGAAGGAGGTTGTTGGCCAAGATCTCGCGATACATGGCCCCATCCATCCTCCCTCAATACGGTGCAGTCGTCCTGTCCCCTTTGCAGAAAAGCATCCCCAAAGAATGATATTTCCACCTCCATGCTTCACGGTTGGGATGGTGTTCTTGGGGTTGTACTCATCCTTCTTCTTCCTCCAAACACGGTGAGTGGAGTTTAGACCAAAAAGCGCTATTTTTGTCTCATCAGACCACATGACCTTCTCCCATTCCTCCTCTGGATCATCCAGATGGTCATTGGCAAACCTCAGACGGGCCTGGACATACGCTGGCTTGATCAGGGGGACCTTGTGTGCGCTGCAGGATTTTAATCCATGACGGCGTAGTGTGTTACTAATGGTTTTCTTTGAGACTGTGATCCCAGCTCTCTTCAGGTCATTGACCAGGTCCTGCCGTGTAGTTCTGGGCTGATCCCTCACCTTCCTCATGATCATTGATGCCCCACGAGGTGAGATCTTGCATGGAGCCCCAGACCGAGGGTGATTGACCATCATCTTGAACTTCTTCCATTTTCTAATAATTGCGCCAACAGTTGTTGCCTTCTCACAAAGCTGCTTGCCTATTGTCCTGTAGCCCATCCCAGCCTTGTGCAGGTCTACAGTTTTATCCCTGATGTCCTTACACAGCTCTCTGGTCTTGGCCATTGTGGAGAAGTTGGAGTCTGTTTGATTGAGTGTGTGGACAGGTGTCTTTTATACAGGTAACGAGTTATAACAGGTGCAGTTAATACAGGTAATGAGTGGAGAACAGGAGGGCTTCTTAAAGAAAAACTAAGAGGTCTGTGAGAGCTTGAATTCTTACTGGTTGGTAGGTGATCAAATACTTATGTCATGCAATAAAATGCAATGGGATTTTCTGGATTTTCTCTCACATTTGAAGTGTACTTATGATAGAAATTACAGACCTCTACATTCATAAGTAGGAAAACCTGCAAAATGGCAAGTGTATCAAATACTTGTTCTCCTCACTACATACAGAAATATGAGACTATGGAAATAAATATAAAAATAAATAAATACAGAAATGAATGATCAAGGAATTAAATAAATAGGGAAATAATATTAATACATTAATAATTATATTTTTCTGTATAAATATATTTATTTATATATTTATAGATTGATTAATTTCAAATTTTGGCAGGTTTGGTCCTCCATAGTCTAGGGGGTAGGGGAATATATAGATCTGTACAATCAGGGTGTATATATAGATAATATATATGCAGCCTGATTTTACAGATGATATTGTATTACATTACTAATTAACTGAGGTGATTTTGTTTTTTCAGATGACATGTGGAGAATATCAGTTGTTAAGTACTACACTGCTGAGGGTAAGCAGAATTCTGCTACATTTCATTTTAAATTTAAGTTATTTAGCCATAAAGGATTCCTGGCCTGTCTACAGAGGATACATAGCCTATCCACAGAGGATACATAGCCTATCCACAGAAGGTACTTAGCCTATCCACAGAGGATACATAGCCTATCCACAGAGGGTACTTAGCCTATCCACAGAGGATACATAGCCTATCCACAGAGGATACATAGCCAATCCACAGAGGATACATAGCCTATCCACAGAGGGTACTTAGCCTATCCACAGAGGATACATAGCCTATCCACAGAGGATACATAGCCTATCCACAGAGGGTACTTAGCCTATCCACAGAGGATACATAGCCTATCCACAGAGGATACATAGCCAATCCACAGAGGATACATAGCCTATCCACAGAGGGTAGATTGCTAATCCACAGAGGATACATAGCCTATGTACAGAGAATACATAGCCTATCCATAGAGGATACATAGCCTATCCATAGAGCCTATCCATAAAGGATATTTATTGTATCCACAGAGGTGACTGAAGTTAAAATCCAGACACTGAGATGGCCATAGTAGAGTGTAAATGATATGGTCAAACAACCATTCCAATGTGTGCTTGAAGTCAATGACTTGGTCTGTCAGCAGCGGCAACCAGCTTCATCAAAGGTGTCAGTCATTCTGGAGAATTTGGAAAGTATTCAGACCCTTTGGTTATTATGGGGTGTTGAGTTCACATTGATAAGGAAATCTATTTCATCCATTTTATAAAGATGTAAATCTAAGGGGTCAGAATACCTTCCGGATGTACTGTATGTGTATGTGTGTGTGAGTCAGTGTTTATGTGTAGTAATAATATGTAATATATGTGTTAATATGTGTATGTGTGTGTGAGTCAGTGTTTATGTGTAGTAATAATATGTAATATATGTGTTAATATGTGTATGTGTGTGTGAGTCAGTGTTTATGTGTAGTAATAATATGTAATATATGTGTTAATATGTGTATGTGTGTGTGAGTCAGCGTTTATGTGTAGTAATAATATGTAATATATGTGTTAATATGTGTATGTGTGTGTGTGTCAGCGTTTATGTGTAGTAATAATATATAATATATGTGTTAATATGTGTATGTGTGTGTGAGTCAGTGTTTATGTGTAGTAATAATATGTAATATATGTGTTAATATGTGTATGTGTGTGTGAGTCAGCGTTTATGTGTAGTAATAATATGTAATATATGTGTTAATATGTGTATGTGTGTGTGAGTCAGCGTTTATGTGTAGTAATAATATGTAATATATGTGTTAATATGAGTATGTGTGTGTGAGTCAGCGTTTATGTGTAGTAATAATATGTAATATATGTGTTAATATGTGTATGTGTGTGTGAGTCAGTGTTTATGTGTAGTAATAATATATAATATATGTGTTAATATGTGTATGTGTGTGTGAGTCAGTGTTTATGTGTAGTAATAATATGTAATATATGTGTTAATATGTGTATGTGTGTGTGAGTCAGCGTTTATGTGTAGTAATAATATGTAATATATGTGTTAATATGTGTATGTGTGTGTGAGTCAGCGTTTATGTGTAGTAATAATATATAATATATGTGTTAATATGTGTATGTGTGTGTGAGTCAGTGTTTATGTGTAGTAATAATATGTAATATATGTGTCAATATGTGTATGTGTGTGTGAGTCAGCGTTTATGTGTAGTAATAATATGTAATATATGTGTTAATATGTGTATGTGTGTGTGAGTCAGTGTTTATGTGTAGTAATAATATGTAATATATGTGTTAATATGTGTATGTGTGTGTGAGTCAGCGTTTATGTGTAGAAATAATATGTAATATATGTGTTAATATGTGTATGTGTGTGTGAGTCAGCGTTTATGTGTAGTAATAATATATAATATATGTGTTAATATGTGTATGTGTGTGTGAGTCAGTGTTTATGTGTAGTAATAATATATAATATATGTGTTAATATGTGTATGTGTGTGTGAGTCAGCGTTTATGTGTAGTAATAATATGTAATATATGTGTTAATATGTGTATGTGTGTGTGAGTCAGCGTTTATGTGTAGTAATAATATGTAATATATGTGTTAATATGTGTATGTGTGTGTGAGTCAGCGTTTATGTGTAGTAATAATATATAATATATGTGTTAATATGTGTATGTGTGTGTGAGTCAGTGTTTATGTGTAGTAATAATATGTAATATATGTGTCAATATGTGTATGTGTGTGTGAGTCAGCGTTTATGTGTAGTAATAATATGTAATATATGTGTTAATATGTGTATGTGTGTGTGAGTCAGTGTTTATGTGTAGTAATAATATGTAATATATGTGTTAATATGTGTATGTGTGTGTGAGTCAGCGTTTATGTGTAGAAATAATATGTAATATATGTGTTAATATGTGTATGTGTGTGTGAGTCAGCGTTTATGTGTAGTAATAATATATAATATATGTGTTAATATGTGTATGTGTGTGTGAGTCAGTGTTTATGTGTAGTAATAATATATAATATATGTGTTAATATGTGTATGTGTGTGTGAGTCAGCGTTTATGTGTAGTAATAATATGTAATATATGTGTTAATATGTGTATGTGTGTGTGAGTCAGCGTTTATGTGTAGTAATAATATGTAATATATGTGTTAATATGTGTATGTGTGTGTGAGTCAGCGTTTATGTGTAGTAATAATATGTAATATATGTGTTAATATGTGTATGTGTGTGTGAGTCAGCGTTTATGTGTAGTAATAATATGTAATATATGTGTTAATATGTGTATGTGTGTGTGAGTCAGTGTTTATGTGTAGTAATAATATGTAATATGTGTTTGTGTGTGTGAGTCAGTGTTTATGTGTAGTAATAATATGTAATATATGTGTTAATATGTGTATGTGTGTGTGAGTCAGCGTTTATGTGTAGTAATAATATGTAATATATGTGTTAATATGTGTATGTGTGTGTGAGTCAGCGTTTATGTGTAGTAATAATATGTAATACATGTGTTAATATGTGTGTGTGTGTGTCCTTCTGTTTCTGCAGGTGTGCTGGAATGGCCGTTCTGGATGAAGTTGGTTGTCGTGGCGATTGGCGTGACTGGCGGGCTGGTATTCATGTACATCCAGTGTAAGGTGTACTGGTCGTTATGGAAACGCCTCAAAGCCTTCAACCGCGTGATCACCGTGCAGAACTGCCCTGAGAAGTCACCACCCACCAATGCTGCGCTGGCCAATGGGAAGCACCCTGAGACTGTGGAGGTCCCCATAGGCCCCGCCCCTGAAGTCATTCAGACGGATTCTGATCCTGCAGAGGAAAACCCTGTCTGACACACACACGCTAATACACACACTGCACACACACCATACACACTCACACACACACACACACATGCTAATACACACACTGCACACACACCATACACCCTCACACACACACACAAACACACACACGCTAATACACACACTGCACACACACCATACACACTCACACACACACACACACATGCTAATACACACACTGCACACACACCATACACACACACACATGCTAATACACACACTGCACACACACACACATGCTAATACACACACTGCACACACACCATACACACTCACACACACGTACACACACACACTAATACACATACTGCACACACACCATACACCCTCACACACATGTACACACACACGCTAATACACATACTAATACACACACTGCACACACACCATACACACACACACACACATGCTAATACACACACTGCACACACACCATGCACACATGCTAATACACACACTGCACACACACCATACACACTCACACACACGTACACACACACACTAATACACATACTGCACACACACCATACACCCTCACACACATGTACACACACACGCTAATACACATACTAATACACACACTGCACACACACCATACACACACACACACACACACACATGCTAATACACACACTGCACACACACCATGCACACATGCTAATACACACACTGCACACACACCATACACACACACACACACATGCTGATACACATACTGCACACACACACATGCTAATACACACACTGACAAGATGACACGCCATACACAAAGTTGATAACCAATGGAGAGGGGGTAAATACCAGTTGGATGTTTTTGAACTGTTTTCAAAAGGCTGAGTGGCAAACAGCTAACATACTATCTCAATAAACTTAAACACAACTATCATATTGGTAAACCAAGAATATATTTTAAAATGTTTTGTAGTTTCCCCTGAAAAGTATGTCAAACGCTCCTTAACAACTGTGGTAAGTTAAGAGGTCAGGGGTTAAGAGGTGAAGGATTAGAGGTCAGCATCATTATGCTAGTCTTTGACTAGCTCTTCCCCACATCCTATCAGGGCCAAACATACCAGAGTTAGAATGTCATGTATCCAATCAGAGCAATCGGCTTTTGAGAAAGCTATAGCATATATCTCAGTATTAAATATGAACAACCAGTACCAGGTGTGCTAAAATTACAGCATATATCTCAGTATTAAATATGAACAACCAGTACCAGGTGTGCTAAAATTACAGCATATATCTCAGTATTAAATATGAACAACCAGTACCAGGTGTGCTAAAATTACAACATATATCTCAGAATTAAATATGAACAACCAGTACCAGGTGTGCTAAAATTACAGCATATATCTCAGTATTAAATATGAACAACCAGTACCAGGTGTGCTAAAATTACAGCATACATCTCAGTATTAAATATGAACAACCAGTACCAGGTGTGCTAAAGCAGATCTGGAACCAAACCCTGCAGCCCAAGCAGCACTTGGTATCCTCAACCTGTAGATCAGGTATTACTGCACTCATTTATTATTTATTTATGTAACATTTACTTCAGGTTTATGTATTGTTCTTATGTTATTATTTACAACACAGTTTTCAAAACAGTTGGGACACTTCATAAAACGCAAATAAAAAAAGAATGTGATGATGTGCAAATCATTTATATTTAATTGAAAATAGTACACAGACAACATATCAAATGTTAAAACTGAGAAATGTTATTGTTTTTGTATTTGCCCATTTTGAATTTGATGCAAACACATATAATAAAATGTTGGGACAGGGGCATGTTTACCACTGTGTTGCATCACCTCTTCTTTTAACAATACTCTGTAAGCATCTGAGAACTGAGGACACCAATTGCAGTAGTTTTAAAAGTGAAAATTCCAATTCTTGCTTGATACAGGATTTCAGCTGTTTAACAGTCCGGGGTCTCCTTTGTCATATTCTGCATTTCATAATGCGCCAAATGTTTACAATGGATGACAGGTCTGGACTGCAGGCGGGCCAGTTTAGCACCCAGACTCTTACTATGGAGCCATGCTGTTGTGATACGTGCAGAATCTGGCTTGGCATTGTCTTGCTGAAATAAGCAAGGCCTTCCCTGAAAAAGACATCTGGATGGCAGCATGTGTTTCTCCTAAACCTGCATATATGGTTCAGCATTAATGGTGCCTTCACAGATGTGCAAGTCACTGGCTTTTGAACTGTGCGCTGATAAGAAGCCAGATGGTCTCTTTCCTCTTTAGTCCAGAGGACGGGGTGTCCATGATTCCCAAAAATAATTTCACATATTGATTTGACCACAGGACAGTTTTCCATTTCGCCTCAGTCCATCTTAAATCAGTTTGGGCCAAGAGAAGGTGGCAGTGTTTCTGGATCTTGTTTATACATGGTTTCTTCTTTGTATTGTAGAGTTTTAACTTGTATTTGTGGATGCAGTGATGTACAGTGGTTTTCAGAAGTGTTCCTGAGCCCATGCAGTGATGCCCACTACAGAATCGTGTCTGTTTTTAATGCAGTGATTTCCACTACAGAATCCTGTCTGTTTTTAATGCAGTGATTCCCACTACAGAATCCTGTCTGTTTTTAATGCAGTGATTCCCACTACAGAATCGTGTCTGTTTATAATGCAGTGATTCCCACTACAGAATCGTGTCTGTTTATAATGCAGTGATTCCCACTACAGAATCCTGTCTGTTTTTAATGCAGTGATTCCCACTACAGAATCGTGTCTGTTTTTAATGCAGTGATTCCCACTACAGAATCCTGTCTGTTTTTAATGCAGTGATTCCCACTACAGAATCCTGTCTGTTTTTAATGCAGTGATTCCCACTACAGAATCGTGTCTGTTTTTAATGCAGTGATTCCCACTACAGAATCCTGTCTGTTTATAATGCAGTGATTCCCACTACAGAATCGTGTCTGTTTTTAATGCAGTGATTCCCACTACAGAATCGTGTCTGTTTATAATGCAGTGATTCCCACTACAGAATCGTGTCTGTTTATAATGCAGTGATTCCCACTACAGAATCCTGTCTGTTTTTAATGCAGTGATTCCCACTACAGAATCGTGTCTGTTTTTAATGCAGTGATTCCCACTACAGAATCGTGTCTGTTTTTAATGCAGTGATTCCCACTACAGAATCGTGTCTGTTTATAATGCAGTGATTCCCACTACAGAATCGTGTCTGTTTTTAATGCAGTGATTCCCACTACAGAATCGTGTCTGTTTATAATGCAGTGATTCCCACTACAGAATCGTGTCTGTTTTTAATGCAGTGATTCCCACTACAGAATCGTGTCTGTTTTTAATGCAGTGTTGCCTGAGGGCTTGATGATCACGGCCATCCAATATTGGTTTTCGGCCTTGTCCCTTGCGTACCGAGATTTCTTTGAATCTATTAATGATGTTATGTACCACAGATGATGAGGTCCTCAAACTCTTTGCAATTTTATGTTGAGAAAGATCATTCTTAAATTATTTGCATGTGCAGTCTTTCACAGAGTGGTGAACCCCTCCTGATCCTCACTTCTGGCACACCCATCCTCTCTGGAATGATCTTTTAATACCCAATCATGTTACTGACCTGTTGCCAATTGACCTAATTGGTTGTGTGATATTCCAACAGATGTAGGTTTTTAGCATTACACAACATTTCCAGTCCTTTGTGGCCCCTCTCCTGACTTTTTGAAATGTGTTGCTAGCAACAAATTCAAAGTGTGCATATATTTTTCAAGAAACAATAAAATGTCTCAGTTTCAACATTTGATTTGTACATCATTGCATTCTGTTTATATGGAACGGGGTTGAAGAATGCATCAGTTGGTTGTTGTGTAATTGACTGTAACCTGGTGTTCGGGTTGCCGTCAGTGATGTGGTCAGCTGATGGGTAAAGATATGCCAGGTCTGATAAGCTTAGTGATCCAATTAATGTATTTAAATGATTACATCACAGTTCTAGGCAGTTGTCCTATTCTATTAGTAACTTGTAGTTTTGTGAAACGCTAACAAAAGCGTTTCACAAAACTACAAGACCCATAATGCCCTGGTTGAAATCTGAACTCCCTTTCTGATTGGGTTAAAACTTGTAATTACTGAATTATGCAACCTGTAAATATATATGCATGTATATTATCTTGTGGCTACGGCATCAGACACACAACTCTTTTTTTAGATATCATAGCAACATCACCCCATAAAGCAGATCTGGCTGGTTTAAAAATCAGTTGCTTTTCTTTTGAAGCAAGAAAATGTCTTTATTCTTATATTTGATGATGTTGATACCTGGTAAATTCATGTCCCTATGTCCTCATTGAAGAGCTGGGCTCTCTGCACCATGTGGTGCTGAGGTTCATTACTCCAAATCTCCCCCACCACTTGTACCCGTTATATGACGCTGGGCTGGCCTCCACCTCTACAGAGATGAAGTAACTGGTACATTTACATCAATAGCCAAACTAAGGCAGCTCCCATTTCACCAACATTCATACATGTTCTGCAGATTAATGATACAGTAGGAGAACAAGTATTTGATACACTGCCGATTTTGCAGGTTTTCCTACTTACAAAGTATGTGGAGTTCTGTAATTTTTACACTTCAACTGAGATAGAATGAATCTTAAACAATAATCCTGAAAATCACATTGTATGATTTTTAAATAATTAATTTGCATTTTATTGCATGACATAAGTATTTGATTACATACCAACCAGTAAGAATTCCAGTTCTCACAGACCTGTTAGTTTTTACTTTAAGAAGCCCTCCTGTTCTCCACTCATTACCTGTATTAACTGCACCTGTTATAACTCGTTACCTGTATAAAAGACACCTGTCCACACACTCAATCAAACAGACTCCAACTTCTCCACAATGGCCAAGACCAGAGAGCTGTGTCAGGACATCAGGGATAAAATTGTAGACCTGCACAAGGCTGGGATGGGCTACAGGACAATAGGCAAGCAGCTTGGTGAGAAGGCAACAACTGTTGGCGCAATTATTAGAAAATGGAAGAAATTCAAGATGACAATCAATCTCCCTGGGTCTGGGGCTCCATGCAACATCTCACCTTGTGGGGCATCAATGATCATGAGGAAGGTGAGGGATCAGCCCAGAACTACATGGCAGGACCTGGTCAATGCCCTGAAGAGAGCTGGGACCACAGTCTCAAAGAAAACCATTAGTAACACACTATGCCGTCATGGATTAAAATCCTGCAGCACACGCAATGTCCCCCTGCTCAAGCCAGCGTATGTCCAGGCCCGTCTGAAGTTTGCCAGAGGAGGAATGTGGTCTAATGAGAAAGAAATAGAGCTTTTTGGTCTAATTACACTTGCTGTGGTTGGAGGAAGAAGAAGGATGAGTACAACCCCAAGAACACCATCCCAAGCGTGAGGCATGGAGGTGGAAACATCATTCTTTGGGGATGCTTTTCTGCAAAGGGGACAGGACGACTGCACCGTATTGAGGGGAGGATGGATGGGGCCATGTATCACGAGATCTTGGCCAACAACCTCCTTCCCTCAGTAAGAGCATTGAAAATGGGTCGTGGGTGGGTCTTCCAGCATGAAAATGACCTGAAACAACCAGCCAGGGCAACTAAGGAGTGGCTCCGTAAGAAGCATCTCAAGGTCCTGGAGTGGCCTAGCCAGTCTCCAGACCTGAACCCAATAGAAAATCTTTGGAGGGAGCTGAAAGTCCTATTGCCCAGCAACAGCCCCAAAACCTGAAGGATCTGTATGCAGTGTGCAAACCTGGTCAAGAACTAGGAAACATATGAAATAAAGGTTTCTGTACCAAATATTAAGTTCTGCTTTTCTGATTTATCAAATACTTATGTCATGCAATAAAATGCTAATTAATTACTTAAAAATCATACAATGTGATTTTCAGAATTTTTGTTTTAGATTCCATCACTCACAGTTGAAGAGTACCTATGATACAAATTACAGACTTCCTTATTGACTTCAATGCTTTGTAAGTGGGAAAACCTGCAAAATCGGCAGTGTATCAAATACTTGTTCTGCCTACTGTATATACTGTCTGCACCTCCAGAATTGTTTCTGGCTTGTATTGAACATAGTTAAAAAGCATTCCAGTTCTCTGTTTAATCTGGAATGAGCTACAAATATATTTGAAATACAGCATCTAGTCACATAGAATGACCTACCATGTAACAAAATCTATGATAGACAATGAATTGGTGAGTGTTGATCTGTAGGTTCTACACTACCTCCCTCATCTGTTCTATATAGAATTGTAGTTTTGGGTTTTGTTATCATTCTAACTTTCATGTGCTGCTCTTGGAAAATGGATGAGTGAGATTAGAACAGCTTAAAAACACAACATTTACACAGGTTAGCGTTGGGTTAGCGTTAGGGTTTGAATGAAAATGCCAGACTAAGGATTTTATTCCTATGAGGTGAAGATTTGACCTCACTACTCCAACTCATCTGAAACTCTCTAAAAGTGATCTAAAGAAGATTGTTTGCTTAATAATGTAAATGAAAACCACAGCAGGAGCCAAAATGTTTATTACACACACGCACACCTTTTCAATATCATCTCTTTTTTTCAAACTCAACCAAACCCATTCTTCAGAAAAAGAAATGTCTCAACATGTTCACGTTTTACTGTTTTTCCGAGACTTTTGGGCCTCACAAGTACAGCAAATAAAGAACAAAAAAAACACAAACTGGTGTTTAACAATGCCAGTCAGCTGAAATCCCCAGAATTCTAACACACAATGCATTATGTGTCATCTTCCTTGGTCTCTGAATCTGAGTCTTCCACCAAGCCATCATCATCTTCCTCCTTTCCACTTTTTTCATCTTTTCCTCCCGTTCGGTCCAATCCTTTAGATGAGATCTTTCTCAGCTTAATGTTTGGTAGCTTCTTCAGATCACCACTCCACTCCCTGCAACAAACCAACCAATCACAGCTCATAGACTTGAAGTCAATAGGGTGAGTCAAGAGCAAGCAGAAATGCATCACACCAATCAGCTCACAACACTTCTAACAGCCTAAAGACATTTCTGCTCCCTGAAATGGATCAATCAGATCACAGCCTCCCCTGGCAGAGACACATCATTCCTGCTGAAGACACAGGTGGTCTAACCTGAAGGTGTTAAGATGTTTGGAGTTGATGATGTCTGGAATCTCTGAGGAGAGGAGAACAGACAGTCAGTGTTGCGTGGGATATTAAAGGTTTTATTTTGCTGATGGATCCCCATGAAATGTGTGTTTGAATTTATTATATGACCACCACACCTTGTTTATCAAGTAAAATACACAGATGTTGACTTCTGTCCCTATGTGACATCCACTTACAGCCCCTACCACCAAGTACTCTTCTGGCGATGGTTTAAATAAAATATTTAGTTATGTTATTCTACTTCTGCTATAAAGAAAGAAAGAAAGAAAGAAAAAGGTTTACAAAAAATGTACAATAAGATTAGGGTCAATGTGTGTGTGACTGACCGAAGCCATTGCCGTGGTATAGAGCGGTCTCCCTCTCCAGTGTCTGTTTGATGACGGCCTCCCTGCTGCCATGGAGACGACCCTGACGACCTTTGATCCCATTCACAAGCTCTATCTGCTCCAGTTCACTGTCAAACCTGTGTAGGTACCTACACACACACACACACACACACACACACACACACACACACACACACACACACACACACACACACACACACACACACACACACACACACACACACACACACACACACACACACACACACACACACACACACACACACACACACACACACACACACACACACACACACACACACACACACACACACACACACACACACACACACACACACACACACACACACACACACACACACACACACATCTGAGGATGTTTTGGGACCAACATTTATTCCTATTCAATATGACTTTTTCCCTAACCCTAAACTAACCCTGAAAACCTAACCTAAACCACTAATTCCTAGCCTAATTCCTAGCCTAAACCTCAATATAACCACCTCCCTAACCTCAACCCTCGATATAGGTTAACCCTAACCTTAACCCTTGATATAGGTTAACCGTAACCCTGGAATATAGGTAAACCCTAACCCTGGTATATAGGTAAACCCTAACCCTGGAATATAGGTAAACCCTAACCTTAACCCTGGAATATAGGTAAACCTTAACCCTCGATATAGGTTAACCCTAACCTTAACCATCGATATAGGTTAACCCTAACCTTAACCCTCAATATAGGTTAACCCTAACCTTAACCTTCGATATAGGTTAACCCCTCGAAATTTCCTGACCTTTACTTAGCCTCAGCTGAGTAAGGATAAGGATGCAGTGTCATAACTTCAGCACCCCTGATGAGATTACGAAATTACATTTTACAGTTTGACCACGATTGGTCTGAGTGTGTAGTTCATCTGTCGGGGGAACACAACACATATCCGACCCGTTTACCCTGGTTCACCCACTGACCTCTCTATAAACTGACAGGCATCCTCTTTGGTGAACTCTGTCCTGTCCGGATCCAGCTGACTCTGAAACCACAGGAGCTTCTCACCTGGTAACCATGGTATCACACGTAAATATAATTAGATAGAAAGAAACGTTAAAAATAAACAATCTTAAGCCTGACATTATATTACCTGTCGTTATATTACCTGCAGTTATTAAGTCTTTATACTACCCTTTAAGACCTGTCGTTATATCACCTGTCATTATATCACCTGTCATTATATCACCTGTCATTATATCACCTGTCATTATACTACCCTTTAAGACCTGTCGTTATATCACCTGTCATTATATTACTTGTCTTTATACTACCCTTTAAGACCGGTCATTGTATTACTTTTTCAGATCTGTCGTTATATTACCTGTAGTTGTATCACCTGTCGTTATAATACCTGTAGTTATTACCTGTCTTTATACTACCCTTTAAGACCCGTCGTTATATTACCTTTTCAGACCTGTCGTAATATATTACCTGTAGTTACACCGATCAGCCATAACATTATGACCACCTGCCTAATATTGGGTTGGCACACCCTACTGCGGCTAAAACAGGACTGACCCATCGAGGCATGGACTCCACTAGACCACTGAAGGTGTGCTGTGGTATCTGGCATTCAGATCTGGGGAATTTGGAGGTCAAGCCAACACCATGAACTCATTGTTGTGTTCCTCAAATCATTCCTGAACCATTTTTGCTTTGTGGCAGGGCACATTATCCTGCTAAAAGAGGCCAATGCCATCAGGGAATACCGTTGTCATGAATGGGTCTGCAACAATGCTCAGGTAGGTGTTACATGTTAAAGTAACATCCACATGAGTGGCAGGACCCAAGGTTTCCCAGCAGAACATTGCCCAAAGCATCACACTGCCTCTGCCGTCTTGCCTCCTTCCCATAGTGCATCCTGGTGCCAGATGTTCTCCAGGTAAGCAACGCGCACGCACCCGACCATCCACGTGATTTAAAAGAAAACATGATTCATCAGACCAGGCCACCTTCTTCCATTGCTCCGTGGTCCAGTTCTGATGCTCACGCCCCAATTGAAGGCACTTTATGAAGTGGACAGGGGTCAGCATGGGCACATACACAACAAACTGTGATGAGCTACAGTCTGTTGGATCAGCCTTCACTCCCCGCGTGCATCAATGAGCCTTGACCCAGTCACCGGTTCACTGCTTTTCCTTCCTTGGACCACTTTTCATAGGTACTGACCACGGCAGACTGGGAACACCCCACAAGGGCTGCAGAGATGCTCTGACCCAGTCGTCTAGCCATCAGAATTTGGCCCTTGTCAAAGTCGCTCAGATCCTTACCCATGCCCATTTGAGGACAGAATGTTCACTTGCAGCCTAATATATCCCACCCACTGAAAGGTGCCATGATTATGAGATTATCAGTGTTATTCACTTCACCTGTCAGTGGTCAGACTTGTCGTTATATTACCTGTCATTATATTACATGTAGTTATATTACATTTTTGGACCTGTCGTTATATTACCTGTAGTTCAATAACATTTTTACACCTGTCATTATATTACTATTTCAGACCTGTTGTAATACTCCCCTTTACAACACACTGTTGTGTCTACCTACTAGCTTGTCAACTTCTTTATTGAAGTTCTACAATGACTCTCACTTCTTATAGAAGCATGTACTTACTGTTTTACCTATCTACAGTGGATATAAAAAGTCTACACATCCCTGTTAAAATGCCAGGTGTTAAAATGTGAACTATTCAAATGAAAAACAAACTAATCTACGTGGGAGGGAAATGAAAACCTTACTATAACCTGGTTGCATAAGTGCACACCCTCTTATAACTGGGGATGTGGCTGTGTTCAGAATTAACCAATCACATTCAAACTCATGTTAAATAGAAGTCATTACACACCTGCCATAATTTAAAGTGACTGATTAATTACAATTAAAGTTCAGCTGTTCTAGTAGGATTTTCCTGACATTTTCTTCTTTGCATCTCAGAGCAAAAGCCATGGTCCGCAGGTGAGCTTCCAAAGCATCAGAGGGGTCTCATTGTTGAAAGATATCAGTCAGGGGAAGGGTACAAAATAATTTCCAAAGCATTAGATATACCATGGAACATAGTGAAGACAGTCATCATCAAGTGAAGAAAATATGGCACAACAGAGACATTACCAAGAACTGGATGTCCCTCCAAAATCGACAACAATCTTGCGTATTCTTCATATTAATGGGCTGTGGGGTAGGGTGGCAAGACAGAAGTATTTTCTTACAAAGAAAAACATCCAAACCCAGCTGATGTTTGCAAAAACAAACAACAAGTCTCCCAAAAGCACGTGGGAAAATGTGTTATGGTCTGATGAAACAAAGGTTGAACCTTTTGGCCATAATTCCAAAAGTTATGTTTGGCGCAAAAAGAACACTGCACATCACCCAAAGAACACTATACCCACAGTGAAGCATGGTGGTGGCAGCATCATGCTTTGGGGCTGATTTTCTTCAGCTGGAACCAGGGTCTTAGTCAAGGTGGAGGAAATAATGAACAGTTCCAAGTACCAGGCCATTTTGGCACAAAACCTTCAGGCATCCGTTAGAAAGCTGAAGAGGAAGTTCAACTTTCGGCATTACAACGACCCAAAGAACACATCCAAATCCACAAAAGGTGGATTCAAATGTGCTTCAACAAAGTATTAGTGTAAGGGTGTGCACACTTATGCAACCAGGTTATTGAGTTTTTATTTTTCCTCCTCAAAGATTTCAGTTAGTTTTTCAATTTAATTGTTCATGTTATGGGTCATATTAAGGGTAGAAAAAGTTGTGACATGATTTCTTTGTCTCATTCTTTTACATCACAATAACCTAGAATTTTAACAGGGGTGTGTAGACTTTTTATATCCACTGTATCGTATAGATGAATGTACTAACTGGTCTCATCTATCAGTGTTATAGATGAACGTACTAACTGGTCTCACGCATCTAAGTTAAAGATGAATGTACTAACTGGTCTCACATATCTATCTTATAGATGAATTTACTAACTTATCAGACTTACCCATGTTGTTGAGACGAGCGGCCTTCTCACTTTTCTGTCTGGAGGGGAGAGACTCATAGTTTTAGAAATACCCCGAATTGTCTCTTTCAGTTAAGTGTTGCATTTCAAAGCTCTTGCATTCTGAAAACACAGGCATATAACCCTAACCCTGACCTTCAGTTTCAAATGACATTGCTGTTAAAATCGTCCAAACCTTAGCTACATGCACACTCTTCCCTCCCTTTCTGTGCAGTGCTGCGGGTGAAGCTGAATAACATTTTCGTTCTAGGTTACTTGTCCATGTAGTTAGTTAACATTGTGTTTCTTTAATCCCACTCCTCCCTCCCAAGACAGTACCTTTTTTTAGTCCATTACCCAACAGTACCTAGCATGATATGTGAAACCTATGTTGTCATTTAGTCACTAGATGGGTTAAGAAAATAACACTTGGAAGCGTAAACATCTAAACACAACTCTGAAACCAAAAAAATCACTTTTTGAAAACATGGGCAGACTCATTAGGAACATGCTAAACCATATAATTCTAGCTCTTGTGACAACAAATTAATTTCAATAAATGAAGAAATACTTAGTTTGATTATATGTTACAGACACTTGTGTATCGAATTCTAACCAAGTAAGCAGTTGGATGCACGGTGCTATTACAAACTTTCTTTAGCTCTCTCCATCCCCCTTTCTCTCAACCCTCTCTCCCTCATCCCTCCTTACCGGTCCTTCTTGCCCAGGCGTATCTCCTGGCTGGCCAGATAAGCAGCCTTCCTGCTGAACGGATGACACACCTTCTCCTTCTGAGACGGTTTCCCTTTCCCTGCCTTCGGCTACGCACATGCACAAACATCAATTAAAGACACAAAGTCTGTATTCAATGAGTCTACGTTAACCTGCTTCTAGGAACAGTGCAGTATAACTTTAGATAGCAAAACACGGTTAAAAACAAAACAAAACAAGAATTATTTACCATGTTTTGGCTGGACAAATGCGGTAACACAGACCATCGGCAGGACACGCGTGTCTATTTACATCTCCGGCGCATATTATTGGTCCAACACAAAACATTATCCGTAGGTTCTCCGGGCTGCAGGAAAAAGGTTCCGCTACCCGGAAGACAACACAACCACGTTCTTTCTGAAACAAAACGTGTAGCCAACAGAACAGTAGAGGAGACTGACGAAAACAGCGGTGTAGTTTCAGCCGGTTTCAACTACCAACGTAAGTACATTTAACATGTCTCTAATATTTGTGTCATTATATTACGGATATAATACAGACTGGGTACAAGAATACTTAAAACAAAAATTGTTCTTTAAAAAAAACTAACTAGGTAGCCAGCAAGCAAGCGACTTTAGAATCAGAATTGACTTGGTTTTTTAAGAGTATATTTATAAATATATTTTACCAGGTAGAATGGTGCTACTAGTGGTACAGTGGGCAAACACCAAATATGCACAAAGTGTACATCGCTATATTGTGTAAACGGGTGGTGATATTACAAGTCAAACAAATGAAATTAATACCAACGAGGACTATTTACCAATCTACAGTTTATCGTTAACATTGTAGACAAGCAAGCGAAATGCGTTAAGCTCCCGGAAATATTTACGTTTATGTTTGGATGTTCATGGATTTTATGCAACGTTCATGGGACAGTAACGTTTTGGTATAAAAAACTATGAACCGTTTCCATCACCAGGAAAATGACCGTCGTAGCTAGAAATGTTTTTGAGTGGGCAGTTGTGTCCCTTGTTGTCAGACGAGTCTATAAATATCCAGTTGGTTACAGTATGTAATGTTGGTAGTTACTGTATGTAATGTTGGTAGCTCTAGTAGTTACTGTATGTAATGTTGGTAGCTCTATTAGTTACTGTATGTAATGATGGTAGCTCTGGTAGTTACTGAATGTAATGTTGGTAGCTCTATTAGTTACTGAATGTAATGTTGGTAGCTCTATTAGTTACTGTATGTAATGATGGTAGCTCTAGTAGTTACTGAATGTAATGTTGGTAGCTCTATTAGTTACTGTATGTAATGATGGTAGCTCTAGTAGTTACTGAATGTAATGTTGGTAGTTGCTGTATGTAATGTTGGTAGTTGCTGTATGTAATGATGGTAGCTCTAGTAGTTACTGAATGTAATGTTGGTAGTTGCTGTATGTAATGTTGGTAGTTGCTGTATGTAATGTTGGTAGTTGCTGTATGTAATGTTGGTAGTTGCTGTATGTAATGATGGTAGCTCTAGTAGTTACTGAATGTAATGTTGGTAGTTGCTGTATGTAATGTTGGTAGTTGCTGTATGTAATGTTGGTAGTTGCTGTATGTAATGTTGGTAGTTGCTGTATGTAATGTTGGTAGTTGCTGTATGTAATGTTGGTAGTTGCTGTATGTAATGTTGGTAGTAGTTACTGTATGTTGTATAAAGTCCATATTTAGTGATTAGAACCCATATGATTGTATTTGTGTATTTGTCTTAAGGTGTGATATAGTCTCTACCCGCTGAAGGGACTGTTATGGAGACCCAACTGAAGGAGGCGCCCGTGGTACCGGAGGTTGTGCCGGAGGTGGCGCCCGTGGTGCCGGAGGTGGCGCCCGTGGTGCTGGAGGTGGCGCCGGTGGCGCCCGTGGTGCCGGAGGTGGCGCCCGTGGTGCCGGAGGTGGCGCCGGAGGTGGTGCCCGTGGTGCCGGAGGAGGCGCCCGTGGTGCCGGAGGTGGTGCCGGAGGAGGCGCCCGTGGTGCCGGAGGAGACATTTGTTTTTCCCACAGCTCTTCAGGATTCCACGGAGACACATGCTGACAGGGTTAGATCTCTGAATGGAACCAGCCCAGAGCTCTGGGAGGACGCAAACTCCACTGAAGCTGAATCTCAGGAACCGGCATCTGGGACCCAAGACAGACGCTTACAAGGACAGTTACCTGAAAGAGCAGAGGACATGGAAGTGATAGAGAATGTCACACCCCTTGACCCCCCCGAGGTACTCCTGCCCTTAAGGGATCGAGTGTCTGTTGGGCATCAGAGTGACGAGAGCAGCTCCTCCTCAGACAGGTACACACACCACCATCCAATCACAATATGTTATTTATGTGTAATCAGGTACACACAACTCCATCCAATCACAAGCTGTTATTATGGTAGGCTTTTTGGGGAATTTATCTATTCAATACAGAATCACTTATCTCCGCTCTCCTCAGTGATTCTTCCTCATCTTCCTGTGTGACGCTGGCTGCTGTATTGGGAGATGTGGATGATGATGATGATGAAGAAGAAGGCTTTAGGAGAGAAAAGAAACCCATTCCCATTAAAACAGTGGATGAGATCCTACCCGAGGTAAGGTCTGACCCTTGACCTTTGAGACCTTTACGCTGGAAAAAATTCGGCCCAGTATTCACACATACACATTCCTTGAACGTGTCTGTCTGTGTGTTTAGGAGTTGCCAGAAGTAGAGGAGTTGTTAGTGGTTCTGCCAGAGGAGGCGGAGCTCCTGCCGATGGGAACAGTCACCAGCATAATTGAACAGCTGGGTTAGTCTCTAAAAAACATTCAAAACAGACATGATTCTGTAGTGGAAATCACTGTATGGGCTCAGGAACCCCTGCACCATAACCCCAACACCATAACCCCAACACAATAACCCCAACACAATAACCCCAACACAATAACCCCTGCACCATAACCCCAACACCATAACCCCAACACAATAACCTCTGCACCATAACTCCTGCACCATAACCCCAACACAATAACCCCTGCACCATAACCCCAACACCATAACTCCTGCACCATAACCCCAACACCATAACCCCTGCACCATAACCCCAACACAATAGCCACCTGCACCATAACCCCTGCACCATAACTCCTGCACCATAACCCCAACACAATAGCCCCTGCACCATAACCCCTGCACAATAACCCCTGCACCATAACCCCTGCACCATAACCCCTGCACCATAACCCCAACACCCTAACCCCAACACCCTAACCCCAATACTAAACCCTTGCACCATAACCCCAACACAATAACCCCAACACAATAACCCCTGCACCCTAACCTGTCTTGTGGTTTTTCCTCTAGTGGTCGTACAGTCGTTAAAGGACACCCCGCCCCTAAAGGACGACAGTGTTATCTTTAACTCTGAGAGGCTGGCAGTGGGCAAGGTAGGCAGTGCTTAAAGACTGTTTAACCTGTGTGTATAATGTATTTAACCTGTGTATATAGAGTCAGTTTAACCTGTGTATATAATGAATCTATTCCAGAGTCAGTTTAACCTGTGTATATAATGAATCTATTTATCTCCCAGGTATTTGAGGTTTTTGGTCCAGTCTCCAGTCCTTTCTATGTGTTGAGGTTTAACTCAGATCGTGACATCATCAACAAGGGTGTGAAGCTGAGAGACTGCCTGTTCTACGCCCCGTCTCTCACAGACTACACCCTCTACATTCTCACAGAGCAGCTACGCATGTCAGTACACACGTCTCTCACAGACTACACCCTCTACATTCTCACAGAGCAGCTACGCATGTCAGTACACACGTCTCTCACAGACTACACCCTCTACATTCTCACAGAGCAGCTACGCATGTCAGTACACACGTCTCTCACAGACTACACCCTCTACATTCTCACAGAGCAGCTACGCATGTCAGTACACACGTCTCTCACAGACTACACCCTCTACATTCTCACAGAGCAGCTACGCATGTCAGTACACACGTCTCTCACAGACTACACCCTCTACATTCTCACAGAGCAGCTACGCATGTCAGTACACACGTCTCTCACAGACTACACCCTCTACATTCTCACAGAGCAGCTACGCATGTCAGTACACACGTCTCTCACAGACTACACCCTCTACATTGCATAGAGAAGCTATGCATGTCAGTACACACATCTCTCACAGACTACACCCTCTACATTGCATAGAGAAGCTATGCATGTCAGTACACACATCTCTCACAGACTACACCCTCTACATTGCATAGAGAAGCTATGCATGTCAGTACACACATCTCTCACAGACTACACCCTCTAAATCTCATAGAGCAGCAATGCATGTCAGTACACACAAACACACATTCATCTTTGTATCTGAACTGAAGCTAAACACACACACACAGACTCACACACATTTAATCTTTGTACTGAAGCTTAAGTTTGTGTGTTTTTAGGTTGAAAGGCTCTGATGCATCCTGGAAGAATGACCAGGAGCCCCCCCCAGAGGTCAGCCAACCACCACAAATCATAAATCCCATGACATCTGACCCACCCTTTCCCTACAGCATGACTGTCCATACCAGCTGAAACAGAACAGTACCTAGCTAGACTGTCCATACCAGCTGAAACAGAACCGTACCTAGCTAGACTGTCCATACAAACTGAAACAGAACCGTACCTAGCTAGACTGTCCATACAAACTGAAACAGAACCGTACCTAGCTAGACTCTCTGGGCAATGCAGAGAAATTCTAAATCCCCTGTTTTAGTTTCTAGCTGTTTCTTAGCTGGTCTGGTCTTGGCTGTGGGGACTCAAACTAACACCAAGCGTGTGTTCCAGCACATCAAGAACATTCTTGATTAGAAACTATATGATGTCCTCGCTGTTAACATCCCAACATTTCTATATGACAGCAACATCCCTTTAAGACTTTCTTTTCCCTAATCTTTTCTCTTCTTTCATTCTCTGGCCCTACTTGTTCTGTTCCTCCCTCTTCCTCCCTCTCTGTCTTCTCCAGGCATTGGACTTCAGTGATGATGAGGCAGAGCAGATGATGAAGAGGAAGAAGAAGGGGAACATCCAGAAGAGAGAGAGAGAAAGAGGACAGAGGACTGAACAACCAGGTCAGCAACACAGTTTACAGTCCGTTTCACAAATGTCTGTGTGTGTCTGTGTGTGTCTGTGTGTGTCTGTGTGTGTCTGTGTGTGTCTGTGTGCCTCTGTGTGTCTCTGTGTCTATGTGTGTCTGTGTGTCTATGTGTGTCTGTCTGTGGGCCTATGTGTGTCTGTGTGTCTATGTGTGTCTGTCTGTGGGCCTATGTGTGTCTGTGTGTCTATGTGTGTCTGTCTGTGGGCCTATGTGTGTCTGTCTGTGTGCCTATGTGTCTGTGTGCCTATGTGTCTGTGTGCCTGTGTGTCTGTGTCTATGTGTGTCTGTGTCTATGTGTGTCTGTGCCTATGTGTGTCTGTGTGCCTATGTGTGTCTGTGTGTGCCTATGTGTGTGTGTGTCTGTGTGTGTGTCTGTGTGTCTGTGTGCCTGTCTGTGTGCCTGTCTGTGTGCCTCTGTGTGTCTGTGTGCCTCTGTGTGTCTGTGTGCCTCTGTGTGTCTGTCTGTGTGCCTATGTGTGTCTGTGTGCCTATGTGTGTCTGTGTGTCTGTTGCCTATGCGTGTCTGTTGCCTATGTGTGTCTGTGTGCCTATGTGTGTCTGTGTGCCTATGTGTGTGTGTCTGTGTGCCTATGTGTGTGTGTCTGTGTGCCTATGTGTGTCTGTGTGCCTCTGTGTGTCGGTGTGCCTATGTGTGTCTGTGTGTCTGTTGCCTATGTGTGTCTGTGTGCCTATGTGTGTGTGTGTGTGTGTGTCTGTGTGCCTAAGTGTGTCTTTGTGCCTATGTGTGTCTGTTTGTCTGTGTGTCTGTTGCCTATGTGCCTATGTGTGTCTGTGTGCCTATGTGTGCCTATGTGTGTCTGTTGCCTATGTGTGTCTGTTGCCTATGTGTGTCTGTTGCCTATGTGTGTCTGTTGCCTATGTGTGTCTGTGTGTCTGTTGCCTATGTGTGTCTGTTGCCTATGTGTGTCTGTGTGCCTATGTGTGTCTGTGTGCCTATGTGTGTGTGTCTGTGTGCCTCTGTGTGTCTGTGTGCCTCTGTGTGTCGGTGTGCCTATGTGTGTCTATGTGTGCCTATGTGTGTCTGTGTGCCTATGTGTGTGTGTCTGTGTGCCTCTGTGTGTCTGTGTGCCTCTGTGTGTCGGTGTGCCTATGTGTGTCTATGTGTGCCTATGTGTGCCTATGTGTGTCTGTGTGCCTAAGTGTGTCTGTGTGCCTATGTGTGTCTGTTTGTCTGTGTGTCTGTTGCCTATGTGCCTATGTGTGTCTGTGTGCCTATGTGTGCCTATGTGTGTCTGTTGCCTATGTGTGTCTGTTGCCTATGTGTGTCTGTGTGTCTGTTGCCTATGTGTGTCTGTTGCCTATGTGTGTCTGTTGCCTATGTGTGTCTGTCTGTGTGCCTATGTGTGATTGTGTGTGCCTGTGTGTGTCTGTGTGCCTGTGTGTGTCTGTTGCCTATGTGTGTCTGTTGCCTATGTGTGTCTGTCTGTGTGCCTATGTGTGACTGTGTGTGCCTGTGTGTGTCTGTGTGCCTGTGTGTGTCTGTGTGCCTATGTGTGTCTGTGTGTCTGTTGCCTATGTGTGTCTGTTGCCTATGTGTGTCTGTTGCCTATGTGTGTCTGTTGCCTATGTGTGTGTGTCTGTGTGCCTATGTGTGTCTGTGTGCCTATGTGTGTCTGTGTGCCTATGTGCCTATGTGTGTCTGTGCGTCTGTGTGCCTATGTGCGTCTGTTGCCTATGTGTGTCTGTCTGTGTGCCTATGTGTGTCTGTGTGCCTATGTGTGTCCGTGTGTCTGTTGCCTATGTGTGTCTGTTGCCTATGTCTGTCTGTGTGCCTGTGTGTCTGTGTCTATGTGTGTCTGTGTGTCTGCTGCCTATGTGTGTGTGTCTGTGTGCCTATGTGTGTGTGTCTGTGTGCCTATGTGTGTCTGTGTGTCTGTTGCCTGTGTGCCTATGTGTGTCTGTTGCCTGTGTGCCTATGTGTGTCTGTTGCCTGTGTGTGTCTGTGTGCGTATGTGTGTCTGTGTGCCTATGTGTGTCTGTTGCCTGTGTGTCTATGTGTGTCTGTTGCCTGTGTGTCTATGTGTGTCTGTTGCCTGTGTGCCTATGTGTGTCTGTGTGCCTATGTGTGTCTGTGTGTCTGTTGCCTGTGTGCCTATGTGTGTCTGTTGCCTGTGTGCCTATGTGTGTCTGTGTGCCTATGTGTGTCTGTGCGTCTGTGTGCCTATGTGTGTCTGTTGCCTATGTGTGTCTGTGTGCCTATGTGTGTCTGTGTGCGTATGTGTGTCTGTGTGCCTATGTGTGTGTGTCTGTGTGTCTATGTGTGTCTGTGTGCCTGTGTGTGTGTCTGTGTGTCTGTGTGTCTCAGTGTCTATGTCTGTGTCTTTATGTCTATGTGTCTCAGTGTCTATGTCTGTGTTTTTAAGTCTATGTGTCTCAGTGTCTATGTCTGTGTCTTTATGTCTATGTGTCTCAGTGTCTATGTCTGTGTCTTTATGTCTATGTGTCTCAGTGTCTATGTGTCTCAGTGTCTATGTGTCTCAGTGTCTATGTGTCTCAGTGTCTGTGTCTTTATGTCTATGTGTCTCAGTGTCTATGGCTATGCATTTCTGTGTGTGTCTGAGGATTTTCATTGGGAATATGTGGTGCTGGACATTCGACTGGTAGCATTTAAAAACCTCATGGCCCCTGAATGGACTACAGTTGGCACCATCTGGGTTTGGGATTATCCTATCATTCCCTTGTCTCGTCACACTACAGCGACACCTTGTGGTTCTCCTGGTGTCTGTGCCCAGAGAATGCCAGACATTGCATTCTGTTCTGCGCGTAAGGATTCTGGTTAGACAAAAAGCAGACCCATCGGAAACATCTCATCCTCCACCTTTCCACGTCTGCACGAAGTTGCTGCAATGACACAGGACCCTAACGCAATGACACAGGACCCTAACGCAATGACACAGGACCCTAACGCAATGACACAGGACCCTAACGCAATGACACAGGACCCTAATGCAATGACACAGGACCCTAATGCAAAGGAAATCCTAGATTGGGGATAAAATGTGGTGAAAACAAATCTCAGTTGAGTTAATCCTGAAGTCCTCCCTAATTTCAATTCACTGCCTCCAATGAAGAACAAACTGCAAAGATCATCACACAAACATGCTGCTATCCAGTTAATGCCCAGTTGAGGAAAATGGGATTTTAAGGTGTTCCTTGAACTCCTGAAACCCTGTGTGTGTGTGTATGTGTGTGCCTATGTGTGTGTGTGTGTGTGTGTGTGTGTGTGTGTGTGCGCCTATGTGTGTGTCTGTGTGTGCGCGCCTATGTGTGTGTCTGTGTGTGTGCGCCTATGTGTGTGTCTGTGTTAACCCTCAGTGTCTCTCTCTCTCTCACCAGATGGAGTTTCTGTCACAAGATCACAGATGTCCCAGAGGCCTTTGCACAAGAGTCGTCCCCCTCACCGTGACAACTGGGGTCCTCCCCCTCGATATGAAGGGGCATCTTTCTACCCCCCGCCCCAACACTCACACCCCCAGTCCCACTATTCCTACCCACCCCCTTATCAGCCACAGTCCTTCCCTCTGTACCCTCCTCCTCCACCACACCTGTCCTTCCCATGGCCCCCTCCACACTCTCAACCATACCACTCTCTCCCCTTCTCTCACCTCCCCCCTCCCCCCCCCTCCTCCCCCACCACACTCGGGTCTGTAGCCCTTTAGTACAGACACACACAGCCGAACACTGCTGTACATCTACAATATCATCTACAGAATTAATGTTTGAAAACCTATGTTAGACAGTGTTCAAAAATGTTATACAGGAAAAAATACTTTCTTATTTAGTCAAATCTGTGACATAATGTAATTAATATGAAAGCAAACTTGTTTTGTCTACAGCTTTACAAATAAATGTTCTACAGAATGTGGTAATGCTAAAAACCAGATCAAATATTTTTTTAACAGCAGCATTATGGTGATTAAGGATTTCACCGTCTGTTAGCTTAAGGGATGCTTATTCATGGATTGTTTTCCGTATTCATGTCATGAATAAACATGACTGTGACGTCCGCTCTAGAATAATGTCTTCTGTACCAGAGGTGTCAAACCATTTCCACAGAGGGCTGAAAAACTAGATTTATTTTTCTTTCTATGTAGTAGTTAATTGCGCTCACCTGGTGTCTTAAGTGTTGTCAGTCTCTGGTTGGAAGGACGGGATGAATACCGGAAGTCGTTCAGCCTTCCACGAGTGGGATTACTTCCCCTGCTCTAACCCATACCAGGGGAGGTTGTAGTGTGCTGCATATTAACGCTGTACAACAGGGAAATTCACGTCAAACCAGGGGAGGTTGTAGTGTGCTGCATATTAACGCTGTACAACAGGGAAATTCACGTCATACCCGGGGAGGTTGTAGTGTGCTGCATATTAACGCTGTACAACAGGGAAATTCACGTCATACCAGGGGAGGTTGTAGTGTGCTGCATATTAACGCTGTACAACAGGGAAATTCACGTCATACCAGGGGAGGTTGTAGTGTGCTGCATATTAACTTTTAGGAGGAGATGAGGTCCTTGTCCACACCTGCGGATTACCTGGTTTGGGGGGCCCGTTGCTGACCCTGTCCTAGTCCACCTGGTCATACTTCTGACCTAGTCTAAAATCAAATAGCCTCTGGATTTAGCCCAGAGAAATGTATTAATTATTCCAATTGGACTCTTAATATCTCACCCGGCACAGCCTGAATAGGACTGGTCTCTCCTCTGAGCCTGGGTCCTCTCTAGGTTCCTAAAATTCTGCCTTCTTAGGGAGTTTTTCCTAGCCACTGAAATTCAACACTACTGTTGTTTGCTCCTTGGGGTTTAAGGCCAGGTGTCTCTGTAAAGCACTTTGTGACAACTGCTGTTGTAAAAAGGGCTTTATAAATAAATTTGATTGATTTGATTGAACAAATTAAGAGACCACTGCACCTTTTTCTTACCTTTCCAAAAAAGTTGAAAAGGAAAGTTATGAGTGAGGAACAGAAGCGTTCAATTTGCAGTGGTCTCTTAATTTTAACCCTTCTGTTCCTCACTCAAAACTTTGCTTTTCAACTTTTTTGGAAAGGAAAGAAAAAGGTGCAGTGGTCTCTTATTTTGTTCTGGAGCTGTATATCTAATAGACCTTCATATTCTATCGGTCAATAGACAGAAAAAAAACAAATAGGCCGTACATAAGTGTAATTGTGTTTGGGTAATTTTATCAACATATCAACTTCACTGCGAAGTGCTGCTTGTTTTGTCTGGCTGTGGAAATGTGTTTTCTGTCAGGGGGGCTGTTTAGCAGTAGACTCTTTACATTGATATACTCTGCTCTGTTAAATTTAGCTGAAAAGGGTGTTCACAAATTTAAAAAAAACACAGTCAACCACTGTTGAGGAGAGTGAGATTTATTCATGGTCTTAGGAAAAAACGACACAGTTTGTTCTGTCCTTAATAATTTTCACTCTGAACTCCCCAAAGAAATGCAGATACATGTTGTTTGCACAGAGACACAACATCATTTCTTTAGATAAGGGACTCTTCACCAAAAGTGCCACACATCTCCCTATCAATTCTCACAATTTATTATGCCCTGATAATACCACACTGCTCAAAAAACGGATAATGTAATCATCACAGTATAACACCAAGTTAATTAAACTTCAGGGATATCAATCTGTCCAGTTAGAAAATATAAGCGATTGTGAATCAATGTCAACTGTTTTGGTGCAAATGAAAGAGACAACAGGTGCATTGGAGAGGCAACAGCAAGACAACCCCTAATAAGGGAATGGTTTTGCAGGTGGTGGCCACAGGCTCTCTCCATATCCTTCCTGAAGGATTCTTCTCTAGTTTTGTGTTTTGTTAGTGTCCTTGTCACTACTGGTACCATGAGGCGGTACCTGCAGCCCATTAAGGTTGAACAGGTAGTCCAGCTCCTCCAGGATGGCACATCCATATGTGCTGCCGCAAGAAGGTTTGCTGTGTCTCCCAGTACAGTCTCAAGAGCATGGAGGAGATACTAGGAGATGGGCCTTTACACAAGGAGAGCTGGACAGGGTCGTAGAAGGGCATCAACCCAGCAACATGACCAGTATCTGCTCCTTTGTACAAGTAGGAACAGGAGGAGCACTGCCAGAGCCCTACAAAATGATGTAGGGCTCTGTATGCATGTTTCAGACCAAACTGTCAGAAACAGACTCCATGAGGGTGGCATTAGGGAACACTCCTGATGAGAACACCATCCACCGTCTCATCAGCAGCATGCCTAGATGTTGTTGGGAGTGAATACAGGCACATGGGGGCCATGAGTTGCTGTGATGACATTTGTTCAGGTTGGAACAGCCTGTGATTTCAATTGTTTTCTTTGATTTTCAGTGTGAATTTGAATCCAGCCCTCAATCGGTTGGTGATTTTGGTTTCCACTGACCATTGTCATGTCATTTTGTTCTCAACGAATTACACAATGTACAGTAAAGATTTTGATATTTAATATTTATTTCCCTCTATACAGCTGATTTCAGGTGATTTTGAGATTCTATTTTCGTAATTCTTTCGCTCATTCCTCAATTACTGCAATGGATTCATAGTGTCACACCACATAATCATTTAATCCTTTTTAGACAATGTTATTTTCCGTATGGTTAAATCCTTGTAATTTAAACTTCTATTACGCAGCAATAAATATTCTGAAATTTCGTGACACGGAAGTGTTTTTAATGTTGCTCACAAGACACTGATCCGGTAGAGCGGCAGGTCAATGGTAAATCTATTACAATAAAATAAATTGTCAGAATTGTGCTTTCAGATGTTGATGGGCGTATCGTTTTATTACAGGTATGTACTAACTTGATGTGTTATTTTTAAAAGTTGCTAATATGAAAAGAACATAGTACATGCTAGATGACAAATTCGTGGAGGTATTATAATGTTATGATTGGGAACGGTTTTAGCCAAATGTGTTATTATTTGGTCCAACCCAGGACGGAACTTGAAAAATCTCAGAAAACCTACAATGGTTGGTTTTCGAGCATAGAAATTATGACTCCATTTATTTAAGAATAATTTAGCATGTAATTTGTTTGGTTTTGTTCACGAGCTGTTCAAACTGTGGGGTCCATTATTCGCACTAGTAACAGTGCAGCAGTGCGGGAAACATTTCACGGTTGCACGAATGTTTCATAACTGAATTTAGCTGTTTCTCAAATCGTATACTTGCATGCTACATAGTATGCTAGATTAGTATGCGAGAACATTAGTACGACTCAAACCACAGTACGCTGAATGGCAAAGGTTTACCTCTATAGATGGTCTAGCTACCACTATTTTCAAAGTATGCTTTTGAGAGTAATATATACCACAAACCCTTGCGCATAGTAAAAGAGGAGTGGGTTTCACGATTCTCTCGTCTTTTCACTTGACGAAGAAGTCTATCGTCACCTATATTGGTAGTTATTGTATCAATGTCATTCACGAATGAAAGAAAAACAAACGTTGTTGTGCCATGAAATTAAATAGTTTTGGCATTGTAAATCTTCCGTCTTCCGTCTCGCTAGCAGTTGCTCAATTCTTATGACTATTCCAATTAGTAGGATAGGCCAATTACAGGCTATTAAGCTGTTAAAACGGCCAGTGGCAAAAGCCATACTGCTCATATATGCTATTTGTGGTGGAAGTAAACTTAATAATAAACGTTAGTCAGTTTAACACATTGATTAATGGTGTCTAGCTAAATATTCAAATTTCGTGTGATATTAATGCGCCACAAAATCATCTAATGTTGAGACCCTATTTTATGAGGTAGTCCCAAACGTTCCAATACTGGCGTACTACCTTACTATATACTAAACAGTAAGTACTTCACCATCATCTGCGAAGTACGTACTACGTACTATGCGATTTGAGATGTTGACAATAATGTTAAGTGGTCTTCTGCATTTGTAACAATTTTTCCACGCACACCTTTGTCAACTACTGGTTGATACTGTATGAATGGGAGACACTACATTGTTTTTTAGAGAATTAATACGTTGACTGTTACGTTAGGAGGAAATCTAATTAAACTCAAAGGATTACAAGTTGGGCGTTGTATGCGGAGCTAAAGCACCACGTCTCATACATACATTTATATCTTAACCGTGAAGATTAACACCCAAATGATTTGCATTTCAGATATTAATGTCAAAATGTAGGCAATTAATCAAAGCTGTAGTATTTTGTAAAAATACCAGTTTCAATCCATCACCAGTTTAGTTGAAGGGGCTGAGGACATATTTCATAGTGCTGCGTAAAACAAACGGCAACATTGTGCAACATTTTTTTTGTTGTTATTTAGGAAATCTCTTTTGAGGGAGTATACAGTACATTTATCACGTACAGTGAGCACATGCTTGAACAAGAAAAAACAATAAACACTAAGAAAGCATCAGAACTATCTGGACCATGCCTTCTCTGTCTTTTTCTCATCAACATTTAGGTCAGAAAACCATCCTGTTAAGTTTCTTCCATACTGACTACAAGTCCACTGGATTCTGGTTGGAACAGTGGAGTCCAGTTTGTACCACAGGATCCAGAGATGACAGTGAAGATGGAAGACTGTAGTCAGACACTGGAGCTGAATGTCATTGTTAAAGATGAAGAAAAGGAAGAGAAGATTGGGACATCTGTTTATCACGGTAAGACCAGGTTATCTGTAAAAGTTAGACCTCCATAGGTTGTAAGCCAATCTATTGCAAGGTTGAATTCTATAGTTCTGACATCACACATACCCAAGGAACCCTAGCCTCCAAAACAGAGATTATATTGTTATTTTTATCTTAACACTGTGCCAGTAAAGTTGCTGTGGAACGGTTTGATGTTGAACTGTTGTAAAGTCAAGGTAGAAGATATTTCATGCTATTGAGACTTGGTTTGACAGCAGGGAGCCTGTCGGGGTATTTCAGACTAGCACTGATTTTATCTTTGGTCTTCTGTGGGGTTATTGCAAATAAAATATGAAATAATTTAATGTGATTATTTCACAATTAAAGAGAGAATAACAAAGATATACCACTGATGTTTTATATTAGAGTAAATTCACACAATGTTTAAACTGAGCAACCTCAAATACAGATTATCCAAATTAAAAACCATCTGCAGTATAACCCTGTTATACTAAACCTAAAACCCCCATGTTTGACCATGCTGTGAGTTATTTGACCGATATCTAAAACCCCCATATTTGACCATGCTATGAGTTATTTGACCTATAAAAAGTATACACACCCCTGTTAAAAGGCCAGGTTTTTGTGACGTAAAAGAATGAGATAAAGATAAATCATATCAGAACTTTTTCCACTTTTAATGTGACATATAACGTGAACAATTCAGTTGAAAAACAAACTGAAATCTTTGAGGGGGAAAAATAAAAAACCCACGACAACCTGGTTGCATAAGTGTGCACACCCTTAAACTAATACTTTGTTGAAGCACCATTTGATTCTATTACAGCACTCAGTCTTTTTGGGTAGAAGTCTATTAGCATGGCACATCATGATGTGGCAATATTTGCACACTCTTCTTTGCAAAAGCGCTCCAAATCTGTCAGATCTCCTGTGCACAGCCCTCTTCAGATAACCCCACAGATGTTCAATTGGATTCAGGTCTGGGCTCTGGATGGGCCATTCCAAAACGTTAATCTTCTTTTGGTGAAGCCTTGCTTTTATGGATTTTGATGTGTGCTTTGGGTCGTTGTCGTGCTGAAAAGTGAACTTCCTCTTCAGCTTTTTAACGGACGCATGAAGATTTTGTGCCAAAATGGCCTGGTATTTGGAACTGTTCATAATTCCCTCCACCCTGACTAAGGCCCCGGTTCCAGCTGAAGAAAAACAGCCCCAAAGCATGATGCTGCCACCACCATGCTTCACTGTGGGTATGGTGTTCTTTAGGTGATGTGCAGTGTTGTTTTTGCGCCAAACTTCAGCCGGGCTTGGATGTTTTTCTTTGTAATAAAAGGCTTCCGTCTTGCCACCCTACCCCATAGCCCATTCATATGAAGAATACGGGAGGTTGTTGTCACATGTAGCACACAGCCAGAAATTCCTGCAGTTCCTTTAATGTTGCTGTAGGCCTCTTGGAAGCCTCCCTGACCAGTTTTCTTCTCGTCTTTTCATAAATCTTGGAGGGAAGTCCAGTTCTTGGTAATGTCTCTGTTGTGCCATATTTTCTCCACCTGATGATGACTGTCTTCACTGTGTTCCATGGTATATTTAATGCTTTGGAAATTATTTTGTACCCTTCTCCTGACTGATATCTTTCAACAATGAGATCCCTCTGATGCTTTGGAAGCTCTCTGCGGACCATGGCTTTTTCTCTGAGATGCAACTAAGAAAATGTCAGGAAAATCTTACTAGAACAGCTGAACTTTATTTGTAATTAATCAGTCACTTTAAATGACGGCAGGTGTGTAATGACTTCTATTTAACATGAGTTTTAATGGGATTGGTTCATTCTGAACACAGCCACATCCCCAGTTATAAGAGGGTGTGCACAGTGCAACCAGGTTATTGTAAGGTTTTTATTTTTCATTTTCCCCCCACAAAGATTAGTTTGTTTTTCAATTGAATTTTTCACATTATAGGTCACATTAAAAGTGGAAAAAGTTCTGAAATTATTTATCTTTGTCTCATTCTTTTACATCACAAAAACCTGGCATTTTAACAGGGGTGTGGAGACTTTTTATATGCACTGTATATCTAAAACCCATGTTTGACCCTACTCCTCCCAGGACTAATCACTGACACAGGTGCTTCAACATGGTACTGAGTGAAGGGGTCTGACTTGTGTGAAGACTAGGGACTAATCACTGACACGTGCTGAGTGAAGGTGTCTGACTTATGTGAAGACTAGGGACTAATCACTGACACAGGTGCTTCAACATTGTACTGGGTGAAGGGGTCTGACTTATGTGAAGACTAGGGGACTATAATCACTGAGATTAAAAACAACTTATTTTAATAAGGATGTAATGTAACAAGATGTGGGAAAAGTGAATGCACTGTACATAAGGTCATAGTAATCACACTGTCTGTTTCTTTTGATTTTCTTTCCAAAGGAGACAATGTTGAGGCACTCTCTTCATCCAAAGAGCAAAAGCAAGAAGATCTTAAAGCTGAGATGCCTCACCATTGCCCACATTGTGAGGAGATTTTCCCAAAAATATCCAACCTACAAATACACCTAAGAATCCACATTGGAGAGAAGCCATACTGCTGTTCTGACTGTGGGAAATGCTTCAGAACATCAACTGAGCTTAAAGTTCACCATAGAGTTCACACAGGAGAGAAGCCTTTCTCCTGCTCTTATTGTGGAGAGAGTTTCTCTCAACAGGGCCACGTAAAAAGGCACCAACGTGTACACACAGGGGAGAAGCCTTACTCCTGCTCTGAATGTGGAGCGAGTTTCTCTAAACAGGAGAACTTAAAAAGACATATTCTTATACACACTGGAGAGAAGCCCTACTTCTGTTCTTACTGTGGGAAGAGTTTCTCTAAACAAGAGAACTTAAAAAGACACCAACGTGCACACACAGGAGAGAAGCCTTTTTCCTGCTCTGATTGTGGGAAGAGTTTTACAACATCAACTTCTCTGACCTTTCATCACAGATTTCACACAGGAGAAAAGCCTTACTCCTGCTCTTACTGTGAGAAGGGTTTTGCAAAACAGGAGAATTTAAAAAGACACACACGTATACACACTGGAGTGAAGCCTTACTCCTGCTCTGACTGTTGTAAAAGCTTCACAACATCAGATGAGCTAAAAGTTCACCAGAGAGCACACTCAGGAGAGAAACCTTACTCCTGTTCTTATTGTGGAGAAAGTTTCTCCCAACAAGGTCACTTAAAATTACACAAACATACACACACAGGAGAAAAGCCTTACTCCTGTTCTGTTTGTGGGGTGAGTTTCTCTAAACAGGAAAACCTAAAAAGACACAATCGTATTCACACAGGAGAAAAGCCTTACTCCTGCTCCTACTGTGGAAAGAGTTTCACAACATCAAGTACTCTGACAGTCCATCAGAGAGTTCACACTGGAGAGAAGCCTTACTCCTGCTCATACTGTGGGAAGAGCTTTACGACATCAAGTTCTGTAAAAGTTCATCAGAGAGTTCACACAGGAGAGAAGTTTTATTAGTTATTACTGTTGTATGCACAGAGCACAGATGGCATGTATCTTATAATAAAATGGACAATAACAGCAGAATGGTCAATAGTAATCATAAAGCATTGACAGATTGTTTGAATGGGTTTTGTACGGATTAGTTCATGTGCCCAGCTGAGCAAAGTCACTGTAAAGTGTGTTATGTATGTTTCTTTTTCCATATATTGTTCTAAATATTTTGATGCACTTCAGTGTTGTTGAAATGAATTAATGCTTTTTTGTCAGTGATCTACATCAAATATTCTATAATGTCAAATAAAATATATTTTTTAATAATTTCGTACAATTGTATAACTAAAATATTACAAAACTAAAACATGACTTGTTCAGCTAAAGTGTGGGGGAAAAAGTAATCTCCTTAAACCTAAAACAAGTTAACCGGGACTTTGTTATGGACCAACAGTTGCTTGCTTTTTACTCAGCAGCCTCTAGCCCCCCCCCCCCCATTAGAGTACACTGTATATGAAATACATTTCTGTAATCTATAATAATTGTATGCTTCTTGTCATGTCAAATAAAACATTTATTTTTATGTTTCAAACATTGTTATTTAATGTAAATTAATTTTATTTTGGATGTTAATTTTCACACGCCTAGACCTGAATTGCTTTCTTGTTATGTGGCAAATTTAATTATGAAATTTTGTAACCTGAAAGTTATTTTATGTTAGGGTTAGCAACAAATTATTGTTGATTTGGTAGCAACAATAAGACTTCTGGTTTTCTGATTTTTTAAAGATTTTGATTCTGAACTGAATTTCCTACAATTCATTCACTACAGAGTACAGAATAGTTTTTTCTGTATGAGGCAATATGTATCCCATGTACAGTCTGTTATAGTGTTTTGCATTGGAGGCTAAAATATTGTGTTGCTAGATGTAGCACCCCATTCCCCATGATTAGTCAGGTGTGTCTTACTCTACACACTCCTCAACATTTCTTACAATACTTTCACTGTGGCACATACAGTACTATATCTTTTGAGCTTAGAGGCAATATGTATTCCATATTCAGTCATTCGGATTGTCTGAATTTTGACCTTGGAACGTGTTCTAATACCCACTTTTTGGGGGAAAGAGATGGTGGACTTAGCTGAGGGTTTTGGTAGTCGGTTGTGTGAGGTCTACTGCGATTATCTGGACATTTACACTGATGGGTCTAAGGATCCTCAGACTGGAAAAACTGGGTCAGCATTTGGAGTGCCAAAGATGGGGGTCAAGTTACAGAAGAGTCAGATAATTTATCTGTATGGTATAATAAATATGTAGGTAATAGATTTGTCCATTGAGGGTTGTGTGTGTATGTTTGGCTATAGTCATTTTGGCTCCAGGGGCATGTTTGTGAGGCCTACTGCTATAGGAAAGAAACAGTTCTCCTGGCGGGAGGTTTTGGTACTGATAAACCTCAGCCTTCCGCCATAGGGGAGAGCACTGAATAGTCCATTTCCAGAGTGAGAGGAATCTTTGCCGCTGACCTCCAAGTCCTGGAGGTGTGTAGGTTGTGTAGAAACGGCAGATTATAGCCAATCACTCTCTCAGGATGCGTTGCAGCCTGCCCTTGTCCTTGGCAGTGGTATCTGCAGCGTACCAGATGGTGATGGAGGAGGTCAGGATGGACTCTATGATGGCAGCGTACCAGACGGTGAAGGAGGAGGTCAGGATGGACTCTATGATGGCAGCGTACCAGACGGTGAAGGAGGAGGTCAGGATGGACTCTATGATGGCAGCGTACCAGACGGTGAAAGAGGAGGTCAGGATGGACTCTATGATGGCAGCGTACCAGACGGTGAAGGAGGAGGTCAGGATGGACTCTATGATGGCAGCGTACCAGACGGTGATGGAGGAGGTCAGGATGGACTCTATGATGGCAGCGTACCAGACGGTGAAGGAGGAGGTCAGGATGGACTCTATGATGGCAGCGTACCAGACGGTGAAAGAGGAGGTCAGGATGGACTCTATGATGGCAGCGTACCAGACGGTGAAGGAGGAGGTCAGGATGGACTCTATGATGGCTGCATAAAAATGCACCATCATAGTCTTTGGCAGATTGAACTTTTTCAACTGCCACAGGAAGTACATTCTCTGCTGAGTTTTCTTTATAAGAGAGGTGATGTTCAGCTCCCACTTGAGGTCCCGGGCGATGGTGGTGCCCAGAAAGTGAAAGGACTCCACAGAGTTGACTGGGGAGCCATGTATGGCGATGGAGGGAGGGCAGCTGGGCTTCTCCTGAAGTCCACTATCATCTCCAGTCTTTAGGGTGTTGAGCTCCAAGTAGTTGGGCACTGTGGTTTGAATAAGTATTTACATATTATGGGTAAGTACACTCACCTAAAGGATTATTAGGAACACCATACTAATACTGTGTTTGACCCCCTTTCGCCTTCAGAACTGCCTTAATTCTATGTGGCATTGATTCAACAACTCATATTGATAGGATAGCATCTTGCAGTTGATGGAGATATGTGGGATGCACATCCAGGGCACGAAGCTCCCGTTCCACCACATCCCAAAGATGCTCTATGGGGTTAAGATCTGGTGACTGTGGGGGCCGTTTCAGTACAGTGAACTCATTGTCATGTTCAAGAAACCAATTTGAAATGATTCGAGCTTTGTGACATGGTGCATTATCCTGCTGGTAGTAGCCATCAGAGGATGGATACATGGTGGTCATAAAGGGATGGACATGGTCAGAAACAATGCTCAGGTAGGCCGTGGCATTAAAACGATGCCCAATTGGCACTAAGGGGCCTAACATGTGCCAAGAAAACATCCCCCACACCATTACACCACCACCAGCCTGCACAGTGGTAACAAGGCATGATGGATCCATGTTCTCATTCTGTTTACGCCAAATTCTGACTCTACCATCTGAATGTCTCAAAAGAAATCAAGACTCATCAGACCAGGCAACATTCTTCCAGTCTTCAACTGTCCAATTTTGGTGAGCTCGTGCAAATTGTAGCCTCCTATTTGTAGTGGAGATGAGTGGTACCCAGTGGGGTCTTCTGCTGTTGTAGCCCATCCACCTCAAGGTTGTGCGTGTTGTGGCTTCACAAATGCTTTGCTGCATACCTCGGTTGTAACGAGTGGTTATTTCAGTCACAGTTGCTCTTCTATCCGCTTGAATCAGTCGGCCCATTCTCCTCTGACCTCTAGCATCAACAAGGCATTTTCGCCCACAGGACTGCCGCATACTGGATGTTTTTCCCTTTTCACACCATTCTTTGTAAACCCTAGACATGGTTGTGCATGAAAATCCCAGTAACTGAGCAGATTGTGAAATACTCAGACCGGCCCGTCTGGCACCAACAACCATGCCATGCTCAAAATTGTTTAAATCACCTTTCTTTCCCATTCTGACATTCAGTTTGGAGTTCAGGAGATTGTCTTGACCAGGACCACACCCCTAAATGAATTGAAGCAACTGCCATGTGATTGGTTGATTAGATAATTGCATTAATGAGAAATTGAACAGGTGTTCCTAATAATCCTTTAGGTGAGTGTATGTGTCAGGAAGATGTGACTTTTGTAATAATATTGAGTCTGTGGAACACAGGGTGTTTGAGTGTCAGTCTTAAGATGAGAGAGAGCTTAAAGTTAGGGGTTAAAGGAAATTCATTTAGGGACTTACTTGGACAATCATCAAAATGAAATTAGTGCACTTTTATTTTGCTTCTTAAAAGCCAACGGACTTGCAAATAGGATATAGTTTCTCTGGCCCACACTCCAGTACCGTAGGTGGCGGTAATGCACCATCGAAATTGGATGCCAACCGCCCTTAAAAATTGAAGAAGTAGAAGTCCTCCAACCTGGTTAGGCTTTTTGTTGGTGTCCGTTTCTTTTTATTGCAGGTATGTAGTCGCTTAATGTGTTGAAGATGAATACATACATTCATGGATTTGTTGACTAGAATGTATTAGCTATTATGACTGTGAACTGTTTCAGCTTGTGTGTTGTTTGGTTGAAACGATTGAACGTCGTGAAAAATCACATGAGAACGTTACATGACAACAAATTTGGGTTGTGTTCCATCATTTCGACCAATACATGTATTGGAGATTTCTGGATTAGTTTAACATGTAATTGTTTTTAATGTAGGCCTACGAGATTGTTTGCGAGCTGGTCAAAATGCGGGACCCCACGATGTTCCTTTGGTGCAGCGTAGGACATATTCAGTGATTGCACTACTATTTTATAGCTGAATAATGTTAGTCAATCAACTGGTTACGTTGCAATTTTTGTTTGATTGGTTGAAGCCACGAAATGTCCCAGATTTGTTTAGGGTCCTTCCTCCAACCCAGATTTTTGAAAACATCGTTCCGGTACCGCAAGCTAGTTAGCTTTACATTACAACACATTGGCTTGTCAGGATTTTAATTATACACTTTTATACACATGGTGATGTTGACCCTTACGTGTTTGGACTGTAGTTATGGCTACTGTATAACGGATTTGACTGACAGTAGCTGGATATTGTAATATTCTGGTCAACTTCTTTCTCCTGTCAATATTATGGTGAAAGAAAATAAACGATTAATTCCAGAAGTCCCAACCTGCTTCGTTAAGTAGGTGAGTTAAAAGCAAATTCCGCTGCCAAAATGAACAGGTGCTTAATTTGTCTTCATCAGATGATTTCTGGTGACGTCCAATTTGTCATGACAACTATGGGAACCTCCTGTCTGGCAGCTATACCCATTTGATTGAATGTAAGATGTTTGTTAATTGTGTATGTCAATATTATTATTTTATTGATAGTAATTTTATGAATGTAATTAAATCATTAAACTAAATTATAATAAACAATGTCAATATAATTGTTATATTATATATTGTTATATTATAATACTTTTTGGGTTATTTTAATGATAATAATAATTGTATTAATATTGCCTGTCATGGAATAGTTATTCAAGTAAAACATAATTCTAAATCCTCATGTAAAGTTTGTTTCTGTCTCTGGAATTTGATATATTTTCTGTCTGTGTTTCAGAGGACAGAAACATCAACACTGTGAGGGCAAACCCATCCTGTTATGTTTTATCCATTTTGACTACAAGTCCACAGAGTCACTGGATTCTGGTTGTGACAGTGGAGTCCAGTTTGTACCACAGGATCCAGAGATGACAGTGAAGATGGAAGACTGCTGTCAGACACTGGAGCTGAATGTCATCATTAAAGATGAAGAAGAGGAGGAGGAGATTGGGACGTCTGTTTATCATGGTGAGAGCAGGTGTCATCTGTGTTTTAATTTGATCATTTTCTCCATGTCAGTACTTATCTCTCTACTGGGAAACAGGGTGGTCTTCATGTCAGTACTTCCCTCTCTACTGGGAAACAGGGTAGTCTTCATCATGTCAGTACTTATCTCTCTACAGGGAAACAGGGTAGTCTTCATCATGTCAGTACTTATCTCTCTACAGGGAAACAGGGTAGTCTTCATCATGTCAGTACTTCCCTCTCTACTGGGAAACAGGGTAGTCTTCATCATGTCAGTACTTCTCTCTCTACTGGGAAACAGGGTGGTCTTCATCATGTCAGTACTTCTCTCTCTACTGGGAAACAGGGTGGTCTTCATCATGTCAGTACTTCTCTCTCTACTGGGAAACAGGGTGGTCTTCATCATGTCAGTACTTCTCTCTCTCTCCTGGGAAACAGGTTTAGGGTTATAGATCATGACCAGATTGACAGTCCTCTCTTGATGATCAGCATACATGATTTTATTAAGGTATTGCTATCATTAGCCAAGCGGGGCTAGAAGTATGGGCATATATATCATGATTGTAGCCTAATTGAACCTAATAACATAATATATGACTTGCATGATTTCAGATGCCATTTAAAAACATGTTACAGAACATTGTTGTCAATCCATTCTAAATTCATTTTCAAACAAAGAATCTGGAGCTTATATACACTGTTCCCAAAAAGTTGGTAAGCTGTGAGAAATGGAAATAGAAACAGAATGCAAATATGTGCAAATGATTTAAACCCTATATTAAATAGGAAATAGTACAAAGACGACATAAAATGTTGAAACTGACATTTTTTATTGTTCCTTAAAAAAAAGATATGCCTCTTTGAATTTGATGCCAGCAACATGTTTCAAGAAAATCTGGGACTGGGGCACCAAAAGACTGGGAAAGTATTTTGGTGCCCCAGTCTGTGTAATACAAAAAAGAGCATGGTGGAATAGCACAGCTAATTAGGTTAATTGGCAAAAGGTCAGTAACATATAAAAAGTGCATTCCAGAGAGGATGTCTAGCAGAAGTAAAGATGGGGAAGTGTTCACCATTCTGTGAAATCCTGTGCAGGGAAATAGTGCAACAATTTGGGAATAACATTTTTTAACACAAAATTGCAAAGACTTTGGAGATCTCATCATCTACGGTACATAATATAATTAAATGATTCAGAGAGTCCAGAGGGACAAGGCCAAAAACAATGGCTGTGATCTTCAGGCAGTCAGGCGACACTGAATTAACAACAGACATGATTCTGTAGTGGAAATCACTGCATGGGCTCAGGAACACTTGTGACATCCACTGTCTGTGAACACAGTATTTCGGTGCATCCACAAATGCAAGTTAAAAATCTACCATGCGAAGAAGAAACCATGTATAAACCAGATCCAGAAACACTGCCACCTTCTCTGGGCCCAAGCTCATTCAAGGACAACTGAGGCGAAGTGGAAAACTGTCCTGTGGTCTGACAAATTAAAATTTTGAGATTCTTTTTGGGAACGCCGCGTCCTCCAGACTAAAGAGGAGAGGACCCTTTTTTCTTATCAGTGGGAAGTGCAAAACCAAAAATCTGTGATGGTATGGGGGTGCATTAGTGCACATGGCATGGGTGACACCATAAACAATACAGATTCTGGAGCAACATATGCTGCCATCCAGACAATGTCTTTTCCAGACAACGTCTTGCTTATTTCAGCAAGACAATGCCAAACCACATTCTGCACAAATTACAACAGCATGGCTCTGCTCTGTAGTAAACTGGCTTGCCTGCAGACCCATCACCCATTCAAAATATTTGGCACAGTGTGAAATGGAAAATACGATAGAGGAGACCCTGAACTGTCGATCATCTGAAATTCTATGTCAAGCAAGAATGTGAAAACATTTAACTTTCACAGTTACAGCAATTAGTCTCCACAGTTCCCAAACACAGAGTATAGTTAGAGGTGATGCAACACAGTGGTAAACATGCCCGTCCCAATATTTTTGAAATGTGTTGCTGGCATCAAATTCAAAATGAGCATACATTTCCAAAAACAATAACATTTCTCAGTTTCAACATATGATTGTCTTTGTACTATTGTCTATTCAATATAGGTATTAAATGATTTGCACATCATTGCATTCTGTTTATATTTACATTTTACGCAGCGTCCCAACTTTTTTGGAAATGGGGTAGTATGTATATATAGATATCTGGAGCTCTATATTATAGAAAAAAAGATTCTGATATTATTACTCTGAAGACTGTCAAAATCCAGTAAATGAACCTTCTCATCCTGTCAATCTTTAAATAAAAACAGAGTTATGAGGTATCACACCCACTGACTGTGTCTTTATATGTTGATCCAGCCTCATTATATGACATAGTAATATCACACCCACTGACTGGGTCTTTATATGTTGATCCAGCCTCATTATATGACATAGCAATATCACACCCACTGACTGGGTCTTTATATGTTGATCCAGCCTCATTATATGACATAGTAATATCACACCCACTGACTGGGTCTTTATATGTTGATCCAGCCTCATTATATGAGTTCATTATGTCACACCCACTGACTGGGTCTTTATATGATGATCCAGCCTCATTATATGAAGTCATTAGGTCACAACAACTGACTGGTTCTGCATATGATGATCCAGCCTCATTATATGAGGTCATTATGTCACACCAATTGACTGGTTCTGCATATGATGATCCAGCCTCATTATATGAAGTCATTAGGTCACAACAACTGACTGGTTCTGCATATGATGATCCAGCCTCATTATATGAGGTCATTATGTCACACCAACTGACTGGTTCTGCATATGATGGTCCAGCCTCATTATATGAGGTCATTATGTCACACCCACTGACTGGGTCTTTATATGTTGATCCAGCCTCATTATATGAGGTCATTATAATGTCACACCAACTGACTGGTTCTGCATGTAATGTTTTCACAGGAGACCATGTTGAGGCACTCCCTTCATCCAAAGATCCAAAGCAAGAAGATCATGCAGCTGAGATTTCTCACCACTGTCCACATTGTGAGGAGATTTTTCCAAATATCTCCAGCCTAAACGTACACCTAAAAATACACATAGGAGAGAAGCCATACTCCTGCTCTGACTGTGGAAAAAGTTTCTCCCAACAGGGCCACTTAAAATCACACAAAAGCATACACACAGGAGAGAAGCCTTACTCCTGCTCTGACTGTGGGAAGAGCTTTAGAATATCACAGTCTCTGAAGGTTCATCAGAGAGTTCATACAGGAGAGATGCCTTACTCTTGCTCTGACTGTGGAAAGCGCTTCAGAATGTCAAGTGCTTTGACAGTTCATTTGAGAGTTCACACAGGAGAGAAGCCGTACTCCTGCTCTGACTGTGGAAAGAGCTTCAGAACAACAAGCGCTCTGATAGTTCATCAGAGAGTTCACACAGGAGAGAAGCCTTACTTCTGCTCTGACTGTGGAGAGAGTTTCTTTCAACAGGGCCACTTAAAATCACACCAACGTGTACACACTGGAGAGAAGCCCTACTCCTGCTCTGACTGTGGAAAGAGTTTCTTTCAACAGGGCCACTTACAAAGACATAAACGTAAACACACAGGACAGTAGCCTTGTAGGACAGTAATCATTTTCATATTAGTGTGTTAGAAACCCTCTAATATGAAATACAGCAATATTTTACATCTACATATTTGTCATTTGGTGGACACTCTCATACAGCCTATTAAACTGTATTTAACTCTAACAGACAAAAAAGGAGAGATGCCGCCAAAGAACATTAATCATTCAGAAAAGACTAAGAGAATGGTCTTAGACAGCAAATGTTTTTACTTTGTCAGAAAATCACAATAAACAAAGCAATATGGCGCCCATAGAACAGGATAGTGCTACCATGAACAAAATATTATTCTAAAATTGATGGTGGCATACAAAGAACGAAATCCCTAGTGACCCTTTTCCCCAAAACCTGGACAGGGGGATATAGACACAGTGAAACAGTGACTTTTATAAACATCTGAGAGCAGTTTGAATTAAAATGCCCACTAATGATCAATCAAATTAGCTTTCAGACAGATATTTTAACTGGTTGTGATCTTTTACATCGCTGCTTCACAGAGATGACAGAATGGGGGATGGCAAGACTTCCTGAGCCAAATGCGTACGAATCTTGGACACAGTGACATCAGAGTCAGGGGTTTTATCGTCCCTCTAAAACACACAGTAGGACCTTGGACACAGTGACATCAGAGTCAGGGGTTTTATCGTCCCTCTAAAACACACAGTAGGACCTTGGACACAGTGACATCAGAGTCAGGGGTTTTATCGTCCCTCTAAAACACACAGTAGGACCTTGGACACAGTGACATCAGAGTCAGGGGTTTTATCGTCCCTCTAAAACACACAGTAGGACCTTGGACACAGTGACATCAGAGTCAGGGGTTTTATCGTCCCTCTAAAACCCATAGAAGCGTTAACTGTGTCATTATTGCACACAATTTTAAACTTGGGAATTCCCATCAGGCCTGCAACATTGGTCTTTGTTTACCAACCTGTAACTAGTTTGCATACTATCTTTCAATCTGCATATATCTGTTAGTCAGCTAGCTGTCTAGCTTTATTCTGATATATTTGAAAGTCAGCTTGAATGACCCACATTTGTTGACTATTATTTTGATTTGTCTGTTCTCTCTCATTCCCTCTCATCTATGCCATTTGCATGTCATGTGCTTAAGCCTAGGAGTAACTCATCCCTGTTGCCATGGTAGCCTACCGATTCAATAGATGAGACGTATTCCTCCTATTTCCACGTACTGGTAGAGGTCCTGGTGGTTATCCACATGGATATCCGGAAAACATTCCATGAAGATTATGAAGAACTAAATCTTCACTGCAAGAATAGTAGAAATGTGAGAGATGTAAAATATTGTTCTTATGTATGATCTAAAATAAATAATCTTTAAGGTTTTCAAAAAAACCTGGCATATTAACTTTTTTTTAATAAAATACATAATTTGAAAGAAAATTGTTGTGATTCATTCCGGAGATTGACACTATCCCTATCCATGAAATAAGTCTATTTCATCTGTAAAGCAAATTTCATGAACTGAATTTTTGAGTGGCTAGTGTAACAGTCACAAGTATGACTTTGCTCAGAAATTCTAAAATTACTGCAGTTTCTGGTGATTGTTTTCAAATTGTTTCTGTAATGGTTGTATGCTGCTTCTTATGTCAAATAAAAAACCTATTTATGTTTCAAATATTGTTTTTTATTGTCAGTCAGTATGTTTACTGATTCCAGGGCTCAATCGTTTTCTGCGGAAAAGTGGCCGCTTTTATTCTGAAATATTGTAACCCGGAATTCCTTTTGCTGCTCATCTGAGATCTAACAATTACCATCATGCTGGCAACATTAGAGATTCGGTAGCAATTTGCTTTGCTAAGTGTTTATTGTAAAGCTATAGATAATCAAAGGAGTATCTACATACACTGATTGCCTTTTACAATTGTGTTCATTGTATACAAAAATACCACCCCCTCCATGAACTGCCACCTTAATGCAGTGGAGGGGTTTGAGTACCCGAGTGACCCTAGGAGCTATGTTGTCTGGGGCTATATGCCCCTGGTAGGGTCTCCCAAGGCAAACAGGTCTTAGGCGACGGGTCAGACTAAGAGCGGTTCAAAACCCCCTTAATGATGCGTAAGATTTTGAGGGTCACCTGGCAACACAGCAAGGGTGGACAGTATCAAGCCTTTCTGGTCTCCTTCACACCTGGGCCAGGCTACACCTAATCATAGACCATGCTGTAGAGATGAATCCTGATGATGTAATTCTTGTTAGTTATATGGGCTTGTTGAGCTAAATCCACCAACACTATACTTTCCACCTCCTCCTCCATTGCAGCACATTATAGTATACTGTACATGGGATACATATTGCATCATAGAGCAAAAACTACTCTGAAATGAATGTATAGTAGGAAATGTTCAGAAGAGTGTCTACTAACCAAATTATTTTTGGATGGGCACCCCCCATACCATTGGCCACATCCATCCATCCATCATCTTCCGCTTATCCGGGGCCGGGTCGCGGGGGCAGCAGTCTAAGCAGGGATGCCCAGACTTCCCTCTCCCCAGACACTTCCTCTAGCTCTTCCGGGGGGACACCGAGGCGTTCCCAGGCCAGCCGGGAGACATAGTCCCTCCAGCGTGTCCTAGGTCTTCCCCGGGGTCTCCTCCCGGTGGGACGGGACCGGAACACCTTCCCAGGAAGGCGTTCCGGAGGTATCCGAAACAGATGCCCAAGCCACCTCAGCTGACCCCTCTCGATGTGGAGGAGCAGCGGCTCTACTCTGAGCTCCTCCCGGGTGACCGAGCTTCTCACCCTATCTCTAAGGGATCGCCCAGCCACCCTGCGGAGAAAGCTCATTTTGGCCGCCTGTATCCGGGACCCAAAGCTCATGACCATAGGTGAGAGTAGGAACGTAGATTGACTGGTAAATCGAGAGCTTCGCCTTGCGGCTCAGCTCTTTCTTCTCCATGACAGACCGATACATCGACCGCATTACTGCAGAAGCTGCACCGATCCGTCTGTCAATCTCCCGTTCCATCCTTCCCTCACTCGTGAACAAGACCCCTAGATACTTAAACTCCTCCACTTGAGGCAGGCACTCTCCACCAATCTGAAGTGGGCAAGCCACCCTTTTCCGACTGAGGACCATGGCCTCGGATTTGGAGGTGGCCGGGCAGGGTGGCCGGTCGAATGCCTTCTCCAAATCCACAAAACACATGTGGATTGGTTGGGCAAACTCCCATGAACCCTCCAATACCCCGTAGAGGGTATAGAGCTGGTCCAGTGTTCCACGGCCCGGACGAAAACCACACTGTTCCTCCTGAATCCGAGGTTCTACTGGCCATTGGCCATAATGTAACTAAATGGATATGAAATATATATTGACTTATACAGAAAAAAAATATTCTGTCTAACATTTCTTACAATACATTCACTGCAGGCATATATAACATTTCTTTTGTATGAGGCAATATGTATTTCATGTACAGTCTATTATAGTGTTTTGCTTTGGGGGCTAAAGAGAGTGTGAAAAATATTGTGTTGCTAGATGTAGCATACCATTCCCCATGATTAGTCAGGTTTGTGTACACACACTCCTGAACATTTCCGACAATACTTTCATTGTGGTGCATAGAAAATATTTTGAGCTATGAGATCATGTATTCCATATTCAGTCTTTCGCATGGTCTGAATTTTTACCTTCTTTTTATGTAAATTTGTAGTTGCTTAATTTGTTATAATTCAATCGCTGTAATTGGAGAATAGCATAATTAGCATAAATGGATTCTAATTAACAAATATGTCAATGTATTAGCTATGAAGTTTGAGAACTGTTTCAGCCTATTTGTTATTTGATTGAAAAATGACAGGATACTTCGATACTTGTATTGGAGATTTCTGATGATCTTTTACATGCAAATGTTTCAAAATGATTTCAAAGTGCCTTAAGTGCACTGTGGGACGTTTAAGGCTGTAATTGTATTTATAGCTAGAAAATGTTTGTCTAGCAACATATGTGGCAATGTTTATGTACAGGTGCTGGTCATAAAATTTGAATATCATCAAAAGGTTGATTTATTTCAGTAATTCCATTCAAAAAGTGAAACTTGTATAATGTATACATTCATTCCACACAGACTGATATATTTTGAGTGTTTATTTCTTTTAATTTTGATGATTATAACTGACAACTAATGAAAACCCCAAATTCAGTATCTCAGAAAATTAGAATTTTCATTAAGTTCTGCAAATCGTTTCAATCAAATAACAAATAGGCTGAAACAGTTCTCAAACTTCATAGCTAATACATTGATATATTTGTTAATTAGAATGCATTTATGCTAATTATGCTATTCTAGTGAATTCCTTGCGCTTCATTGTTTCGCTTTCAAAATAAAAGTAAAATGTAAAGCAATGAAAATAGATGAAATACTTTTGAAACATTACACATTTTGTATAAATAATGCTAAGCAATGTTGTTTTATAATAATACAGTATAATAATGTATTATCAAAACATCAAATTACACTCTGGGTGTATCCAAATGCATAATTGCATTGAAAATATCTTATCCAGAATATATAGTGTGAATTATACAGTGACAATCGGGGGTCAACTTTTTCTCCAGGGCATGCAGTGCAGGCACGCGTTTCAGTGAACTGAGGTCTTACAATTCTTACAGTATCTTGCTTATTGTATAGAACTACTTACATTTCCCTCGTCTGCAGGTATTCCACGCAAAGTTGGAATTGCGCACTCTTTTAGCAAAAGTTTCTTGGCTAATCCTGCCTTGTACTGACCGAAGTTGGAGACACAGCCCGTCTCAAAGTGGTTAGAACAAACCGACAATTTTTTGCCAACTGTAGCGGGGACATTGCCTTCAAAAATGAATTCAAGCCATGCTGCTCTTCTGTCCTCTGTGGCTGGGACGCGATGGAGTGTTTTGTGCTCCTCTTTACAGCCAACAACAGCACAGTTTAAGTGGTGCTTCGACATGGTGCTTCTGAATCAGTAACAACATGGAGGATATCAGAGAAGAAGTTACTGCTGTACCTGGTGGGTGGAGATTATAGACGGTAGAGACATTAGGTATGCTCTGTTGGGAGGGTAGGAATATTCAAATATACAACATTGTTATATATTGCGGGGCGACATGGCGGCTCCAGGGCAGGAGAGGGCGGCATGGGATGAGGCAGCAGTCAGTCCACGGCGGGCTCGGGCGGCGGGGGTGCTGGCTGCAGCCCCTGGGCAGCGCTGGCTGCGGCTCCTGGGCAGCGGGGGGTGCTGGAAACACCCGGCGCCTTGGGGCTGGCACCGGACATAAGCCAGACGTTGGCCGCACCAAGCTGGCCGGGGACTCTTCCCCTGGCGGCGAGAACCGTTACGGCGGGTCCCTGAAGCCCCACCAGTCCTCACTCCGCCCAACCTCCGGGAAGGCCTCCGGGGATGGCAGCCACGCCTCAGGGTCCTCCGTCCGCCCCCACAACAACCCCCCCAAAACATTATTGAGGCTGTCTCCTCCGGGGTCTGCGCTGAGCTGGCCAGGTGTGCAGCGGGGGACGGTAGGAGTTCTCCTCCTCTGTGTTGCTGTCAGGCCAACAGAGGAGTTCCCCTACCGTCCATCTCTGCCGTGTCTCTTGGTGGTGGTTCATTCTGTTATGGTTGAGGTTGTGGTAGGACACAGGCGAAGAGTCGAATAAATGCAGATAATCCATGTTTAATTTAAAAAATGCAGCAACCAGTGACATGGGCTATCCAATACACAGACAAAAACCAAAATGAACCACACAGGTGTGCCTAAACAAGGATCATAAATAGGGTCCCCAATTGGAGAATTTTATTTCACAATAAATCCTGACTATTATTATTATTTTTGTAATTTAGGGAGGTTTAGACAACTTCAGCCAATTATAAGTTTCAGCCAATTAAAATGGTTGAGTGTCAAGATATAGAATACTATATTGTAGCCAGTCTCATCATAAAATCTTTTAACCCTATGCTAGCACACCATATGGCAATGATTGCTTCCTGTAAAATATTCCTTATTAGCCTCAGAGTAATAATGTCCTCTTTCCAAATCAATGACATTTCGCAAAATCTGAGAATGACATTTCGTTTTTACACTGAATATTTCCATGTGGCTCTTTGCTGACTTAGTTGTCCTATTTTAGGAAATGCGATTTGTTTTGTGGAGGAACTGTTGCAGTGTTAATTGCCTCAGCTTTAGTCTTACTTTTTTATTCTGCACATGATGGGAGGTAAGAGGTAGCCTAAATGTGTATTATTTAATTTTAGACAATAAATTACTAAAATGTGACTAAAAGTCTGTGTAATTGTTTTTTCACTATGAAATTATTAATATTTAGGCTACTAAATCCCATCACATGCACAATCAACTAGCCTTGACCAAATACATTAGACCTGTTGTCCAATATACGCTGGTTCTTTTAAAATGGATAATCCACCCCTAACAACGTTGTATATTGTTACATAATGTCAATGTGACTTTTATTTGTATTTTTACATATTGTAGATATGTTTGCAGGTAACATAATACAATATATTTTACATAAAAATCTGTTCAGACCCAAGTCAATCACAAAACCCACAACACAATGATCTCTAGTCTGGATGACTAGGTATATATATTTACACACAACACAAAAGTCCGCAAGTAAAGTAATTTGTTGTCAAATCAATTTAAACAAACTGCACCATCAATATAAGAGTGACAATCTTTCTCTCCTGTATGTCTTTGTTGGTGGGATTTGAAGTTGCCCAGTTGATAAAAACCCTTCCCACAGTCAGAGCAGTTGTAAGGCTTCACTCCTGTATGTATTCTTTGGTGTGATTTGAGGTTGCCCAATTGATAAAAACCCTTCCCACAGTCAGAGCAGTTGTAAGGCTTCACCCCTGTATGTATTTGTTGGTGTCTTTTTAGGTTTCCCAATTCTGAGAAACTCTCCCTACAGTCAGAGCAGGAGAATGGCTTCTCTCCTGTATGTATTCTTTGGTGTGATCTTAAGTGATCCTGTTTAGAGAAACTCTTCCCACAGCAAGAGCAGGAGTAAGGCTTCTCTCCTGTGTGTATTCGCTGGTGTGTTTTCAAGTTGCCCTGTTTAGAGAAACTCTTCCCACAGTCAGAGCAGGAGTAAGGCTTCTCTCCTGTGTGAACTCTCTGATGAACTAATAGATAGCTTGATGTTGTGAAACTCTTTCCACATTGAGAGCAATAGTATGGTTTTTCTCCTGTGTGAACTCTCTGATGGACTGTCAGAACATGTGATGTTTTGAAGCGCTTTCCACAGTCAGAGCAAGAGTACGGCTTCTCTCCTGTGTGTATTCGTTGGTGTGATTTTAATGTGCTCTGCTGAGAGAAACACTTTCCACAGTCAAAGCAGGCATAAGGCCTTTCTCCTGTATGCATTCGTTGGTGAGATATTAAGCTGCCCTGTTGAGCAAAACGCTCCCCACAGTCAGAGCAAGAGTAAGGCTTCTCTCCAGTGTGTATTCGTTGGTGCGTTTTTAAAGTACTTTGTTGAGAGAAACTTTCTCCACAGTCAGAGCATGAGTATGGCTTCTCTCCTGTATGCACTCTATGATGAACTGTCAGATTCCTTGATGTCGTGAAACTCTTCCCACAGTCAGAGCAGTAATAAGACTTATCTCCTGTGTGTACTTTTAGATGTACTTGTAAGGTTGATATATTTGTGAAGTTTTCCTCACAATGTGGACATTGGTGAGACATCTCTGCTTCGTGATCTTCCTGCTTTTGGTCTCTGGATGAAGAGACTGTTTTAACATGGTCTCCTGTGGGAACAAAATACAATTAACCAGTTAGTGTGTTATCGCTATGACCTCATATATGGTAGTTAGAACAACATCTTCAGAAAGTAGTTTTTCAGTTAGGTCATGTGGTGAGTTTAATTTCTGTCCACCGTGGCTTCTCTCCAGAGAAATGTTTTGTTTACACCACCTATGAATGTTACTTTATGTTTTGTTTACACCACCTCTGAATGGTTCTTTATGTTTTGTTTACACCACCTCTGAATGGTTCTTTATGTTTTGTTTACACCACCTCTGAATGGTTCTTTATGTTTTGTTTACACCACCTCTGAATGGTTCTTTATGTTTTGTTTACACCACCTCTGAATGGTTCTTTATGTTTTGTTTACACCACCTCTGAATGGTTCTTTATGTTTTGTTTACACCACCTCTGAATGGTTCTTTATGTTTTGTTTACACCACCTCTGAATGGTTCTTTATAAGTTTTGTTTACACCACCTCCGAATAGTTCTTTATATGTTGTTCCAGCCTAATGATAGCACCTTTGGAGGACTACATTAATTTTTTTTTTTACTTAAGACAATACTTAGATATTATACTTATCATGTCCTACTAATCACAAATAGCTAAGAGAAATAGAAAATGCATACATTATCAAAGCATAGGAGGTTAATGTTTTTTTGTCATCAATCTACACACAATACCTCATGACAAAGCAAACAAAGTTGCCAATTCATTAAATTGAACCTATAACAAGAACATTACCTACTTCACACTGTTTACTACAAAAATTATATATATAATTCTATGAATTGAGAGCCCCGCCATTTAATGAACACTTGAACTAGTGATTCTTTAACAGGCTCTGTCTGAAGCTGTATTTGGTTGGGCTGTGTGTCCACCCACAGAATGCGAATTATACAATGACAATCGGGGAGACAAATTCTTCTCCGGGCATGTTTTGACCCCCTCCAATTCTTAATAAAGGGGGGTCAAACTCCCCCATAATTCGAACCCTGTCCACCCACCCACTCACACACTGAGTGTTATATTCTGTTGTTTGCTTGTCGTTGATTGTTAATTTATGCAACCAAGGCATTTACAGTTTTGGCATTATTTCGTTTTTCACATCTAAAGATACCAGGTCCCCTGGGAGATACTGTGGGAGTATGGGGTGAGGAGGTCCTTTCTGAGGGCAATCCAATCTCTGTACGTCCAAAGTGAGAGCTGTGTTCGGGTTCTCTGTAGTTGGATTCGTTCCAGGTGGAGGTTGGCCTCCGCCAGGGCTGCACTTTGTCACCAATCCTGTTTGTAATGTTCATGGACAGGATATCGAGGCGTTGTCAGGGTAGGGAGGGGTTGCAGTTCGGTGGGCTGGGGATCTCATCGCTGCTTTTTGCGGATGATGTGGTCCTGATGGCATCATCGGTCTGTGACCTTAAGCACTCACTGGACCGGTTCGCAGCCGAGTACGAAGCGGTCAGGATGAGGATTAGCACCTCTAAATCTGAGGCCATGGTTCTCAGCAGGAAACCGATGGAGTGCCTCCTCCGGGTAGGGAATGAGGCGTTCCTACCCTCACCTATGGTCATGAAGGTTGGGACACCGAAAGAACTAGATCGCGAGTACAAGCGGCTGAAATGGGTTTTCTCAGAAGGGTGGCTGGCTTCTCCCTTAGGGATAGGGTGAGAAACTTGGCCATCTGTGAAGAACTCGGAGTAGAGCCGCTGCTCCTTTGCATCGAAAGGAGCCAGTTGAGGTGGTTTGGGCATCTGGTAAGGATGCCCCCAGGACTTCTCCCTAGGGAGGTGTTCCAGGCACGTCCAGCTGGGAGGAGACCTTGGGGTAGGCCCAGGACTAGGTGGAGAGATTATATTTCGACACTGGCCTGGGAATGCCTCGAATCCCCCAGTCAGAGCTGGCAAATGTGGCTCGGGAAAGGGACGTTTGGGGTCCCCTGCTGGAGCTACTGTCCCCGCGACCCGATACCGGATAAGCGGATGAAGATGAGAGATGAGACATCTAAAGACTCAGAGTCAGTTGGAGTGATATTACTTCATATGCATTAATTATGCAAAAAATGTAAATGCAACATTCAACGATTCAAAGACTTTAATGAGTTACAGTTCACATGACTGATTGATTTGCATCTGTAGGTCACAGATACATTCTTGGTAGGGATGTGTATCAGAAAACCAGTCAGTATCTAGTATGACCATCATCTTCCTCATGCAACACAACATGGCTAAAAAGAGTTGATCTGGCTGTTGAGTGTGGAATGTTTTCCAAGTCCTCTACAATGGCTGTGGAAAATTGCCCCATTCCAATGGCTGTGGAAAGTTGATGGAATATGAACGGCACGGCAACAGGCCTCAGGATCTCAGTTGCAAGAAAAGGTTTATGACCTTGCATACTGGGCTCCTAATATAGTCTAGTCTAATATAGTCTAATATAGTCTAGTCTAATATAGTCCAATATAGTCTAGTCCAATATAGTCTAGTCTGATATAGTCTAGTCTGATATAGTCCAATATAGTCTAGTCTAATCTAATATAGTCTTATATAGTCTAGTCTAATATAGTACAATATAGTCTAGTCTATTATAGTCTTATATAGTCTAGTCTAATATAGTCCAATATAGTCTAGTCTAATATAGTCCAATATAGTCTAGTCCAATATAGTCCAAAATAGTCTAGTCTACTATAGTCTAACCAAATAAAACCGCCAAGGATCTGGAGTCTCTCTTGCACTGTAACATCTGTGTCCATGTGTTCAGAATAATAGACATTGAACCAAAGTGATATTCATGGGAGGGATTGAGGAAGACATTGTTCTACAGATAAAACATTGCTACATGTCTCAGGTTTCCCAAAACCCATCTAGATGTTCCACAACACCACTGGAAGATGTGGTAACAGGAGCACTTCAGGTAAATTATCACAGCTGCTCCTGGAAGACCCACGATCAAGGTAATGCCAGGTGTACCCTATCCAACTGGGCCTGAATCAGAACCCCTGCCAGGTGTACCCTATCCAACTGGGCCTGAATCAGAACCCCTGCCAAGTGCACCCTATCCAAATGGGCCTGAATCAAGACCCCTGCCAGGTGTACCCTATCCAAATGGGCCTGAATCAAGACCCCTGCCAGGTGTACCCTATCCAAATGGGCCTGAATCAGAACCCCTGCCAGGTGTACCCTATCCAAATGGGCCTGAATCAAGACCCCTGCCAGGTGTACCCTATCCAAATGGGCCTGAATCAGAACCCCTGCCAGGTGTACCCTATCCAACTGGGCCTGAATCAGAACCCCCGCCAAGTGTACCCTATCCAAATGGGCCTGAATCAAGACCCCTGCCAGGTGTACCCTATCCAAATGGGCCTGAATCAGAACCCCTGCCAGGTGTACCCTATCCAAATGGGCCTGAATCAAGACCCCTGCCAGGTGTACCCTATCCAAATGGGCCTGAATCAGAACCCCTGCCAGGTGTACCCTATCCAAATGGGCCTGAATCAAGACCCCTGCCAGGTGTACCCTATCCAACTGGGCCTGAATCAAGACCCCTGCCAGGTGTACCCTATCCAAATGGGCCTGAATCAGAACCCCTGCCAGGTGTACCCTATCCAACTGGGCCTGAATCAGAACCCCTGCCAGGTGTACCCTATCCAATTGGGCCTGAATCAAGACTCTGCTAAACCCCCATTGATCTGAGATCCAAGGAGTAAGGGCATCCATTCTGAGGAACCAGGAGCCCCACAGGAGAGGAGATCAGCACCTGGATTGAAAACCTGGTAAGGAATGGCAGGTGCCCGGAGATGCACATCTGGTTCCACTGCCGTCCTATTTTAGGTATTTACTGGAACATGCTGGTCAGCTGGAATACATTGGTTGAAAATGGCTAAGTGATATAAAAATGTCAATATCTAATATGGGTTCCTCCCAAGGCCAATATCTAATATGGGTTCCTCCCAAGGCCAATATCTAATATGGGTTCCTCCCAAGGCCAATATCTAATATGGGTTCCTCCCAAGGCCAATATCTAATATGGGTTCCTCCCAAGGCCAATATCTAATATGGGTTCCTCCCAAGGCCAATATCTAATATGGGTTCCTCACAAGGCCAATATCTAATATGGGTTCCTACCAAGGCCAATATCTAATATGGGTTCCTCACAAGGTCAGTAGCTGAAGCACAACCAGGAAACATGCAGCCTACAATAAAGGTGGCAAAATGGTAGATAGATCATAGATCTAACCTGCTCTTACCATGATAAACAGACGTCCCAATCTCCTCCTCCTCATCTTCATCTTTAATGTTGACATTCAGCTCCAGTGTCTGACAGCAGTCTTCCATCTTCATTGATGTCATCTCTGGATCCTGTGGTACAAACTGGACTCCACTGTCACAACCAGAATCCAGGGACTCTGTGGACTTGTAGTCAGCATGGAAGAAACTTAGCAGGATGGGTTTGTCCTCACTGTTGATGTGAGAAACTTCAGACATAATCTAAGTTGAACCAAGACCCAGGGTTAGAGTGAGGGTCTCCAGAGACCGTAGGTTTCGAACTTGGCTAGTCTTCACCGTTGATGTTACTGACCTCCGAGTCCCCTTGTGGTGATGAAGAGAAACAGACACAAGTTATTATTAAATGTAAATCATAGCACAGTTATCACCAATCTACTATTAACAGGTCCAGATCAACAAAACACATACCTAAAGCAACATATCTGCATTGTTAGTAGGAAAAATCAATGCTTCATGTTTTAGCAGCTACTTTATTAGCTGGAGATCAAAGCAGAAGCAGCATAGCAGCTGGGTGCAGGGAAAGGAGAGAGCAATGAAATCACGCAATCAGTTATTCATCATGTCCACAATTACTTACCAGCTGTCTTGACTGTATCAAACATAGATATGCTCACTGAGAGCAGATAGCGACATGATAATTCATAGATTGGCCTACGGTTGAGTAGTGTTGGCCTAGACTGGCTGACACGACCTCATGGTGAAGACTATGTGCGGTGAAGACTACTGTTTGTTTACATGACGGCAGTATCAAAAGCATTTACCTAAGCTACATAATACTTGAATGTTTACAGTGAATGTATTACTGTAAATATCCTGAAACACGACCAGTCCTGATTTGATAACCATGACGAGGCTCTCCCTCACAAACTTTTGCACCATCAACACAATAACATCAACTAGCCAGTAAGACCTCAAGCTTTTCAATGTGTCAGACTTTCACTCATACTTCTGCAGGCTGTCTGCTAACATGTTTCTGCTCCCACCTGCTCTCAATCCATATAAGAATAACCTGTCTACCTGTGTCACCCATTAATTAATACAAATTAATGTAATTTTAAATACTAAAACACTACAGAATATGTAGAACATTTCTCCCAAGATAGCAAGCCATATGGCATCTGCATAAAAAAAAAAATTTCTGAGCAATCTGAACGTAGAGAGTCACCAAAAAACGACAAGTTGTTAAACTATATAATGTTTAAGTGACATGCAGCTAGTGATTTATTTATTCATTAACTCTTGACATTGAATATGTTGTCGTTTTTTGGGTAAAAGAAAATATCATCAACTGAAACACTGAATGTGGAGCCAGCAAACGATCTGGTTCTGCTCATTCAGTCTTTAATTTAGTTTTTGATGTATTTTCCATATATTATGTTTGCTTCATATTTGAATATTTAAATAATGTCAGGTCCACAAAAAAGTCTGATAACATTAATGAAGAGCAAGATGGATTCACTTCAAGTGGACCTGACACTATTTTAAATACTTAGCAAATCACAAGTTTGGTAGTGGTTAATACATCTGATATACTGAATGATCACTGCACTTAATGACAGTAACCAAGTCATTAGACTTGGCATAAGATCATGGCACATCATGTAAAACATGCAAATTATAAGTCCAAAACATTATATCAATAATATCAAAACATTATAACAATAATATAAAGAAAACATTATAATATTAACCTCGTATTTGTAACAGTTTAATAGAATTATTTCTCATTGGCAGGTAATTTTATCCAGAGGTCTGGGTGACATTATTAAACAGTTGATGGTAAGCATGTTTACAGTGCAAGTAGGAACGCCAATTTAAACTGGTTACCTTCTAGTGGACATTTAACCAGTAACCTTCCAGCCACACCTCCATTTTATAATCATCACTTGACTTCCTTTTTTCTCTTAAAGATGGATCCATAGTGAGGCACCGCTATATCTGAACTCCAACCCACCTCTAAAAGGAATACCAGGGCCACCAAGAAGCACGAGCAGCAAATGGAGATGTTAGAAAAGGTTAAGTATACCCACTAGTCACTTGTTTGTCAGCTCTTTGACATTAAACCGCCTGCATGTCCGTTGCGCTTTTGAGAAAGTATTTACCAAAACAATAACTCTTGGATCAGTAAAATGCGTTGTTTACAAATAATTTATCATCGACTGCACATCACTACCCCACTGAAGGCCAGTGGCGCAGATAGTGGACTGCATTTTGACCAACTTGTACACAAAACCAAGTACGTCAAAAACGTACTCAGAAATGTCTAATTAATGTAATCTTTATAAAACTATAGTGAACAATTCGATGTATGTTCCTATGTAACTCTTTTTTTGTTATTTGTTTTTTGCTTTAAATCATAACCCACAGACCAAATCCGTTCCCATGCACAACAATACATTTATGAATGTGTTACTCAGCAAGAAGCATATCATTATATGTTCCTCCCATTATAATGTGGAAACTATAAAATATACTATAAGGAGAGATTCAGGGACGATAACATTATACTATAATAACTATTCTATTTTGCCCTCTACTGTAGATTCTGTTGTCTAATTGGAGTTAATAAGCTATTCACAGTATTATTGATGCCCTAATAATGACTAGAACTACATGTAATAAAGACAAGCAACTACATGTAATAAAGTAAAACGGACACAAAGGCAGTGATAAGTAATTTCTTACGATTTCTTCCATTTCCTTGATAGCGTCTCACCAGTGACATAAAAAAAAGTACTTCCGGATCACGATATTTTGGGATATTTCAAAATAAACGTAGCCGTCGTAGTTATAGAAAAGTATTTTTATATATATATATATATATTTATTCACGATTTATTAAAAACCCTCTCTAAACAACAAAACAAAAAACATTACTGATTAATGTTTGTTAATATGTCCGAGACATTTCCATAACGTGTGTTTTAAAAAATATTAAAATATAGTGTTAAATACATGCAGCAAATGCTAATTAAAGTGTATGAAATACACATTCCCCCATAATACACATTCCGTAATAAAATATTCTACATGCCAGTGTGAAAACATCCTAGAAAATGCACGGGAGTGTGCTACATCCAACAAAAAAACTATATATTCCACCCCATCCCTAGCCCTCAATTCAATACACATGTGTGATATATATAGCCTCAAACAACAAAAACTGTTCTACGCGCCGCAGTGAATGTGTTGTAGGAAATACAAGAGTGTTTAGAGTCAAAATATGCTGTAAAATCAAGGGGCACTGTTTTCAATTGGACTGTGATGACAAAAAATATGAAATTAACAATTCCGTTATCTTTTGATAATTTGCAGTATTTTTAATTATCTTATATTTAATTATTATCACAAAATATGTTCGTCTTCCCCGAATTACCAAAAAAAAAAAGCCACTACTAAAACGGGCTGTAATCGGGCATGTGATTGAAGAAAGGAATTGTACTTCCGTATACACAAACCACAGATGACGTTGCAGTTCATCCACTTGTCTCTTCCGCCTTCATCTTACTATGTTCATGGCAATTGTTTGTCCATTGTGTCCCGCTCAACGACTCACTAATCGCCATAAATAATTGACCGTTTGTTCGTTAACAAAACATTTACTACAAACAATATGAATGCGGCTGTCGACAACACCACACTCTGTCTTTTCGATGTGGACGGAACGCTAACTGCCGCGCGACAGGTAAATGGACCAACGAAGTTTCCAATACAGTAAAGTTTACTTCAAACATAACGGTTAAAATACTTCAGTGGTGTCTACGGGACCAGCGTAGCATACTGATCATTCGTTTCTAAAAAGAGGTAGTGGTTTGTCGTTCACCAGAGTTGAATGGGTAATAGTGTCTCTCTGTTCCAGAAAGTTACTCCAGGAATAGAGGAGTTCCTGCAGCGTTTGCGGGGACGTGTCCGGGTCGGCGTAGTGGGGGGGTCTGACTTCACGAAGATCAGAGAACAACTTGGAGATGATGGTGGGTGCGCGCTTGAAAAATACTAAAAGCAAGTTTGAGGTTGTCTGTATCTATATTAGGATTAATATTATAACTGTGAACCCGCGCGTGTGTTGTAGTTTTACAGAAGGTGGACTATGTGTTTGCTGAGAACGGATTGGTAGCCTATAAGAATGGAGAGCTTTTGGCAGTACAGGTAAGACCAGAGATACTGGATACACGTTGGGATACTCATGTCTCCGCCCTTAACAACAGTATTTGTAGTCCACAGTGGGTAATGGTCTAAACATCTTATTATTTAAAACAGTGTTTCTCAACCCAGCTCCGGGATGCCCCCATGCCCTGTACGTTCTAGATGTCTTTCTGCTCTGTCACACCTGATTCAAAAGGTCAGCTCATTATCAAGTCCTTCATGAACTAGATCAGATATTTTAGAGCAGGGAGAGATCTAAAACATGCAGGGCAGGGTGTCGTCCTGGAGCAGGGTTGGAAAAACACTGATTTAAAATCTTGAAAGAATATTATAGCCTTAACCCAGAATTGAAACATTTAACTTATTTTACAGAGAGAGAACAATCATAATATACCACCCTGTTTACGAAAAAGTTTGGACGCTGTGTAAAATGCTAATAAAAACAGAATGCAATGACGTGTAAATCATTTCTCTGTTTAATTGAAAAGACAACATATCAAATGTTGATACTCAGAAATGTAATTGTTTTTGGAAACATACATGTACATATATATATTCTTGCCTGATATAGGATTTAAGCTACTTAACTGTTCAGAGTCTCCTTTGTTGTATTTTTCATTTCATAATTTGCCAAATATTTTGAATGGGTGACTGGTCTGGACTGCAGGCATGCCAGTTTAGCATGTGGACTCTTACTGCGGAGCCATGCTGTTGTAATACATGCAGAATGTGGTTTGGTACGGAGTTAGATATCTGCCAAAAACTTAAGTGTAAATATTGTTGGGATCGTACGATAATCCATACGTAAATTGACATGATCGTAAAAAGTCATACGTAAAACATGAAACATAAGAGTAAAATGACTTCTGTGAACGTGTTACGATGACAGACTAATCTTTTTTGCTTGTACTAATTTTGTCTTACAACATCATGAACTGGAGTTTTGGCAGTTTCCTCTCATCCTCCCAAAAAACTTAACCGAAACTTTACGTGTAATAAAAAAATTACTTCAACGTATAGAAAGTGTATTATTGTGTAGGCTTAAAATGATGTAACAACTGTTACAACTGTTAATGGAAACCAAAATCACCAAACGATTGGGGTCTGGATTCAAATTCACACCGAAAATCATAGTAAACAATTCAAATTACAGGCTGTTCCAACCTGGGTAAGGGTTAACTCTAACCCACCCTCATGGAGTCTGCTTCAGAAACATGCACATCAGTAGCCCGCTGTAGGTCATTTTGTAGGGCTCTGGCAGTGCTCCTCCTGTTCCACCTTGCACAAAGGAGCATATACCGGCCCTGCACAATCAATCACTCAATCAAATGTATTTATAAAGCCCTATTTACATCAGCAGTTCTCACAAAGTGCTTATACAAAACACCCAGCCTGAAACCCCAAGGAGCAAGCAACAACAATGTTGAAGCACAGTGGCTAGGTTAAAAACTCCCTAAGAGGAGCTGAAATTTAGGAAGAAACCTAGAGAGGAACCAGACTTGGAGGGATGACCAGTCCTCTTCTGGCTGTGCCGGGTGAACATTTTAAGAGTACATCCATCCATCCATCTTCTTCCGCTTATCCGGGGCCAGGTCGCGGGGGCAGCAGTCTAAGCAGGGAGTACAAGTTTTTTAAGAGTACAAGTTGTAATAATTAGTAAATGCATTTGGGTTGTGTCCAGAGTCTATAAAACCTAATCCAGCAGCGTGACCAGATGGACAAAGACAGGGACAACCGGGTGGTGGTGGGCTGCTATCAGACTGGCAGCTGGAAGGGGGGGCTGCTATCAGACTGGCAGCTGGGATCGTCAGGTATTGTCTTGATCTGCAACACAACCGGGAGGAATTTGGACCGTGGCACCAACAAGTCTTTTGAGACTGGTACTCGGGAGGTGTGGGCCAAGACCTCATGTCCTCCTAAGTTAGAACGGAGCAGGAGACGAGAGAATTTTGAGAGTGCATTCCTAGCAAAACACTAGAAAAATGCAAAACTAAAGAAGAATCAGTCAGGAAGGATAAGTAGAGAACAATTGTCTTTGGCCACCAGCTGCAAAACCATTTTTGAGCAGTGTATTTTCTTATGATCCTACAAATACGTACACCTAACCTTTTGGCAGATATCAAACTACATAGTTTGTCATTGTCTTGCTGAAAAGAGCAAGGCCTTCCATGAAAAATACATTGTCTGGATGACAGCATATGTATATTTTGTTCAGGATTAATAGTACCTTCACAGATGTGCAAGTCATCCATGCCATGTGCACAAATGCACCCCCATACCATACCATTGGCTTTTGAACTGTGTGCTGATAACAAGCCGGATGGTCCCTCTCCTCTTTAGCCCGGAGGATGCGGCATCCATGATTCCCAAAAAATTATAATTTCTTATTTTGATGTGTCAGACCACAGGACAGTTTTCCACTTTGCCTTAGTCCATCTTAAATTAGCCCGGGCTCTAACCCTATTTAATTATTTAATGTATCAAGGACTGATTGGTTGTATCAATATCCAGGGCTGTGATTGATTGTGTGAAATATTAATGACTGTGTTTGGTTGTTTCAGAGTATTCAGGCATACATGGGAGAGGATCTTCTCCAAGACTTCATCAACTTTTGCCTTAACTACTTGGCCAAAATAAAACTACCAAGGAAGAGGTAAACAAACACCTACAGTGGCTCTCAAAAAATAATTTACCTCCTTGGACTTCCATACTTTGTTACAACAATGAATCAAAATTAATTTAATCAGGAGTTTTGCCACTGATCAACACAAAGTCCTTATTGTAAAAGTGAAAAATGGGTTTAATTCATTACAAATATATTTAAAATAAAAAAAAATGTTTACTTAAGTATTCACCCTCTCTGCTATGATACACCTCAATGAGTTGCATTGAAAACAATTCTCTTTGGAAGTCACAATTGAGTCCACTTGTTTGCATTTAAATGGGCAATATGTATGATGCATACATGCAAGCAAAAATGACCAGTACACATTTCCAGATAATGTTTAAAAAATATATTTTTCTACTAAATGTATAAAGGTGCCTGAGTGGATTCCATTTAAACTTTAAACTGTCACCGTCTGTCAGTTGCATTGACTTAATCTCCTCAGTATTGTCCATCCCACCCTAAACCACCCTGGACTAACTAGCACTATACTGGTCAGTACTATCCATCCTACCCTGGACTAGCTAGTACTACACTGGTCAGTACTATCCTTCAACCCTAAACCACCCTGGACTAACTAGTACTATACTGGTCAGTACTATCCATTCTACCCTGAACTAGTTAGTACTATACTGGTCAGTACTATCCATTCTACCCTGAACTAGTTAGTACTATACTGGTCAGTACTATCCATTCGACCCTAAACCACCCTGGACTAACTAGTATTATACTGGTCAGTACTATCCATCCTACCCTGGACTAGCTGTACTATACTGGTCAGTACTATCCTTCAACCCTAAACCACCCTGGACTAACTAGTACTATACTGGTCAGTACTATCCATTCTACCCTAAAACACCCTGGACTAGCTAGTACTATACTGGTCAGTACTATCCATTCGACCCTAAACCACCCTTGACTAGCTAGTACTATACACACTACTTAGAAATCCTGGTTGAAAACCTGGTGATGTCTGCAAGAGACCGGGGAGAAAATTCCTCAGTGACCCAAAACAAACAGAAAGTCAGTCCACTCTGGGGTGGTTATAAAACAGAAAGGTCAACATCCTGGAGTGGCTCAGTCAAATCCCTGACCTCTGGTGTAGTTATAAAACAGAAAGGACCTAAATTCAATTGGGAATATGTAGGAAAAGTTGTAAATTGCTGTATCCCAATATGCAAAGGTAGTAGAGACTTTTTCAAATATACTCATGGCTGTAATTGCTACCAAAGGTGCCTCTACCCAAATATTTACTAAAAAGGGTAAATACTCATGCAGTCAATTATTTTGTATTTGTAATTACTTTCTAATTTCTTTGCAGAATTGTTTTCATTTTATGGTTGTTTATCGTAGAAAAAAGAATGACAAACGTTCATGCTGTAACACAATATAATGTGACTAACTAATAATACTATACAAACGTGCTATTTATTTAAGCTAAACATACTATTTCAACAGTTAGGTCCGGAAATATTTGGACACTATATCTAATGAACATAAGTATTTAGTTTCTTTGCCATGACACATGACACTCTAGCTCAGAAGCATCCTCTGTCCGTTGACCGTCCTTGATCTCATCCTGATAAGACCAAAATTGAATGATTAGGCCTGAATGTCAAGTACAACATCTGATGAAAAGATAACTCTCATCACCTGGATAATCCCTATGGTAAATCATGCTATGGGGATGCTTCACGATGAGGGACTTGGAGACTGGTCAGTTCTTGGTAACTTCCCTGATGAAGGCCCTTCCCGTTTGGTTACTTATGTTTGGCCAGTCAGTCAGCTCTTACAAGAGTCTTGGTGGTTCCAAACATAGTGTTTCACAATGATGGAGCCCTGTGCTTCAAGAACCATGTTTTTTCGCAATTTGATTTGTTTAAATTTGAATGGTTATTAATATTTTCAGAGGGCATGGTGTATTTCACTTGCTAAAGCTATATGTTTATATGTCACTTCTGTTTTCGCATACACTGAAATACTACTGTTAGGAAACAAATGAATTTGGACAGTCTCAACCCTAACCCTTAACTTCTGTCTCTTGGTGTTTAGGGGGACATTTATAGAGTTCCGCAATGGAATGATGAACGTGTCTCCTGTGGGCCGAAGCTGTAGTCAGGAGGAGAGAATAGAGTTCTACGAGCTGGATAAAGTATGGTTCTACTGTGATCTAATTAATCTAATATCAGACTCTGGAACAGTGGTTGGGTGATCCATGTGATTGACAGCTTTCTGTCAACAGAAAGAACGAATCAGAGAGAAGTTTGTAGCTGTTCTTCAGGAGGAGTTTAAAGGCAAAGGACTGACTTTCTCTATAGGTAAGTCTGATCGCTAAACCAAGGCCTTCTCTAGAATAGGAATCAAATATGAAAAACCACACACTCTTTTCCCTCCATCTCATTGTACCTCCTCCTCCAGGCGGTCAGATCAGTTTTGATGTGTTCCCAGACGGCTGGGACAAGCGTTACTGTCTGGGTCTACTAGAGAAAGACTCATATAAAACCATTCACTTCTTTGGAGATAAAACTACACCTGTAAGTACCTTTATAATGATTATATGTTATGATGTCTGTCATTTGTTGTTGGGTTTGGTATATAGTAATGTGTTGTAGGTTTAGGTATATTATAATGTAATACTATAATGTATTGATCAATTGAGCACTTATTTTATGAAGCCTTTTTTACATCAGTGGTAAATAGTTTATGTTCATCCAAAGAGAGATCATGGGCCAGGGTAACGACAAGGCCCCTCTGTTTTTGGGGAAATTACTGTACAACCGTCAAGGTTCATTGTGAGATCTGACAGCAATTCTCTTTTGTGCTGCAGGGGGGAAACGACTATGAGATCTTCGCTGACCCCAGAACAATAGGACATCAGGTCACCTGCCCTGAGGAGACACAGCACATCTGTCAAGAACTATTTTTCAACTGACGCGCATACAGGGACATGATAGTGAGCCCAGTGCTGTGTCAGATGACCAGAGAATGACACAATGCTGTGCCAGATGACAAGAGAATGACACAATGCTTATGTGGTTCTGTGTTTAGGTAATGGTTATTGTCCATACTTGTTGGTTATAAGATTTACTTTGTTTTAACCATCCTTGTGACTGTGGAAGACAGAACATTTTCGCAGTAAAAACCTCTTCAATCATTGGCATAACAGTTAATTATTTCAGGTTTAATCGTATATATGGGAACAAGCATCATGACAAAAAGAGTACAAGTGCAGAGACCAACACAGTGTCATGTGATTGTGATTTTACATTGTCGAGGTTCAAACATATATTCCTCCCCAACTGTACAGATGATGACATCAGCACTTGTTAAATGCACATACAAGGAATTGCTGTTGCTATGATGTAGCCTAGAGAATGCAAGGATGCATACAGACATAGATCCAAGAGACATAGGTATTCATAGAATGTCAGTTTCTCAGACAACTTGGTGAAAGCTCACACACGACAGTTGGGACATGTTACTACTGGTGATTTTACTAACTCAGCTCTCCCTATAAGGAATAGAGTCCTGTTCACCTCTATAATACAAGGATCAGGAGCCCCATGGCTGTTTACTGCCCCTGAACACAGACCGAGACATCTAGAGTTGCTGACAAGGAAGGACAAGTCTTTTAGTATACCTAATGTTTCAAGCATACAGAGTACAAAGACCTTCTAACAGAATAAGGAAATAAATACATTTTCCACATGACCATCTTATAAGCCATAGATTAAATATAAATACCAGCTGAACTCCTGTTGCTCATTTCCTGGTTGAAACATGTTGACACTACACTGGCACATCCACCTTCTACGGTTGTGGCCACTACACTGCCACGTCTATGGTTGTGGCCACTACACTGCCACGTCTACAGATGTGGCCACTACACTGCCACGTCTACAGATGTGGCCACTACACTGCCACGTCCACCGGCTACAGATGTGGCCACTACACTGCCACGTCCACCGGCTACAGATGTGGCCACTACACTGCCACTGCCACTTGTGATGGCAATTTCTAAAGTCCAAATAGTTCTATGAAAATGGTAGGTAAGACAGGAGAAATCAATTTTAATTTACTTGCAAGGAGAGAATACGCAGGTTACAAAGTAACAGTGAATAGTCTCTAAATAAAACATCATTTCGACAGTATTTATTACATAGAAAAAGGGGTGTGGTAAGATGCTGCCATCTGTCTCATGTCAATCAAACACACTCCCTTTGTTCTATCTTCCCCCACCTTATCCTTCCTGCCATAATGTTTACTGTTGTGTTTACCCAAAGGGGCCAACTGACCTTACTCCCCCTGTTGTGTATCTTCTATCCTGTCCTAAAACCCATTGATCTGCATCTGGACAGACAATAGATGCCCCCTATGCAAATACCAGATCTCACACATTCCTCTACCTATCTAAACAGTGGGACTCAGTCCTTTACTTAGTAAGAATGCATCAGGCTTCAGAAACTTCTCCAACACACTACACTGCCACGTCCACCGGCTATAGATGTAGGTAATACACTGCCACGTCCACTGTATATAGATGTGGCCACTACACTGCCACGTCCACCTATAGATGTGGCCACTACACTGCCACGTCAACCTATAGATGTGGCCACTACACTGCCACGTCCACCTATAAATGTGGCCACTACACTGCCACGTCCACCTATAAATGTGGCCACTACACTGCCACATCCACCGTCTACAGATGTGGCCACTACACAGCCACGTCCACCGGCTACAGATGTGTCCACTACACTGCCACTGCCACTTGTGATGGCAATTTCTAAAGTCCAAATAGTTCTATGAAAATGGTAGGTAAGACAGGAGAAATCAATTTTAATTTACTTGCAAGGAGAGAATACGCAGGTTACAAAGTAACAGTGAATAGTCTCTAAATAAAACATCATTTCGACAGTATTTATTACATAGAAAAAGGGGTGTGGTAAGATGCTGCCATCTGTCTCATGTCAATCAAACACACTCCCTTTGTTCTATCACACAAGTCAAATGCTATCTTCCCCCACCTTATCCTTCCTGCCATAATGTTTACTGTTGTGTTTATCCAAAGGGGCCAACTGACCTTACTCCCCCTGTTGTGTATCTTCTATCCTGTCCTAAAACCCATTGATCTGCATCTGGACAGACAATAGATGCCCCCTATGCAAATACCAGATCTCACACATTCCTCTACCTATCTAAACAGTGGGACTCAGTCCTTTACTTAGTAAGAATGCATCAGGCTTCAGAAACTTCTCCAACACACTACACTGCCACGTCCACCGGCTATAGATGTAGGTAATACACTGCCACGTCCACTGTATATAGATGTGGCCACTACACTGCCACGTCCACCTATAGATGTGGCCACTACACTGCCACGTCAACCTATAGATGTGGCCACTACACTGCCACGTCCACCTATAAATGTGGCCACTACACTGCCACGTCCACCTATAAATGTGGCCACTACACTGCCACATCCACCGTCTACAGATGTGGCCACTACACTGCCACGTCCACCATATATAGATGTGGGCACTACACTGCCACATCCACCATCTACAGATGTGGACACTACACTGCCACGTCCACCATATATAGATGTGGGCACTACACTGCCACGTCCACCTGCTACGGATGTGGCCACTACACTGCCACATCCACCGTCTACAGATGTGGCCACTACACTGCCACGTCCACCATATATAGATGTGGGCACTACACTGCCACGTCCACCTGCTACGGATGTGGACACTACACTGCCACGTCCACCATATATAGATGTGGGCATTACACTGCCACGTCCACCTGCTACGGATGTGGACACTACACTGCCACGTCCACCATATATAGATGTGGGCACTACACTGCCACGTCCACCATATATAGATGTGGGCACTACACTGCCACGTCCACCTGCTACGGATGTGGACACTACACTGCCACGTCCACCATATATAGATGTGGGCACTACACTGCCACGTCCACCTGCTACGGATGTGGCCACTACACTGCCACATCCACCGTCTACAGATGTGGCCACTACACTGCCACGTCCACCATATATAGATGTGGGCACTACACTGCCACGTCCTGCCACGTCCACCATATATAGATGTGGGCACTACACTGCCACGTCCACCTGCTACGGATGTGGACACTACACTGCCACGTCCACCATATATAGATGTGGGCACTACACTGCCACGTCCACCTATAGATGTGGCCACTACACTGCCACGTCCACCTATAAATGTGGCCACTACACTGCCACGTCCACCTATAAATGTGGCCACTACACTGCCACGTCCACCATATATAGATGTGGGCACTACACTGCCACGTCCACCTGCCACGGATGTGGACACTACACTGCCACGTCCACCATATATAGATGTGGACACTACACTGCCACGTCCACCATCTACAGATGTGGACACTACACTGCCACGTCCACCATATATAGATGTGGGCACTACACTGCCACGTCCACCTGCTACGGATGTGGACACTACACTGCCACGTCCACCATATATAGATGTGGGCACTACACTGCCACGTCCACCTATAGATGTGGCCACTACACTGCCACGTCCACCTATAAATGTGGCCACTACACTGCCACGTCCACCTATAAATGTGGCCACTACACTGCCACGTCCACCATATATAGATGTGGGCACTACACTGCCACGTCCACCTGCCACGGATGTGGACACTACACTGCCACGTCCACCATATATAGATGTGGACACTACACTGCCACGTCCACCATCTACAGATGTGGACACTACACTGCCACGTCCACCATCTATAGATGTGGACACTACACTGCCACGTCCCCTGTCTATAAAACCAATCAATTTCTTTCTGCCCACAGAATGTTTGAGTAAGTAAAACTGGTATGTGCGTCCAGTACACCTCTATTATCCTCCACCTGTTGTCCCCCCTTGTCCCCTTTTGGCCTTTAAAAAAATATTTATTGCTCAAATAGAGACCTGGTCAATGATCTAACTGCTCATGCACTGAATTGTCAAAACCATAATCAACAGCTGGATGCAGAAACACCTGCATTGTATAAAAAGCTATTACATTTTCCAGCACAATGTGGTGAAAGCCTAAATGTAGCCTCTTTTCCCCATTAATAGAAAATGTTGCATAATATATAACACTTCATTATATTATTTTTATTATTTATTATACTGCATTTGACATGTTGTTACATCACATTCCAGAACTCCATAGTGTTCTGTTACAGCTCATCTTATTATACAGTGTAATACATACTATATAAAAACAAGGAGAGAATCCCTTTGAGTCCAACATTATTTCTTCAATACACCCCAAATAATGATGAAATATTAAAAGATTATACTGAAACACATTAAAGACTAGCTAACTAAAGATGTTTTCAATAGAAATTGGTGATGAAAGTGCTTCAGTTAACAGGTAAGAACGTTCCTTATTGGAGTAAGGAAAGGTTCCTTATCACCCTCAAAATCATCCTGGTCAATCCTCATCCAGGTTCCTTATCACCCTCAAAATCATCCTGGTCAATCCTCATCCAGGTTCCTTATCAGAGTATCGTAAACAAATCTTCATCACCCTCATCAACATGGGTCCCTGAGTTGTCAACTGATGGAATGAAGTCAGCACACTTTAGTGTGTGTGTGTTTTAAACCTTAGACCACGCAGTTAGCATGGCTCCAGCCAGGACCAGTGAGAAGGCTACAGCCAAGATAAGGAAGTTTAGCCATCCCTGAATACAGAGGAGAGGAAGGTTATTATTTAGTCTAATTTCTGTAATCGTTGGTTTTGTTATTGGTAATGGTCATGGCAGTTGTGCCTTTGAAACAAAACGGACACCTACTTTAACCTCCTTAAAGACGACCACACCCCACAGAGCTGCAATTACACCAGGACCCTACATACACAAACGGACACCTACTTCAACCTCATTAAAGACACACAAATGGACACCTACTAAAGACACAAAACCCTTAAAGACACAGACACCTACTTTAACCTCCTTAAAGACAAAATGGACCTGAGCAGTCAGGTAGGCAGGGTTTTGTACAGACATTGGCAAATCAAATTCAAACACTTTCAAAGACTTAATGATTAACTAAATTGCAATTCTCAAAGACCTCATTTTGATAACTTTTGCTTATTAGCGCCCCCCCCCCAACCACCCACCCAAAAAAAGGTAGGAAGTCTCCAAAAGGCTGCATTAAAGATTAATGGTGTTTATAGGCCTTCACAACAGTCACATGACTATGATTCTGACATTGTAAACTAGTTAGTGAGAGAGATGTTGCTCAGTAGGCAGTGTAGTATTATCCTCACCGTGGTTATAATGGGGAAACTAACCACAGCACTCAGGAAGGTGTTGGCAAGAAACCAGCAGCACGTAGCAACACCCCACATCACTCCTGACACGAAGCCTGGAAATGCAGACACACACACACACACAGATGCATGCGATCACCATATCACCATCAGCAGGTTCCCATTACATAAGACAGCATGGAGCTAAATAGGCTTTCATCACCATGGCATCTTTAATTCCCTGTTGGCCATCCCCCACCAGCCTAGACCAACAGGGGTTCAGTTTATCACACTGTAGGTTGACCAACAGGGGTTCAGTTTATCACACTGTAGGTTGACCAACAGGGGTTCAGTTCATCATACTGTCTGGCTCCTAGGTAGGTAAGTAGGGGTTGGTGTGTGTGTGTGTGTGTGTACCAGGTAATATTGCTCGAGGATACACTCTAGGGGAGTTCTTCATTGCTGAACAATAGATCAGGAAGTAGACAGTACTGGTCAAGAAGATCCCACTGAACTGAGCAAACACATAGTCCAAATCTAAGCACAAAAGAGAGGGGAAAAAATAACACCAGATGAAATCCTGCAGCTATCCTGCCAACAAGGACAGATGGGTAATGTAGTTTTAGTCTACACCCCGAGATACTAATTAAACACGTTTCAATCTACACCCCTGAGATATTAAGTAAATCATGTTGTAATCTACACCCCAGAGTTACTAAGTAAAATATGTTGTAATCTACACCCCTGAGATACTAAGTAAAACATGTAGTCTACACCCCAGAGATACTACACTGAACAAAATTACAAATGCAACACTTTTGTTTTTGCCCCCATTTATCATGAGCTGAACTCAAAGATCTAAGACTCTCTATGGACACAAAAGGCCTATTTCTCTCAAATAATGTTCACAAATCTGTCTAAATCTGTGTTAGTGAGCACTTCTCCTTTGCTGAGATAATCCATCCACCTCACAGGTGTGGCTTATCAAGATGCTGATTAGACAGCATGATTATTGCACAGATGTGCCTTAGACTGGCCACAATAAAAGGCCACTCTAAAATGTGCAGTTCCATCACATAGCACAATACCACAGATGTCGTAAGTTTTGAGGGAGCGTGCAATTGGCATACTGACTTAGGAATGTCCACCAGAGCTGTTGCCCATGAATTGAATGTTAATTTCTCTTACATACGCCGTCTCCAAAGGCGTTTCAGAGAATTTGGCAGTACATTCAACCGGCCTCACAACCGCAGACCACGTGTAACCACACCAGCACACACACATGAAAGAGATACTAAACGAAACAGAGGTTGTGATCTACATCTAGAGATACTAGATAAAACAGATTGTACACTACATCTACAGAGTGTTGAGAATGACCAATGTGCAGCCATTGCCTTTATTTTGGTATTTGAAAACATTTGTTTAATCGTTCTTTCACTATGAGCATGCAGATTAGGTTGTGTCAAATTATCAAGAGTGGGCAAGGATGTTTACCAAACTGGCTGGCCCCAGAAAAGGGACTGTCACGATGTGCTGCATGGTTCTTGATGTAGAGAACTGGAACAAAGGAGGAACCATACAACAAACCAGCAAACACTGCTAATAGAGAACCACTGAAGAGAGGGATAGGGGGAGAGAGGGAGGGAGAGAGGGAGGGACAGGGGGAGAGAGGCAGGGAGTGACGGGGGCAGGGAGAGGGACAGGGAGGGAGGGACAGGGGGAGTGAGGGGGACAGGGGCAGGGAGAGGGACAGGGAGGGAGGGACAGGGGGAGTGAGGGGGACGGGGGCAGGGAGAGGGATGGGGGAGTGAGGGGGACGGGGGCAGGGAGAGGGATGGGGGAGGGAGGGGGACGGGGGCAGGGAGAGGGATGGGGAGGGACAGGGGGAGTGAGGGGGACGGGGACAGGGAGAGGGATGGGGAGGGAGGGACAGGGGGAGTGAGGGGGACGGGGGCAGGGAGAGGGATGGGGAGGGACAGGGGGAGTGAGGGGGACGGGGACAGGGAGAGGGATGGGGAGGGAGGGACAGGGGGAGTGAGGGGGATGGGGGCAGGGAGAGGGGAGAGAGAAGTAGAATTAATAAAAAAAAATAAAAAATAAAGCTAATAGCAATAAAGTCAGATGTTAAGTGGAGATACTTACACCACTCGTTTGGTCTTTGGTCTTAGAGTGTCCACCCAGGAGTCATCTGACCAGTTCACACCATCTGCATTAACACTCTATACACACACACACACACACACACACACACACACACATGATTAGTGTGTGGTAGATGTGGGTGGTGTGTGTGTAATGTGCTGTGCTGGGTGTAGTGGTGTGGGTAAGTATGTCTCACACGGTCTATGAGTAATGGCTGCTGTTCTTCTGTACTGGGGGACTGACTGTGAACATCACTCTTCACGAAGAAGAAGATTACAGCACTGCGGGAGAACAAACACAGACACACCCACACATGTTAATGAAAGTCAGACAACAGGTGACATCATCCAACAAATTATATAAAGCTCTGGAAAAAATTAAGAGACCACTGCAAAATTATCAGTTTCTCTGGTTTTACTATTCATAGGTATGAGTTTGAGTAAAATTAACATTTTTGTTTTATTCTATAAACAAATTGCAAATATAAATTGGAATTGAGTATTTATTTGTAGAAAACAACAACTAGTCAAAATAACCAAAAAGAGATGCATTGTTTCAGACCTAAAAAAATACAAAGAAAACAAATTCATATTCATTTTTCAACAACAAAATACTTATGTTTTAACTTAGGAAGAGTTCAGAAATCAATATTTGGTGGAATAACCCTGATTTATAATCACAGCTTTCATGTGTCTTGGCATGCTCTCCACCAGTCTGTCACACTGCTGTTGGGTGACTTCATGCCACTCCTGGCACAAAAATAAAATTAGCTCAGCTTTGTTTGATGGCTTTCAATGGGGTTTTCAATGGGGTTCAGGTCTGGAGATTGGGCTGGCCATGACAGTCTTGATCTGGTGGTCCTCCATCCACACCTTGATTGACCTGGCTGAGTAGCATGGAGCATTGTCTTGCTGGAAAAACCAATTGGGGAATATTGTCAGAGCAGAAGGTGTTCTTCCAGGATATCTTTGTACTTGGCTTAATTCATCCGTCCTTCACAAAGACAAATCTGCCCGATTCCAGCCATGCTGAACCATCCCCAGATGCTTCGTAGTGGTCTCTTAACTTTTTCTAGAGATGTATTTACATAGTTCCTGGTTTTTGATAGCTAATAACCACTACGATCAATGCAGATATAACAGCTATAAAAATAGTTTGTTGTTTACTGATGACATTTTGTGGGTCGTACCACTAGAAGTCGCTTTTTCTTCCAATTCTGTTTCTGTAACTTGAACCGGTTCCAACCCCTGGTACTCAAACTATTTTGTCAATTCTTACAGAACAACTACACAGCCAAACTCATCCAATGTACTAGTGCATAATAAGCCAGGGACAACATCAAGAAATACCTTCAGACCAATGGAAACTACTCAGATAAACTGTAGCTATCCAATGTGTATTAGCTGCCTAGGTAATGTGGAGCCCAGCTGCACAAGTAAAGCCTTGTTCACACCAGGCATGGCATAAAATTACCATACAGTACCTTAACGCAAACATCACAATCAATCTATAAAAACATCACAATCAATCTATAAAAACATCACAATCAATCCTCCGCATCTTCATAACCAGTATCGCAAAGATGGAGGGCCTCGTTTTGTTAGTGTCTAGCAAGCTGACGAGCAGGAGCTTCTAAATGTAGGTTTCATTGTAGTAGATGAATGAAAACATCCAAGTCACACAACCTATATACAGTGGGGTGAACAAGTATTTGATACACTGCTGATTTTGCAGGTTTTCCCACTTACAAAGTATGTAGAAGTCAATTTTTTATCATAGGTACTCTTCAACTGTGAGTGACGGAATATAAAACAATTGTATGACTTAAGTAATTTGCATTTTATTGCATGACATAAGTATTTGATGCATCAGAAAAGCAGAACTTAATATTTGGTATCGAAACCTTTGTTTGCAATTAGAGAGATCAAATGTTTCCTGTAGTTCTTGACCAGGTTTGCACACACTGCAGCAGGGATTTTGGCCCACTCCTCCATACACCTATACCTTCTCCAGATCCTTCAGGTTTCGGGGCTGTCGCTGGGCAATACAGACTTTCAGCTCCCTCCAAAATGTATTGAGTTCAGGTCTGGAGATTGGCTAGGCCACTCCAGGACCTTGAGATGCTTCTTACGGAGCTACTCCTTAGTTGCCCTGGCTGTGTGTTTCGGGTCGTTTCCATGCTGGAAGACCCAGCCACAACCCATCTTCAATGCTCTTACTGAGGGAAGGAGGTTGTTGGCCAAGATCTCGTGATACATGGCCTCATCCTCATCCATCCTCCCCTCAATACGGTGCAGTCGTCCTGTCTCCTTTGCAGAAAAGCATCCCCAAAGAATCATGTTTCCAACTCCATGCCTCACGGTTGGGATGGTGTTCTTGGGGTTGTACTCATCCTTCTTCTTCCTCCAAACACGGCGAGTGGAGTTTAGACCAAAAAGCTCTATTTTTGTCTCATCAGATCATATGACCTTCTCCCATTCCTCAACTTGATCATCCAGATGGTCATTGGCAAACTTCAGATGGGCCTGGACATGCATTGGCTTGAGCAGGGTGCTCTGCAGGATTTTAATCCATGACGGCGTAGTGTGTTACTAATGTATTTTTTTTTAGACTGTGGTCCCAGCTCTCTTCAGGTCATTGTCCAGGTCCTGCCCTGTAGTTCTGGGCTGATCCCTTACCTTCCTCATGATCCTTGATGCCCCACAAGGTGAGATCTTGCATGGAGCCCCAGACCAAGGGAGATTGACCGTCATCTTGAACTTCTTCCATTTTCTAATAATTGCGCCAACAGTTGTTGCCTTCTCACCAAGCTGCTTGCCTATTGTCCTGTAGCCCATCCCAGCCTTGTGCAGGTCTACAGTTTTATCCCTGATGTCGTTACACAGCTCTCTGGTCTTGGCCATTGTGGAGAGGTTGGAGTCTGTTGGATTGAGTGTGTGGACAGGTGTCTTTTATACAGATAACGGGTTCGAACAGGTGTAGTTAATACAGGTAAGGAGTAGAGAACAGGAGGGCTTCTTAAGTGCATCCTGGTGCCATGTGACACTGTGGCCTCCCCCAGGTAGGGCCACAGTGTCACCGGACCCCCCCGTCTCAGTTTCCAAGGTGTTACGCTGCTATATTATTGTGCTGGGGGACATGAGGGATGTACTACTAACTTTTCTCAGTTTCCTCCAATTTTAAATTTTAGAAGGAGATGAGGTCCTGGTCCACACCTGCGGATTACCTGGTTTGGGGGGACCGTTGCTGTTCCTGTCCTTGTCCACCTGGTCATACTTCTGACCTAGTCTAAAATCAAATATACTCTGGATTTAGCCCAGAGAAATGTATTTATTATTCCAATTGGACTCTTAATATCTCACCCGGCACAGCCAGAAGAGGACTGGTCACCCCTCTGAGCCTGGGTCCTCTCTAGGTTTCTTTCTAAAAGTTTTTCCTAGCCACTGAAATTCAACACTACTGTTGTTTGCTCCTTGGGGTTTAAGGCCGGGTGTCTCTGTAAAGCACTTTGTGGCAACTGCTGTTGTAAAAAGCGCTTTATAAATACATTTTGATTGATTGATTGATTTTGATGTGTTCTCTAGGTAAGCAACACGCATGCACCCGACCATCCACGTGATTTAAAAGAAAACATGATTCATCAGACCAGGCCACCTTCTTCCATTGCTCCATGGTCTGGTTCTGATGCTCACGTGCCCATTGTAGGCCCTTTCGGCAGTGGACAGGGGTCAGCATGGGCACCCTGACTGGTCTGTGGCTATGCAGCCCCATAAGCAACAAACTGCAATGCACTGTGTGTTCTGACACATTTCTATAAGTACCAGCATTAACTTGTTTGCAATTTGAGCTACAGTAGCTCGTCTGTTGGATCAGACCACACGGGCCAGCCTTCGATCCCCAGATGCATCAATAAGCCTTGGCCGCCCATGACCCTGTCGCCGGTTCACCGCTTTTCCTTCCTTGGACCACTTTTCATAGGTACTGTCTCATATTCAGTCATCCTTTTACGGTTATTCTGCTACATGTCAAGGCAGAGAAAATATCACCAAACAACTGCATCCTGCCACAAGCCACAAATGAGTAAACTGGTCCTGAAATAGGTGCTGACGCAAAGGTTAGAAACTACTGAAAGAAAAAACATGTTAATTACCTGAGCAGACAAAGTCCAGCTCCACAGTAATTGAGTGTTGGGTTAGAAACTTCTTCTGCATCAATCCCAAACCATCCAAACCTATAGACAAACAAACACATGAGGAGGGGTGTGACATCAGTCATTCAAATGCCTTTTAAAAAGCACTTTTTACATCAGTCGTTGGCACAATGAAGTCATGTATGATAAACAAAAGAGTAGCTTTTGGATTTCAGGAAGGATCATGCCACCTAACCCTCAAAACAATCAGCAACTTCTACAGAATAAACATATCATAACGATCTAGATCCTCAGAAACATCCACAGAATAAACATATCATAACGATCTAGACCCTCAGAAACATCCACAGAATAAACATGTCACTACTCTCCTTGTACTATTGGACTCTGTAAGGAAGACTTTTTCAGTTGCTACATGTACACATCTACCTCTGGAACCTCACTGCTGCTATCCCTGCAATCCAGTTGCACATGCTACATTCAATTTGCCTTCATGCACATTTAGAATTGCCATTTGTTCTTGCATTTGTCTTCATTGCACATCCATCACTGCTTTAGTCTGATAAGGACGTTTTAAAATGTTATGCCATTTTCTATTTGCCCTTCTGTTTAGATGCTAACTGCAATTGGTTGTACTGTTCAATGATAATAAAGTTATCTAATAAACTTCTAGACCATAGGTCTTCAACCCCACAGCCATTCCATCGATTAGCTGTATCCCAGAGCTACCACACCTGAATCAACTTTTTAACTATTAAACAAGCCCTTACCTGTTTAATCTGGTGAGCTAGTTCAGGGCAAAAAGTAAACTGTGAGATGGCTTGGGGGTCCCCAGGAGAGGGTTGAAGACCTATGAGAGGTTTTCAGAAGTTGGCATGGTAAGCCCTACAAACCTTTGGGCTATGTCAATTGTCATACCAAACCATATCAAAGAAATAACATACCATCTGAGACATTGTAAGAGTGGTTTCAGCACTGGTATATCAGTGTGGTGAAGAGACAAAAAATATTTTGTCAGACCATTAGGGTGCTCAATATCCAAGTATACTAGCCCTGTTTGCTGATGGTCTGGCCCTGCAACTTCCTGTTTGCTGATGGTCTGGCCCTGCAACTTCCAGTAGCATGATGCTCCGGCCCTGTAACTTCCTGTTAACTGATGGTCAGGACCTGTAACGTCCTCTTTGCTGATGGTCTGGCCCTGTAACTTCCTGTTTGCTGATGGTCTGGCCCTGTAATTTGCAGTTGCATGATGGTCTGGCCCTGTAACTTCCTGTTTGCTGATGGTCTGGCCCTGTAACTTCCTGTTTGCTGATGGTCTGGCCCTGCAACTTCCTGTTTGCTGATGGTCCGACCCTGTAACTTCCTGTTAGCTGATGCTCCAGCCCTGTAACTTCCTGTTAGCTGATGCTCCGGCCCTGTAACTTTAAAGTCATAACCTGTCAATCATGGTTTTTATTTTATAGTATTAACTCCATCTATATCCAATCTAATGTTTTCTGTATACAACACAACATACCCCATCTAATACACTGCAGCTGTATTTTCATATTGCTGTGCGTATACCTGGAGCTAGCCCAGCCCATTAGAAGGTTAAAGGAGGCCCAGATGAGGAGGCCCAAGCCCAGACCGATGGTTTTCACAATGGGGACCACCGTGATGTTACCTAGAAAAAGATATCCACACACACTGAAAACCAGGTAGGTTAAGATGTTGGTGTGTGTGTGTGTGTGTGTGTGTGGAGGGGGGGGGTCAACTCACACCACTAAACCTTTATTAAATTGTGACAATAAAACATCAATTTTGTAACTTTCAGATAAATGTGGGCCAGGTGTACCTTATGGGCTACTATTCTAGTTCTGCAGGGACAGAATGTTGGTCCCATCTATGTCAATGTGTGTGTTGACCTGTAGCCCAGATGCCCCCACCAGCATGTCAGTGTGTGTGTTGACCTGTAGCCCAGATGGCACCCCCAAGCATGGCGAGAGGCCAAAAGGTTGGTGAGCCCAGAATAATGTTCACCACCAGAGAAACACTCCATACAGCAGCGCACAACACCCACTGGAAGAACAGCCCTGTTGAAGAAACACACATCATGTTACACTGCAATACACAACACCCACTGAAGAACAGCCCTGTAAATAAAATAAATAAAATGAGCCTATAACCAACTGAACACCTTTTGCGGGATCAATCAATGTTAGAGTTTACATAGCTGGCCAAAACCGGAATTTGCATTTTACCTTATGGGTTGTGTAGGCTACAGTGCCTTTGGAAATGGGTTTCTAAACCATTGCTTTTTACTTCAATATGATTGGGCTACACCTCTACATTAAGGGCTAAAGGTCTGTTAGATATTCAGTCATTCCAATTAATCCAATAAACTTCGATCTTCCAGAATCTGACTTTTTATTTGAACATTACCCAAAATCGAATAATGCTTAAGCCTGTTCTGTTGTTTGTGTTTTATTCAAGTTTTTAATTGCTTCAAAACATTGTTGAAAAATAAATGGCAATTACTCGAAAAGGGTATTGACATTGTTGGAAATAAAAATTAAGTTATCCGTAGCTATTCGCGCATAAACAAAATTTGCAGTAGTCTGATAATTTGTTTCACAACCAACATTGGCAAAATGCTGCAGAAACCCCCGGCATGCCAATGCACGTTTGCAATCGTGAACACCCGCATAGAAATAAGATTTACCCACACGAACATCACCAGCGATTATTATGGCCACCAGTGATATTCAAAACGCAAATGAAATAAATAAAGTGATTACAAACATGCACTCTTAGTTTAAAGTAAATAACGTCAGCAGCCAATGATAACCAATTAACACAATTTTCCGAGATGCAAAGCATCAGATTCACATGGCCTGCCTGTATGGACGGAGTTGATGTTGCCGCGTCAAATGCAAATAATCATCCTTTGGCAGAATGCTTCCCAACACACCTTTTCTCCTCAAATGTCGTGGTAAATTCCATATAATGTTTTATCTTGAAGGCAGCGCCAGCTATCTAACAAACAGTTGCCTAATCTATTAAACAATTCCTGGCTTTGTTGTTCAGTGCATTTGACAAATAAACCTTGAAACTTGAAAAAGATATAACACCAGGTACGCCTATATTGCCTATCATTGTTCTGAGAATTATTCGTCGAGTAGATAACAAAAAAACATTTTATATGAATCGGCTAATATTATCGAAAATATATACTCCAACAAACACCGGAGAAATTTTAACTAGCGCTTCCCTCGGTCACTAAACTGGTTATGCGCGTCCACCTTTGCGTACATGATGATCACACACACAACTGAGGCGCGCTATTCGTATTTTGGTTCAAATAACGATGTTTTAATAAAATACAATAAACTCAAACATACAACATGTCATAATTATAATAATTATTATAATTTTTCAATTGAAGTAATCCAAAAGTAAAAATTTTTTTTCTAAATTATCTGTAATTCGATTACAATTATTTTATTGGTAACGTAACCGATTACAGTTACTATTTTTTACTTGTAATCCGTTACTCCCCTACTCTGAATACACAACACCCACTGGAAGAACAACCCTGTTGAAGAAACACACACCTGTGAAGCCAAAGATCTAAGTACTTCGGCACCCTAAAATGGTGCTGAAATAGACCCAAAAACCAGTACGCGTCACTGTCGAAATACCTTGATTTTAGATAATATGAACCGTTCAATTTGTTTAAATAACAAAATTACGTTATGGATTTTAAAGAGGCTGTCTAGTCCTAGCGGAAGGCTGCAGTAATGCTCGTTGTCTGGGACAGATCTTACCGTCTCCGGTGGATATTTTCTTTACCGGGACGAAGTTAGAACCATAGAACAGAACCGCCACTCCACAGGAGACAAAACCATATGTCAACTCTGTGCCGTTGGATGAGGTATTAGCCACAAGTTGGAACGAAAACCGTCCAAGTCGTCTAATGTCTTCACCTGCAAAAACACACGGCCAAACTCGTCTCAGACACGGTAGCACACATCTCAGACCGACGTATGGATCTGTTGATACCTACCTGGTAAGTTCATATTCATGTTGACCTCCCCATCGCATTGTACCACCTCTGCATATAGCGTTGCAAGAAGCACACACAAGATCCCCACAAACATGACTGAAGAACAATCGGTACATTAACTACACGACCGTACTTCTCAGCCCGGCTCTAAAACATCAGCGTCTTGTGAGCAACATTAAAGAAACACTTCCAGTTCACGAAAATCTGGAATTTTTCAAAATAAAAGAGACCAAAACTGAGATAAATTGAGTTTATTAATTGTTTGAGAACATATACCTCTCAAAACATTGACAACAATTCAAATATTATCATATTTAATAGTAATTTCGATAAAAAGTGGGTGTTAAAACACGTTGCAAGGGTAATATGGAATTCATATCCATTGAGTTACATTGTGGCCAATATGATCTAGGATGGGTGGAGAAAAACACCAGCAACAATTGCAAATACACAGTGCCCCTTGATTTCTTTGCATATAATTATTCTACCCACTCTCCTGAACATTTCCTACAATACATTTTTACAGTATACACTAAGCAAAGTGTCAAAATCGATATATTTAATATTATTAAAATCGCGTTTTACCGCGGACTTCTATTTTGAAGGCAAAATCCGAAAACCGGAAGTCTTATTGTTGCTACGGAATCTCTGATGTTGCCAGAATGACGCCAGCTAACTGCAGACAAATTTGATAAGGATACACTTCCGTCTGCATCACCTGACTGTAAACATAGCTTGAATCACGTGACAACGGTGAATCACATGTCACCGTCATTTTTCAAAAAGTGTTTGAAGTTGCACTAGGTAGGATGTTTTCAGGAAAAAAAGTTTTGTCCCCTGCACTTCTGGTTATACATAAAAACTGAATTTCGTTGTACTGTACTTGCACGGTTCAATGAAAATTAAGTTGAATCTAATCTAATTTATAATTTTTGGAGTGTGCCCCTACTTTCCAGATAATTCTGTTCCAGCAATCCCGTTCCAGGCTGTGGATGATGCTTCTCCATTGGTTCGAAATTTTTTGAGTGCTGGATTGACTACAATTTATACTGTTCAGCCTTTCCTTCGAGAGGCATCCAGCTCTGGTCCGGCAGACTCGGCTGGCTAAAACTCATACTTCCTTTTTGTCATTTCATTTTAAGTCTTGTGCAGGAACCTCGCAGATGATACCGGTAAGAAAACTATTACACTTTAGATAATTTCTAGATAAAGTCAGCATTCAAATACATACACATTTTCTATCTGTCGAAATTGATAGCTAGTTAGTAGCACTGTTTGTTTTTAAGGTACTGGGCCAGGTCACTTGCAAAACTGGCCGTTGTTAGAAGTTTGCTACTAGCTATATAGCTAGCTACTGTAACTACCTATAGTACTGTAGCTACACCTTGTCTGCACGTTGTTTATAACGAAAGTTATGAAGGTAGTTACAGGTTTACGTTAGCCGGATTGATTATCCAAAAAATACTCTGTTCAGAATTCTATTAATCATGGGAACTAGGGAACTATTAATGGCGTCTTTACTTAATTGAGGTCTTCTGGGGTTATTCTGTTATTCTTGGGGGGAAATCAGGATGTTGGTGATTTAAACTGTAGTGTCAGTTGTTTTTAGAATATACCTATTTACATAGTGTCCATGTACAACTCCGGCGTGATCATAGTCGATCGTCTCTAAATGAGTTACTACACATTAACCAGTTTATTATACACAAACAAGATAGGTAGTGCATATCTTATTTTTACTAAATTTGATCCACATTATGTTCAGTTCACCAACTGGTAACTTGTAAATCCTTGAGGGGTGTGGTGAGCACTCGGGAGGTTAGAAAGCTGTCCCACTTTGGCTGGCTGGAGAGTAAGTATTTTCTAAATAGTTAGAAAGATAATTCAACTTTCAGGTACCAATCAACACTTATCATCCTGTTAAGTATAATTAAATGCTTTTGACATTTTAAATATAAATAAAAAGTATATTCACTTGTGTTCAGGGCAGCAGAGGTACAGCATTATAATGTGTTAGATCACAGTTTATTGATATATGGCAGTAATATGTCTGCTGTTATAGTTTCACCTGTTTCATGTATTATGTTGTGTTGGGTAGTATTGTAAATATAAGCATGCTCATTCTAATCATTCTCCCTCTGTTTTGTGTATCATGTTATGTTGGGTAGTATTGTAAATATAAGCATGCTCATTCTTATCATTCTCCCTCCGTTTCATGTATTATGTTGTGTTGGGTAGTATTGTAAATATAAGCATGCTCATTCTAATCCTCTGTTCTTGATTTAGGTGTGGTGAACCTAAAAAAGATGCCCTGGGCTCTAAGGGAAGAAATTTGAGTCCCATTTGCAGAGTCCTTTTTTTAAAGACTGTGTGGGATACTCCAGTAACAGGAAGCATGGGGTCCTCCAGGGATATTTTATGGACCCCTGATTTCCTGGACAGTGCCCAGAAAGTACATTTCTAGAATGGACTGTGTATTAGGTTTTTTATTTATGTAAGTTATCTTAGAGAGAAAATCTCTTGTTAATGCACATTAAAATTTTTTTAAGAGTTAATAGTTGATTTGGTGTTGAGCTTGAATGCTTAGGAAATAGTTTGTCTGATCATTTTGGCATATCTTTTAAGAGTTTAGAGTTAGGATGGCTTCTCCCTTAGGGATAGGGTGAGAAGCTCAGCCATCCGTGAGGAACTCAGAGTAGAGCCGCTGCTCCTTTGCGTCGAAAGGAGCCAGTTGAGGTGGTTCGGGCATCTGGTAAGGATGCCCCCAGGACGTCTCCCTAGGGAGGTGTTCCAGGCACGTCCAGCTGGGAGGAGACCTCGGGGTAGGCCCAGGACTAGGTGGAGAGATTATATTTCGACACTGGCCTGGGAACGCCTCGGGATCCCCCAGTCAGAGCTGGCAAATGTGGCTCGGGAAAGGGAAGTTTGGGGTCCCCTGCTGGAGCTGCTGCCCCCGCGACCCGATATCGGATAAGCGGATGAAGATGAGAGATGAGAGTTAGGATGGTATTAACATGTGAAACAAAGTTGTTTTGGTGTCTAGCTTAAACAACAGAGATACTGTTGGATAATACTTGTAATGTGTTTTGACATGGTCAAAAACATTACAGATTGTTTAGTTTGGATTTGGGTTGAATAATACTATTTAGCTATGCTAATGTATTCTAAATCATATTGTTTTATATAATTTAGATGTAGGTTTTACATGTACAGTTTTTTTATTTTGTTATGTGTAAATAGGGCTGCATAATTTAAAAATATTGAATAGTGTTTTCTTTGACAAAGATTGCAATTGCGGTGGAATTTATATTTTCAAACATGGGTTTAAACAGTGTAGATAATCTCACTTAAAAACAGATATCATAGCCTACATAGAATAACCACGCTATTGAGGATGGGACAATATGTTGGTGCCACTCATTTAAAGTATACGTGTGTTAAACTAACATTGAAAATCCATCAAGCATTTTAAAAAAAATTTCCAGGTATTTTAAGTAATCTCCAAAAAACCTACAGAACCTGCATTAAAAACTATTCTGGGCGTACGATCGGTGCCCGTTGCCTCACGTGAAGCACTTCTCAGGTGATTTGGAAATTACACATGCCAGTATCGCAAGCCTCGTATGGCCATCAATTACTTGATAATGAGCTGATCATTTGAATCAGGTTTGACAGACCAGGGAGAGATCCGAAACATGCAGGACAAGGTATTCCAGGAGCAGGGTTGAGAAACACCACCATCTATTGTATAACATTTTTACAGCACCCTCTACTGTGTATTCAACAGCCCAACAACATTCTTTAGTGTCTGTTAAAAAGCGTAACACTACTTACTAACAGCCTAACAGCATTTAGTGTCTGCTTTCCCATAAACATAAATCACGCCTTTAATTTTACTGTAAAAATAAAAAAAGTTGTTTCCTAAAGAGTGGCTCAGGTGGGATTTAGTGGGTGTTCCAAAGTCTTGTAATTTAATTAATTTAATCTCAGAATGTATCCTCTTGATGAGCCATCATGGGAGAACAACTTCTGTGGATGATGCATCATGAGTGAACTCATCCTCTGGATTAGGGATGTGCCGATACTGGACTCTTGTACTCGTATTCACAGAAATATGCCAATACCAAGAACCGATACCACGTAATGGAAACATGAACTGAAACTCATGGTTGAGTTTCCTCTGGCTGCATAATTATAGAATATATAACTCAGATTGGTAGAGTGGGAAGACGGAGATGTCAGCAATTACACAAGTAGAGTACAAGCTCTACTCTGCTAAATTGTGGAGTAGGAAAAGAAAAACACAAGCAATTTGATAAAATATCGTTAGACACTACAGCGCAGAGTTCAAGGAGTATGATAATGCTAGCAGTGCAGAACCACAACAACAGCTAACTCCAACACTGAAGAAGCAAAATAAAATGTCCAGAGACAGCCCGCGGGCAGAAATAAATGAAAGAGCAGAGCATGAAAGGATTTAATGAATTGCGCAGTGTACCATCGCACGAGCATCAGAGCAGAGCAACAACGTCCAATCCTGCACGGTCAGAGTATCAAACTAGCTAGTGAGGTAAGAGCAGAGTAACTGGTTGTGTCTGTGCATGCACGCGTTTATGTTGAACGGCTAGTAAGTGGCTGTCACATTGATATAAAGGTAGCCACCGTCTGAGCGACAACCCAAGGATAGAAGCTAACAGTCCTAACTTGATAGCTACAATGGATCAGCGTCATGGAGGCAACAATACTCAAATGCGGCAGCGGCAATAAGACCCTCTGGGTGATGCATCATGGGTGAACTCATCCTCTGGATGATGCATCATGAGTGAACTCATCCTCTGGATGATGCATCGTGTTTTTACAGGAAGTTGAATACGTTTTATGGTAATGAGACATCCACAGCTGTAGTGCTTGTTGGTAATACATATTACAGTTTAATGTAAACCTGAACTAATAAATAAGTGTTATGATTTATGGAAAAACATACTTTGCGTTTATGTAATGATTTTCTGAAGTAACATTTTATAAAATGACCAGTTGATGTAAATTGGAAGCATTTCAGTGATGAGAATTTGTATTTTACAAAATCTACATGAAAATTATTTAAATTAAGAAACTTTCCCAAAAATGAGACATCTTCACAAGAGTCATCAGAATGATACAGTAGTTGGTTTTCTAACAATTAGCTAAAGACATCTTACATCTGGCTTCATGAGATTCACCCACACAGGAGCACACACACTACACCCGATGTTAACCCCGTGCATTTACCCAGCGGTTGCTAGAAGTAATACCAGTGGTAACTAGGAGCAACAACATTGGTTGATATGGACAAAACTATTGGTTGATAAGTGCAAAACCAGTGATAAAACAGGTAGATATAAAAGTGATCAGTACATTTTTCAATATATTAACAAATATATTCAATATTCAATCAATCTGTAATATTTACCTCAGACATAAAACTTTTTTATTGGGAAGGACGTTGTTCCTCTGTGGGGCATGCTTACTGGCTTACTGTCTGGTTGGCTGACTGGCTGGTTGTCTGACTGTCTTACTGTCTGGTTGGCTGACTGGCTTACTGTCTGGTTAGCTGACTGGCTGACTATCTGGTTGGCTGACTGGTTGCTTGCAAGACTGACTAATTTTCACAGTCAATAAAAACAAATCACCATCATTATGGTTGTCATAATAATTATCATTACCATAACAATCACCACAACTATTTCCATTATCATCACCATCTTTGCCAGTTATAATCATCTTCACCATCATCGTCATTGCCAACATCATAGTCATCTTCATGGCGGGTCAGTGGTAAAGAATTCAGGAGTTTAGGAAGAAGTCACTGTTGGACAGGTTATTGGTTCACATCCTTTTGGCTGGAGCATTTCATTACTTCACATCCTTTTGGTTGAACCAAGTCATTAGTTTACATCCGTTTGGCTAAACCATGTGAATGGTTCAACTCCTTTTGGTTGGCTCATGTAATAACTTCAAGTCCTTTTTGCTGGACCATTTCCTTAGTTCAAGTCCTTTTTGCTGGACCATTTCCTTAGTTCAAGTCCTTTTGGCTGGACCATGTCATTGGTTCAATTCATTTTAGCTTGACCATGTCGTTGGTTCAAGTCGTTTTGGCTGGAACACATCATTGGTTCAAGTCCTTTTGGCTGGATCGTCATAGGTTTAAGTCGTTTTGGCTTGACCATGTCATTGGTTCAAGTTGTTTTGGATTGACCGTGTCATTGGTTCAAGTCGTTTTGGCTGAACCATCTTATTGGTAAGTCCGTTTGGCACTCTGTTATGGCACTGTTCTCTGAAAGAGCAAAGTCTTAATGTACATACTGGAGCATCTAATATATAGTTTAAAGTCTGACCCTAACCCAGTGTGTCAAAATCTATTTGGCCTCGGTGCCATTAGGTGTATCATGGTCCTACTGTGTCTCTAGTGAAAACAGGGTTTAAGGATCAAAGGTCAAACTATTTCTACTGAAAACAGAGGTTAGGGGTCAGAGCAAGCATTAATATAATTAATATAGTCATTATTAATAATATAATTAAAATAAGTATTATTATTATCATTAATATAACTAGTCATATATACAGAGGGGTAGTGCTGTTGGAGTATACAGGCAATCATATAGATTCACTCTAAGCTTTTATTTGTTTCTCAAAATATTTATAAAATATGAATTGTTGCCCTGTGAAGTTGATCAACTTATAAAACCCTGTCTTGATGCAGCTGAACTCGTGTGCTTGAATCAGAGCTAGTTGCTAGGGAAACGGATCATTGTGCCATGGTTGGTCGGTCTGATTTTTATGTGGTTGGTCTCAACATAAAGCCTGGCCATATGATTGGAGGGGAAAAGCGATGACATCACCAGCATGTAGCTCCCTGCCCAATCAGAGAGGGGGCATGGAGGAAGTGCAGTTTTCTGAGAAATGTGATTGACTGACATGGAGTTGGAGGGTGGCTCTCTGTGATCTGATTGGCTGTAAGGCACTGTGAGGGCGTGGTCAGGAGAGGTCTGTCATGCTGAGGCTCATGGGAAGTCCAGGGCGGAGGTAGGGGAGGCGAGGAAAGTCAGGAGGATGTGAGAAGTCGGGAGTCAGGACACGTCCATTTTCCCCGGACGATCCTGTGATGGACAGCCTGGCCTTACTCCGCAGGGCGTCAGTAAAGGTCATCTACACACACACACACACACACACACACAGAGAGAGAGAAAAGTAAAAAGTTCTCTGGTAAGGGTCTGCTCTACTTCCCTTCACCCAATAAATATTCTGTAGAGACAGGATATAGATATGTAGTAATGCATACAGGAAATATTCTGTAGAGACAGCATATAGATATGTAGTAATGCAGACAGGAAATATTCTGTAGAGACAGGATATAGATATGTAGTAATGCATACAGGAAATATTCTGTAGAGACAGCATATAGATATGTAGTAATGCAGACAGGAAATATTCTGTAGAGACAGTATATAGATATGTAGTAACGCAGACAGGAAATATTCTGTAGAGACAGTATATAGATATGTAGTAATGCAGACAGGAAATATTCTGTGGAGACAGTATATAGATATGTAGATATGTAGTAATGCAGACAGGAAATATTCTGTAGAGACAGTATATAGATATGTAGTAACGCAGACAGGAAATATTCTGTAGAGACAGTATATAGATATGTAGTAATGCAGACAGGAAATATTCTGTAGAGACATTATATAGATATGTAGATATGTAGTAATGCAGATAGGTAGTGACTTGTTGTATACAGTAAAATATGTTGATGAGCCAGCAATAAGCAGCTTAACCCTCTTAACCAAACAATGAAGATGGAAAGGAGGTTAGGAGGTGAGGAAAGGGGAGGTGAAGCGAGGAAGTAAGGTGTGACAGACTGACTGACGGGATGCTGAGGTGTGACAGACTGACTGACTGAAACAGAGGAAAGGGGAGGTGAAGCGAGGAAGTAAGGTGTGACAGACTGACTGACGGGATGCTGAGGTGTGACAGACTGACTGACTGAAACAGAGGAAAGGGGAGGTGAAGCGAGGAAGTAAGGTGTGACAGACTGACTGACGGGATGCTGAGGTGTGACAGACTGACTGACTGAAACAGGAAAGGGGAGGTGAAGCGAGGAAGTGAGGTGTGACAGACTGACTGACGGGATGCTGAGGTGTGACAGACTGACTGACTGACTGAAACAGAGGAAAGGGGAGGTGAAGCGAGGAGGTGAGGATTGATGGTCTGACTGACTGATAGACTGACTGACAAGATGGCTGGTGTGTGAAAACCTCTTTCCTAACCTTCCTAGATTTTGACACTTTCCATCCCGTAGATGTTGTAGCCTTCCTTATAAGTAGCAAAGTTCTGTGAGTTGTGTGAGGAGGAGGAGGAGGGGAGAGTGGTTTGGTTCTGTGCACTCTGAGCCAGGTGCAGTGTATTCTGAGCCACCTTCATTTTCTTGGCCTCGGCCCGGGACTTGTAGCAGAATTCGACCAGCGCCACCATCATGGCCAGACCCAGGCCCCCAACCAGGATGTAGAAGACACCCGCTACGTTACTCAGGCTCAAAGCACTGGTCTTCTCCTAGAACACACACACACACCATACACACAAACACACACACACACACAGCTCCATCAGACAGGGTTAGGATATAAAGTAGCAGAGTAATACAACTACCTGGGCATGGTGTGTGTGTGAGTGTGACGTTTGTGTGTAGTCAGTGTGACGTGTGTGTTTGTGTACAAAGTGTGACTTTTTGTGTTTGTGTAGACATGTGACAAATGTGTTTTGTCTAGAATGTGTGACGTTGTTTTGTGTGTGTAGACATGTGATGTGTGTTTTGTGTAGAAAGTGTGAAGTTTTTTGTGTGTCTAGACATGTGAAGTGTGTGTTTTGTGTAGAAAGTGTGACGTTTTTCATGTGTGAAGACTTGTGACGTGTGTTTTGTGTAGAAAGTGTGACTTTTTGTGGGTGTAGACTTGTGACGTGTGTGTTTTGTGTAGAAAGTGTGACATGTTTTGTGTGGGTGTAGACTTGTGACGTGTGTGTTTTGTGTGGGTGTAGACTTGTGACGTGTGTGTTTTGTGTGGGTGTAGACTTGTGACGTGTGTGTTTTGTGTGGGTGTAGACTTGTGACGTGTGTGTTTTGTGTGGGTGTAGACTTGTGACGTGTGTGTTTTGTGTGGGTGTAGACTGGTGACGTAAACAGTCATGCAAGGTTCATCACACCTTTACCCCGTCAGCCTGAGGTGCCGTTTGTAAAGTGGAGTAATTTTTATGTTTTACAAACTGATTTATCAAGGTACCTTAATGTTTTACAAACTGATTTATCAAGGTACCTTAATGTTTTACAAACTGATTTATCAGGACATTTTTTTAAATCTGATTCACTGGGACATTAATGTTAAACAATTACATTCGTCAGGACATCTTATTGGTTAATAATCTGAAAATCTTATTGGTTAATAATCTGATTTATCTGATAAATCAATCTTTATAAACGGCACCACATTCTATTGAACCTGTGTGTGACGGTGTGTCAGTGTCCCACTGTGACTGACCTTACTTCCAGAGTCCTTGGTTCCACACTCTCCCTTATCGTACCACCATTTGTTTTTCAGCTTGTCTAAGACGCCTTGTTCACTGAGCTTCAATACCGCTAGGTTTACTGGCACTCTTCACACGGGAAATAACATAAATAACATTATCAATGTTATGTTATGTTATTAAAACATCACATACAGCTGTTATGTAGCCTTATGTAGCCACCTGCCTCCCTAGTACAGCTGTTATGAAGCTTTAGGTAGCCTCCCTGTGTTTCTGTCTGAGGTGGCGATAGGCGTTGTTGCACTATGTGATCCAGCTGAACGTAGAGCTCACCCAGACAGATAGGCACCAGCGCATCACCTGAGTAAGCAGCATAGCCACCACGCACGGCATCCCTACATCTTTCAACTCTGTGTTTTAATTAAATCCACCAATCACTCTGATCCAATCAAGACATTTAATACCTAAAAAATTTACAAGGATGAGGAATGTGCGCTGTGTATGCGCTGTATGTGTGTGCGCTGTGTGTGTGCGCTGTGTGTGTGCTGCTTACTCCCTGGCCTTAGTTACCAGTTAGTTGCCTGTTGGCCGGGGCGGGGCTAACCTTGCTTTCTCCTCCGCCGCTGCCACACTCTCCCTTGTCGTACCACCATTTGTTTTTCAGTTTGTCCAACAGGCCCTGCTCATTCAGTTTTAACACCGCCAGGTTCACCGCATTTCTACCAACGATAGATAAAACACTGGTGAGACAGGGTGAGAGGTCTGTTCCCCGAGCTGGTCCTTAGCGATAGGCCTTTACCTTGATACTACCATTACCGTTAGCATTTGAACGGTCTTAGCCTTAACCTCAGATACTACCAATACAATTAGCATTAGAAATTCCAATAAGCATTAATATTACATTGGAAACTGGCATTCATGTTAATTAACATTACCATTAGCAATTAGCATTCACCTTTATATTAAAATTACTGTTAGTAGTTAGCCTTAAACCTCATATTAACCTTACTGTTAGCATTAGCACAAGGATTATCATAATCCTGCAAATTAGTATTAGTAATTAAGTGAGCATAATGTGCCAGGCTTTAAAAGGGGGAGGTGGCTAAAGGCTAGTGGGATAATAATGTAATATACCTATCTTGAGACTATTAGCCAATATTAAAACATTATTACAATAAACACAAATGAACATTTCATAAAATAATCATCATAATAATCCTCTACAGTGTAAGAGAACAGACATCATTAGAAACAAATTAAATCAGTTAAATCCAACAGCAAGTCATTTAGAAACAGCTCAATCATACAGTCATTCAAACAGAACAGCGTGATGAACTCAAACTAGCACAGTGTACTCAGGCTAAATTTACCTAGCTAGATGTACTCAGGCTTTATTAATACAGCTAGACATGCTTAGGAGTTATTAATCTAGCTAGGTGTACCCAGGCTTTATTAATACAGCTAGATGTGCTTAGGATTCATTAATCTAGCTAGGTGTACTCAGGCTTTATTAATAAAGCTAGATGTGCTTAGGATTCATTAATCTAGCTAGGTGTACTCAGGCTTTATTTATACAGCTAAACGTGCTTAGGATTTATTAATCTAGCTAGGTGTACTCAGGCTTTATTAATACAGCTAGACATGCTTAGAATTTATTAATCTAGCAAGGTTTACTCAGGCTAGGTGTACTAAATGTTTAGTTTAGTATAGTCATTACTCCAAAATCGTGTCTTTGGAGGTGTGGATGAGGATATATTATTAGCAAATTGATGACTGGATCCCTTCATGTAATATATTTTTGGATATTACACTTTAAGAGACCACTGCACCTTTTTCTTTCCTTTCCAAAAAAGTCGAAAAGGAAGTTTTTGAGTGAGGAACAGAAGGGTTAAAATTAAGAGACCACTACAAATTGAACACTTTTGTTCTTCACACAAAACTTTCCCTTTCAAGTTTTTTGGAAAAGAAAGAAAAAGGGGCAGTGGTCTCTTAATTCTTTCTAGAGCTGAATAGTTACAGTGCTGCTTGAAAGTATATGAACGCCTTGTGCCATAATAGATTTTTTTTGTGATCACTATGATATATTTAATCAGAACCGGACTTTACAGGTTTATAGTTACCAATTTCATATGCTGGTTTTGAGGAAATCATATGTGAAGTAGAAACAGAATGAGTGCAGGAGTGAACCCCAAGTTGCATTGGTTAAATCAAGTAGGTAAGTAGAATCATGTGGGAAAATAAATGGGTACCATATGAACCAATCATAGCAGGGATAGTTGGCTTTTGTTGGGACTCCAATAAATACAGACAAGAAACCTGGTCAGTTTGGTGAACAAGAGTACAACACACCATGCAAAGCACACCATGCTGAGAGGAAAGGAGATCTCCGAAGGAGTAAGGCACAGGGATGTGAGAGGCAAATACAACCATCTCAAGAGGTTTGAGTTCCATCAGTCTACTGGAGGCAAATCATTTACAAATGGAGGGCATTTAACATGGCCTAGAAGGATAGCACATTGGCCTAGAAGTAGATGGCCTTCAAAATTATCCCCAAAAGCCACAAGAAAAATTGGTTTTCATCAAGCATCTGTCTGCACGTGGCTCCATTCATCTTTCCATCGATGCTGACTAGTTTCACAGTTCCTGAAAGGCATCTCCATGATGCATCCACCATCATACTTCACTGTAGGAATGGTATTGGCGAGGTGATGACCATTGCCTGGTTTCCTCCAGAAATGGCACTCTGCATTCAGGTAAAAGAGTTCAATCTTGTTGTTCCTGGCCCGAGACTGATTTAGGTTACTTTTGGCAAACTCCAAACCAGTTGTAATGTACCTTTTACTGAAGAGTGGCTTCCATCTGGCCGAGTTACCACAAAGGTTGTCCCTCCAGAAGGTCCTCCCATCTCCACACAGGAACTCTGGAGCTCTGTCACAGTGAGCATTCTTAATCACCTCCCTGACCAAGGTCCTTCTCTCCTGTTAGCTCAGTTTGTACGGCTAGTCAGCTCTAGGAAGAGTGTTGGTGGTTCTTCCATTTAAGAATGCTGTAGACCACTAAGTTCTTGGGGACCTTCAGTGTTGCTGAAATGTCTTTGTAACTTTCTCCGAATCTGTGCCCCGACATAATCCTGTCAAAGAGCTCTACAGAGCTCTACTTCTTTGATGTCATGTCTCGGTTTTTGCTCTGACATGCACTGTCACCTGTGGGACCTTAGACAGGTGTGTGCCTTTCCAAAACATGTCTATACACCACAGATGGACTACGTTGTACAAACATCTCAGGCATGATCAATGGAAACAGGATGAACCTGACCTCAATTAGGATTGCCATAAAAAATTCTAAAAACTATTTTTCTTTAGGTGGTGTTGTGGGTAGATTGTTGATGACAAAAAAATCTATGTAATCCATTTTATAATAAGAATATAATGTAACAAATGTGGAAAATGTAAAGGGGGTGAATACTTCTCCAATGCACTGTATTCTCTTTAACAGATTTAACATTTCTCAGTTTAATGTCATTAATTTAATAGTCTGTGTTTCTAAAAATCAAATTAACATTGCAAACTTAAAGATGATATTTGTAAATTGTTCCCACTATGTGGAATCTAACTAAATTAATACTAGTTCAAATTCAAATAAACTATCAACTTTATCATAGGAGGCTTGGTTAGAACAAGGTTGGAAACCCCTGAAAAGAAAGGTAACTGATTTGGTTTGGCAATTCAAAAAGTGTATATGAGATACAGTGGATTCCCACTCCAAATCACAATTTTCTACTATATATTTCTCCAGTCTTCTCTATTGGGACATGGTTTCTAAATCTTTTTTTGAGACAAGCATATTAATATTGGTATCAAAACAGTTAATTGCGAGACTCAAAATATATTATTCTATCTGGTTAAAAGGTTAGTTACAGTATTTTTCAGTTGCTTGTTATACTAAAGGTAAATAGCTAACTATTCTATCATGCCAAATTTAGGAGGCTAACTAGTCTATCATTCAACATTTAGATGGTTAACTACTCTATCATGCTATTGTCAGATGACTAACTACTCTATCTTGCTACAGTTAGATGGCTAACTTCTGTATTTGGCTTAAGTTAGATGGCTAACTACTCCATCATGCTCAAATTTGATGGCTAAATATTCTATCATGCTACAGTTAGATGGCTAACTACTCTATCATGCTATGGTCAGATGGCTAACAACTCTATCATGGTACAGTTACATGGCTAACTAGTCTATCATGCTACAGTTAGATGGCTAACTACTCTATCATGCTACGGTCAGAAGGCTAACTACTCTATAATGATTCAATTAGATGGCTAATAACTTTATCCTGCTGCGGCCAGGAGGCTAACTACTCTATCATGCTACGGTCAGACGACTAACTACTCTATCATGCTACAGTTTGATGGCTAACTAATCTATTGTTCTACAGCTGGCTAACTACTTTCATTCTGAAGACAAAAGGTTATTTTGTAGTACACCACACATGTCAACAGACTGACATTCTTCTACACATTCACAAAAATAAAAAGCACAAGCAACACTCATGCATATTCAGATTGCATCATTCCAACAACACTGTAATATAAACATAGCACTTCCTCACTACCCTAACCCAACTTTAACTGTATTTTTTATTGTAATCATAATCCCAACTCTAATCCTAGTCCTCCATCACTACACTAATATAAACCAACCCAACTTTAACCCCCCTCTTTAATCCTATTCCTAAATTCAAACACAACCTGATCTTAAACCCCTTAGTGTTTGGCTGGTCCAATAACAACCTTGATCTTAACCCTCAATGTTTGGCTGGTCCAAAAACAAGCTTGATCTTGACCCTCAGTGTTTGGCTGGTCCAATAACAACCCAGGCGTTACCTGACAACATTCTCTCCTGAGCCAATCAGGAAGGAGGTAGATCACTATTGAGCAAAGCTCATACCTAGGTACTGCAAGGGTTTATTGCGACAAGCCACCTAGAACTATAGGTAGTGTAGTCCTGTCATCAGCCAATAAAAACTATATGTAGTGTAGTCCTGTCATCAGCCAATAAAAACTATAGGTAGTGTAGTCCTGTCATCAGCCAATAAAAACTATATGTAGTGTAGTCCTGTCATCAGCCAATAAAAACTATAAGTAGGGTAGTCCTGTCATCAGCCAATAAAAACTATATGTAGTGTAGTCCTGTCATCAGCCAATAAAAACTATAAGTAGGGTAGTCCTGTCATCAGCCAATAAAAACTATAAGTATTGAAGTCCTGTCATCAGCCAATAAAAACTATAAGTAGGGTAGTCCTGTCATCAGCCAATAAAAACTATAAGTATTGAAGTCCTGTCATCAGCCAATAAAAACTATGTGTAGTGTAGTCCTGTCATCAGCCAATAAAAACTATAGGTATTGAAGTCCTGTCATTAGCCAATAAAAACTATAGGTAGTGTAGTCCTGTCATCAGCCAATAAAAACTATGTGTAGTGTAGTCCTGTCATCAGCCAATAAAAACTATGTGTAGTGTAGTCAGGTGGTCAGCCAACTATGGGTAGTGTAATATACTGTAAAACTGTACTATACTATTCTGTATTCTACCCAATACACTCTACTGTATTCTACCCAATACACTCTACTGTATTCTACCCAATACACTCTACTGTATTCTACCCAATACACTCTACTGTATTCTACCCAATACACTCTACTGTATTCTACTTCCTAACTACACCCTTGCTATACTGTAATATACTATGATGTACTATAATATACTCTATTAGTCTCCTGTATAGTAAAAACCAATACTGTACTACTCAAGCACTATACTATATTCTACTTGACTACACACAACTCTAATGTACTCTACTGTGCTCTCTACTTTCCACTGCACTCTTTTCTCAGATTTAAGGAATTTAAGTAATGTTGTCCCTAAGGACAGATCACAATTATACTGTACTCTGCTCTTTTCTACTGCACTATACTGTACACTACTACACTGTATTTTTCTCTTCTATACAAACCACTGTGAGGTCATCAGGGTAGGTGGGATACTATAACAACATTGGGGAACATATTGTTATACTATCTCACCCACCTTAATGGGGATCCTTTGGGCGTGGCAATGCCGTATCCTTTAGAGTCCAGGTTCCCTCCCACCTTCATGGTGTCACAAGGCTTCCTTTGTTCGATGTACTCGTTCATGGTGGACTCCAACAGGTAGGCATATTTTCCTTTCGACTTCCTGACTCTCAGCACACCCTCTGCTGTCTTCTTCACAAATGGAGATGGCTCTGCTGACTTCATGTACTGCCACATCTTGTCAAAGAGCGCTATCTTTGACCTCTGTGGAGAGACAACACATTATGGCACTCTATCTTTTACCTCTGTGGAGAGACAATACATTATGGAGCGCTATCTTTGACCTCTGTGGAGAGACAACACAGTATGGCGCTCTATCTTTGACCTCTGTGGAGAGACAACACATTATGGAGCGCTATCTTTGACCTCTATGGAGAGACAACACATTATGGAGCGCTATCTTTGACCTCTGTGGAGAGACAATACATTATGGCGCTCTATCTTCAACCTCTGTGGTCATACAGCATATAATAGAGATCCAACTTGTACCTTTGTGGAGAGACATCACAACTATACTTAAAGGGTTAGGGTTAGTACAAACATGGGTTAGGGTTAGTACAAACATGCTTCAATCTACACTCACCTAACGGATTATTAGGAACACCATACTAATACTGTGTTTGACCCCCTTTCGCCTTCAGAACTGCCTTAATTCTACATGGCATTGATTCAACAAGGTGCTGAAAGCATTCTTTAGAAATGTTGGCCTATATTGATAGGATAGCATCTTGCAGTTGATGTAGATTTGTGGGATGCACATCCAGGGCACAAAGCTCCCGTTCCACCACATCCCAAATATGCTCTATTGGGTTGAGATCTGGTGACTGTGGGGGCCATTTCAGTACAGTGAACTCATTGTCATGATCAAGAAACCAATTTGAAATGATTCGAGCTTTGTGACATGGTGCATTATCCTGCTGGAAGTAGCAATCAGAGGATGGGTACATGGTGGTCATAAAGGGATGGACATGGTCAGAAACAATGCTCAGGTAGGCTGTGGCATTTAAACGATGCCCAATTGGCACTAAGGGGCCTAAAGTGTGCCAAGAAAACATCCCCCACACCATTACACCACCACCACCAGCCTGCACAGTGGTAACAAGGCATGATGGATCCATGTTCTCATTCTGTTTACGCCAAATTCTGACTCTACCATCTGAATGTCTCAACAGAAATCGAGACTCATCAGACCAGGCAACATTCTTTCAGTCTTCAACTGTCCAATTTTGGTGAGCTCGTGCAAATTGTAGCCTCTTTTTCCTATTTGTAGTGGAGATGAGTGGTACCCAGTGGGGTCTTCTGCTGTTGTAGCCCATCCGCCTGAAGGTTGTGCGTGTTGTGGCTTCACAAATGCTTTGCTGCATACCTCAGTTGTAACGAGTGGTTATTTCAGTCACAGTTGCTCTTCTATCAGCTTGAATCAGTCGGCCCATTCTCCTCTGACCTCTAGCATCAACAAGGCATTTTCGCCCACAGGACTGCCGCACACTGGATGTTTTTTCGTTTTCACACCATTCTTTGTAAACCCTAGAAATGGTTGTGCGTGAAAATTCCAGTAACTGAGCAGATTGTGAAATACTCAGACCGGCCCGTCTGGCACCAACAACCATGCCACGCTCAAAATTGCTTAAATCACCTTTCTTTCCCATTCTGACATTCAGTTTGGAGTTCAGGAGATTGTCTTGACCAGGACCACACCCATAAATGCATTGAAGCAACTGCCATGTGATTGGTTGATTAGATAATTGCATTAATGAGAAATTGAACAGGTTTTCCTAATAATCCTTTAGGTGAGTGTACATTGATCCTTGTCTGTAACTTAAAAATAGTTGAATCTGTATTGATCATTGTTCATTTGGGGGGACCGTTGCTGTTCCTGTCCTTGTCCACCTGGTCATACTTCTGACCTAGTCTAAAATCAAATATACTCTGGATTTAGCCCAGAGAAATGTATTTATTATTCCAATTGGACTCTTAATATCTCACCCGGCACAGCCAGAAGAGGACTGGTCACCCCTCTGAGCCTGGGTTCTCTCTAGGTTTCTTCCTAAAATTCGACCTTCTTAGGGAGTTTTTCCTAGCCACTGAAATTCAACACTACTGTTGTTTGCTCCTTGGGGTTTAAGGCCGGGTGTCTCTGTAAAGCACTTTGTGACAACTGCTGTTGTAAAAAGCGCTTTATAAATGAATTTTGATTGATTGATTGATTGATTGACTGTGTCAGTATCTTAAAAATAATTGTATCTATATTGATTATTGTGTCAGTATCTTAAAACCAGTAAGGATTCATATTCTGTATAGTAAGAATCATTGCTAGCACATCTGCCTAATGTAGCTTGAGTCCAAACAGAAATCACATTAGTAGCTAGAATTAAAGTTTTGACTATTGTCTGTAGTCACTGAGCATTTGTTTTGGAAAGATGACTTGACATCACCTGCATTCATCACCTGCATTCATTCTTTTTCCAAGAAACTACAGGGAGAAAAATGGTCTGGACGGGGGCGTTACATTTCTTTTGTGCATCTGTGTGCTACTCACCCTAAAGAACTCCTTGGTGGAGCCAGAGTCCAGAGTTCCATAAGCAATCTCTGTCTGTTTGGCCAGGTCCTCTGCACCCTCGATGGGAGACACCATTCTCTCCACAGTTAGGAAGGCTGCCAGGTTGGCCGTGTAGGACGATATGATGATCAGGGTGAAGAACCACCACACTCCCCCCACTATACGACCTGATAGAGATCTGAGGATGTAGACACATGCCGTCAGACTCACTGTCAGACACACACACACACACAGTCAGACAGAGACACACACACACAGACACACACGCACACACTGTCAGACACACACACACACACACACACACTGTCAGACAGAGACACACACACACTGTTAGATACACACGTCAGACTGCTTGGTAGAATAAAGGAGCGTAAAGTAGGCTGGTACAGACGTAAGATAGAGAGCCTAGTATGGATAGAGAGATAGCCTGGTATGGATAGAGAGATAACCTAGTATGGATAGAGAGATAGCCTGGTATGGATAGAGAGATAACCTAGTATGGATAGAGAGATAGCCTAGTATACATAGAAATAGCCTAGTATAGATAGTCTGGTAGAGAGTCTGGTAGATATATATTCAGATGACCTGCTATATAGATAGGGACATAGCCTTCTAGAGATATTCTTGTTGATATAGAAAGGTGGCCTTGTAGGGACATACAGTACATAGAAGTAGATAGATAGCCCTGTAAAGAAAGAGCGAGAATCTTGCTAGAGATAGAGATAGCCTGGAACAGAGATACATAGCTTTGTATAGATAGAGATAGCCTTGTAGAAATAAAGCGGATGTCCTGAAGAGGCAGCTTTGAAGGGACGTAAGTCGATAGCCTTGAATAGACCAAGACAGCATAATATAAATGTAGAAGTAGCCTGGTAGTGAGCTTGCCTGGTAGGAGGAATATGCAGCAAACACACGGTACCCCTCCAAGAGGCTGGAAAAGGAAGTGACATCATGCATTGACGGCCCCAAGATGGTGAATATACACTAACTTGTCCTCTAACCCCGAACATCAAAATTCAGGCTAGTACCCTAAACCTAGTACACTAAAATGGTGCTAGTGTATAGAAACAATCATCATTAATAGTTGGATTCAGATGCCATTACATCCAGTGGCCAGAATCAGCTAGCATTAGAGCTAGTGGCTAGTGTTGGTAGATATCAGCGCTAGTGGCTAAAGTTTAGTTGGCATAAGAGCTAGCTGATAATTGCTAAAATCAGTTATAAGCTAGATAAAAGATGTTGGAGGTCAAAGGTTAGCAGCAGGATATGATGTCAGTATATAAACACCAGCAGCAGGAAGGGCCGCCACACACCAAGCCACATTGCCTAGCAACAGTACACCAACCTTGGGGAAATATCGCAACCTTGCTGCATGAAGGCTCCTAAAGAGAACCACAGACTGTTAAAGATGCCAAACTCATTGGAGGACTCGCTGGTGGGCAGCTGACCATCCTCATACTCCTCCATGTGCCACTCATACGGGCTAAATCGGCTGACCAGGAACAAGACCACGCTAACACCAATGTAGGCAAACACTATGCACATCCAGATCTCATAGGCCAGCGGGTCCAGGAAGGAGAACACCCCTGGCTTAGACTTCTGGGGCTTCTTGATCATGATGGAGATCCCCAGAGACATGAAGGGCTTGGAGAAGTCGATCACCTCCTCACGGACCAGGGTGATGGTCAGAGGAGCAACCGCAATGTCTGCTTTCTACATGGAGGAAGGGAGGGGGGGGAGAAAGAGAGTTAGTGTCCCCAGGCACTAGTTTCATCTAATCATAACCAAGTTTATTTTTCAGCAGTGGTGGCAGAGTGATTGGACAAGGCTGTTGCCAAACATGTGCAGAGAGACAATATGGTCTGGGCAACATAATCAATACATCATATACTGAATTGTATTTATTGTAAATAAAGTGCTTCATTAGTAGAGCAACTAATACATTCTGGTTTGAATGAAGCTTTCTCTCTTACTGTTACATACTGTTTAAATAAACTTCAACCAAAAGAGGTGTATAGCATTTTCTTTAGGTCAGAGGTCAGGGGTCTTACCCCATACACCAGCTCTCCAACCATCCCATTCCAAATCTTGGTTTCAGCATCTCGAGCACCATACTTCCCATCACCCACTATCCTCAGCTGGTAACGTATCCCACAATGCTTAGCGATCTCAGCAGCCAGGTCTACGCAGTAGCCTTCATAGCGGTCATTATCCAAGAACAACTCTGCATTCTTCTTTAACATAACATATGGGGCTTCCTGCAACACACACAAGCATGGTATGTAGTAGTGATGATAACAGACAGACAGTCGGACCTACAGTGGACATACCAGGATGCTTGTGACGATAACTTGACCCTGACACCCCTAAGAACTACCAGCCCATCTCCAACCTCCCTTTTCTGTCCAAAATCCTTGAATGAGATGTCGCTGCTCAACTCAAACTTCACCTTGACACCAATAACCTCTATGAACCTTTCCAATTCGGCTTCCACTCCAATCACTGCACAGAAACCGCCCTACTGAAAAATCAACCAATGACATACTTCTCTCTGCTGACTCTGGCTTCATCACCATCCTCATCTTCCTCGACCTCAGGGCTGTCTTCGACCCCAATCAATCACTCCATCCTCCTCACACCCCTTTGACACCATCAATCACTCCATCCTCCTCACACCTTTGACACCATCAACCACTCCATCCTCCTCACACGCCTTCAGTACTCCCTTGACATAACCAGCACCGCCCTCTCCTGGCTCAACTCTTATCTCTCTGACCGACATTTACATAAACCACTGCAAATCCTCCACTGCCCCAGTCACCCATGGTGTCCCCCAGGGCTCAGACAGACAGTTGTTACCAGGATGGTAGTGACGATAACAGACAGACAGCTGTTACCAGGATGGTAGTGACGATAACAGACAGACAGTTGTTACCAGGATGGTAGTGACGATAACAGACAGACAGTTGTTACCAGGATGGTGGTGACGATAACAGACAGACAGTTGTTACCAGGATGGTAGTGACGATAACAGACAGACAGTTGTTACCAGGATGGTAGTGACGATAACAGACAGACAGTTGTTACCAGGATGGTGGTGACGATAACAGTCTTATTCTCCATTCCCATAGTGTCATTAGGGAAGATGTCCAGTTTGGTGACCACCATCTTGTCCACTTCGTTCCAGTAGCCTATCTGAAAACACACACATTTGTAGCATAATTTTACACCAACAGAATAAGCAGCTGAATCAGGGTTCATGGAGCTGGCCTAAAACCTGCACATACTTTCTATCTTTTGATGTTTTTTGGCATGGTCATGTCTATGAAAGGGCTATGATTGGCTTACTGTAAGGAAGTGCCTCGGCTGGTGAATGCTGATTGGGTAATAATAAGTAAGTTGATGAATACTGATTGGCAATACCTTGACTGGTCCGGTGTTCTTCAGCTCCATGACGCTGACGGAGTAGTTGACTCTCTTGCCATAATGATCGAATTGAATGTTCCCTGTTAGCCCATCGACACGCACCTACACACACACACACACACACACACACACACACACACACACACACACACACACACACACACACACACACACACACACGGTATTTGACCCCATTCCCATCAGAATCAGAGAAACACAACAACATGCTAACATGCGTGTCTTTGGAAACCTGTTTCAGAGCCCGTTCTATCTCCACCCCCTGAGCCCAGGGCACCGCCGGATTGGCCAGACAGTCCCCATTGTTGCCACGACGACTGAAGTCAATCCGCTGCTTGGTTAGGGTCCGGAATGCCTCAGTCATTACTTGGACCGCATCATAGGTCAGTGCTGATGTGTACTAAGACAGATGGAGAGGTTGGAGATTAGGGCTAGCATACTAAGAGTTAAAGGGTTTAGACGTCAGAAGTAAAACATCAGGAGTTAGAGACCAAGACATCTACTGAGACAGATGGAGAGTTTAAAGATGGAGTTAGAAGCCAGGGGTAAGCGGTCATACCCGGATCCGGTTGTCAGCCCCAGGGTATTCCTTCTCCTCCAGTGCTTCCCATCTCTGATCAAACTTTGAGACGACTGGCTCGTCAAAGTCAACAATCTGGAACCCTGAGACGTTAGCTCCTCCATACTGGATCTTAGACAGGTCCCCATCAATAAAGCCCTGAAGTCATACACAAAGTGTTAGTGGTAGGTCATGTTTGAGAAGAGTGAGAGTAATAGTAGCAGTAGTGTTAATAGTTTTAATTGTAGTAGTAATAATAGCATTAGTGACAGTAGTGTTAATAGTTTTAATTGTAGTAGTCATAATAGCATTACTGACAGTAGTGGTTATAGTTTTAATTGTAGTAGTCATAATAGCATTAGTGACAGTAGTGTTAATAGTTTTAATTGTAGTAGTCATAATAGCATTAGTGACAGTAGTGTTAATAGTTTTAATTGTAGTAGTCATAATAGCATTAGTGACAGTAGTGTTAATAGTTTTAATTGTAGTAGTCATAATAGCATTACTGACAGTAGTGGTAATAGTTTTAATTGTAGTAGTCATAATAGCATTAGTGACAGTAGTGGTAATAGTTTTAATTGTAGTAGTCATAATAGCATTAGTGACAGTAGTAGTAATAGTTTTAAATGTATTAGTCATAATAGCATTAGTGACAGTAGTGTTAATAGTTTCCATTGTAGTAGTAATAATAGCAGTAGTGATAGTAGTTGTAGTAATCATTTTAATGGTAGTAGTAATAATAGCAGTGGTCATAGTAGTTGTAGTAATAATTTTAATTGTAGTAGTAATAACAATAGTAGTGACAGAGGTAACAGTTTTAACTGTAGTAGTAATAACAGCAGTAGTGATTGTAGTGGTAATAGTTTTAATTGTAGTTGTAGTAATAGTAGTAGTGATAGTAGTAATAGGTTTAATTGTAGTAGTAATGATAGCAGTAGTGATGGTAGTTGTAGTAAAAGTTTTAATTGTAGTAGTAATAATAGCAGTAATGATAGTAGTAGTTATAGTATTAATTGTTGTAGTCATAACAGCAATAGTAATTGTAGTGGCAATAATTTTAATTGTAGTAGTAATAACAGCAGTAGTGATAGTAGTGGTAATAGTTTTAATAGTAGTAGTGGCAATTGTAGTAATAGTGACAGTAATTAGTGTTAATAATACATTTATAATATTATTATTGTGATAATTGTACTTTTAATTGATTCCATACCAGGTTAGCGATGATGTAATGATATCCTTTTACATGTCGGCCAATGGTGATGACCTGCAAGAGAGAATACCGAAAATATCATCAAATTAATCAAATGTATTAAATGTAACAATCAAACCTAACATATAATACAATACATTCATTATAAAATTATATAATCTCATAAAATGTTGTAATATAAAACAATATCACTAAATATCAGGGCTATGAGCACTAATATGGAATGTTTATCTGTTATTTTGTATATATATATATATATATATATATATATATATACACAATATATATATAGCTCTTGAAAAAATTAAGAGACCACTCCTAATTTTTCTTAAATCAGCATCTCTTCATGTATGGCAGCCATTCCAATTCCAACACAGCCCACCTCATTTTAATGAATGAGGTACTGATAAGGTGATTACCTGAACCAAATCTAATTTAACGTGGAAAAGTATAAAAACCACTGCTGTTGTCATCACTACCAAGGTCTAACAAGATCAAGCAGCAGACATTGGGGACAACAAAGCTACAGACTGGCACAGGGCGAAAACTACTGTCCACTGACCAAGGTGACCTTCAACTAATTTGAATGTCACTCAACAACCGTAGGATGACATCAAGTGACATACAAAAAAAATGGCAGCTGGTGCATGGCGAGGACGGTTCGAAACAGGCTCCTAGGGGCAGGGCTGAAGTCGTGCAAAGCTAAAAATAAGCCCTTCATCAATGAGAAGCAAAGAAGAGCCAGGCTGAAGTTTGCAAAATGAAGAGTAGAGGAATGGAGTAAGGTCATCTTCTCTGATGGGTCAGATTTTCAACTTTGTCAGACTTGCATACAGAAGGAAACAAAAAATCTCTCAAATAGAAATCATTAAGAATGTTATGGCCATCAAATTTATTTATGATTGACAAACTGTTTGTTTATTTAAAGCTGCTGATTGTGACACCTGCAGCTACAACAGACCATGCCTAGATTTTAAAATATGTTTTTCAGTGAGGACAGTCAAAGTGTGGCCAGAATGGTCAGAACGTCTCTACTTCACCGACGAGTTAAACAGGTTCTACACCCGCTTCGACAGGGACAACAAAGAGACAGCCATTAAAGCTGAACTCCAAGCCAGACGACCCCCCCCAGACTATCCATCGCAGATGTGCAGGAATGCACACAACTGCGCCACAGTGTTATTTAGTGGTGGCTCCGTAGCCGACCGGAAGGCCCTACAACGGGTGGTGAAAACCAGCTTCCAGCCATCGTTGACATCCAGCGCAAGAGGTGTCTGTGCAGGGCATGCGGGTTCATTAAGGACCCTTCACATCCATTTATCATCACATAGTGGTTTGGCTTCTTTTTAATTCATAATGATAACAGAAATCACCCAAATGGCCCTGATCAAAAGTTTACATACCCTTGAATGTTTGGCCTTATTACAGACACACAAAGTGACACACACAGGTGAAAATGGCAAATAAAGGTGCATTTACCACACCTGTGGCTTTTTTAATTGCAATTAGTGTCTGGTTATAAATAGTCAATGAAAATGTTAGCTCTCGCATGGATGCACTGAACAAGCAAGATCCTGGGCCATGGGGAGCAGAAAACAATTGTTAAAAGACCTGTGTAACAAGGTTATGAAACTTTCTAATGATGGAAAAGGATGTAAAAAGATATCCAAAGCCGTGCAAATGCCAGTCAGTAGTGTTCAATCACTTATTAAGAAGTGGAACATTTGGGGATCTCTTGATACCAAGCCAAGGTCAGATAGACCAAGAACCAATTCAGCCAAAATTGCTTGAAGAATTGTTCGGGATACAAAGAAAAACCCACAGGTAACCTCAGGAGAAATACAGGCTGCTCCGGAAAAAGACATTGTGGTTGTTTCAAGTAGCACAATACAACAATACCAATGCCACAAAAAAGCCTGTTTACGATAGCAAGTCGACCAAAGACTTTGGATGACCTGGAGGCATTTTGCCAAGACGGATGGGCAGCTATACAACCTGCAAGAATTCAGTGCCTCATAGACAACTATTACAAAAGACTGAAGGCTGTCATTGATGCTAAAGGGGGCAATACACCGTATTAAGAACTAAGGGTATGCAGACTTTTCAACAAGGGTCAGTTCATTTTTTTCTTTGTTGCCATGTTTTTTTTAATGATTGTGCCATTCTGTTATGACCTACAGTTGAATGTGAATCCCATAAGAAATAAAAGACGTGTTTTGCCTGCTTATTCATGTTTTCTTTACAAATGGTACATATGTTATCAATTCTCCAAGGGTATGCAAACTTTTGAGCACAACAGTATATCAATGTGAAACTATTGATATAATATTTTATTCTCTATATTGGTACCCATCTATAATAAATACCTGTCATGTCACATTTACATTATAGATATATTGATATCATGTTAATAATACAAATGATAATATTATATTCACTAGGCAAAAATAACATTGTATTTTTCCACTAACTCCTTTAGTTTTTTTGATAGCTTTTTCATGTCACCTGTAGACAAATGCATGTGCTTACACTACGAGTCTGGACCTATACACTGTCGTTTAAATTAACCCATTTACCTCCCAACTCCCAGGACAGACTCCCAGGAAGACGTGCTGTTTTCATAGCCTATTCCCTTGGCGAAAATGATGTTATATTTATCCTCCTGGAATTTTGATAGCTTTACACTGGCATTGAGATCAAATTATGCATGTCCTTCAACTACAAGTCTGGCCCTTTACACTAGTATTGAGATCAACTCGTTAGCCCCAACTGAACCCCTGGGAGAGATCTGCAAAGGTGCGCTGTTTTTGTAGCCTATTCACTAGGCATAAATTACTTGTCCAAAAATTCCTCTGGGTGTTAGGCCTTTTGGATCTTTTATTTATCAGTTAATCTGGTTGTCTTTTCACTATCCATTAAGTGTGATTGTTCTTTTTGTATGCTTTCTACAGTTATGGCTACATACTCTCCAACTCCCTACTCTCCAAAAAGAGACAAAACATAATAAAGTTGAAGATGGTTTTGACTGATAGCATTATTATACTTTTCTTTCGTACATTTTCTATAGATATTGTGATAATATCATTATCGTTAATTATTTTGGCCATGATTATCGGGTAGTGAAAATCTGATAACGTGACAGCCCAATATAAATCAATGGATCCCAACATAATCCAATAGATCCAAACAGAATTTAATGGACCCCAAAATAATCCAGTGGACCTCAACATAACCCCAATAGAAGTGATCAGTTTCCACTATAGAATCATGTCTGTTCATGGCACAGACAGACAGGTAAACCCACCTGGTCCATAATATCTTTAACCTTGTCTTGTTCACAGTCCAGTATGATCCTCCTCTCTTTACGTATCTCCAGGTCCTGGAACAGGGAGCGGTATGCTTCATCCTTCCTCTCATCCTTCAGGTTCCCCACGTTAATGGCTGTTACCACCCACCTCCTCTCTGCTGCTGTATCGAGGATCACCTGCAGGGTAGACAGACCTACACACACACACACACACACACATACACACACGTTAGGATCACCTGTCAGGACCAACATTTCATTGTACACTGCTAAAAACAAATCACACGTCAAGACTCGATTAACTAAATATATTGACGATCAAAATCTTTACTGTACATTGTGTAATTCGTTGAGAACAAAATTATATAACAACCATCATTGGAAACCAAAATCACCAACCGATTGAGGGCTGGATTCAAATTCACACCCAAAAAAGGTAACCAATTGAAATCACAGACTGTTCAAACAAGTGTGAATTTCATCACGGCAACTCATAATGTGACTTAGTAGTGTGTATGGCGCCCACATGCCTTTATGTCCTCCTGACAGCATCTGGGCATGCTCCTGATGAGACGGCAGATAGTGTCTTGGGGGATCTCCACCCAGACCTGGATCAGGGCATCAGTGAGCTCCTGGACAGTCTGTAGTGCTACTTGGCGATAGCATCAATGCCTTCGTCATCCAGGAACTGCCTACACACTCTGGCCACATGACGCCAGGCATTGTCCTGCACCAGGAGGAACCCAGGGCCCACTGCACCAGTGTAAGGTCTGATGATTTCAAGACCCATCCTCCAAGGATATGCCTCCCCAGACCATCACTGACCCAATGCCAAACCTATTCTTGCTGGATGATGTTGCAGGCAGCATAACGTTCACCATGGCGTCTCTTTCACGTCTTTCACATGCTCAGTGTGAACCTGCTCTCATCTGTGAAGAGAACCAAGTGCCAATGGCGGACCAACCAATTCTGGTGTTCTCTGACGAATGCCAATTGAGCTGTGAGCACACGTCCCACTAGAGGACGTCAGCCCCTCATGCCACCCTCATGGAGTCTGTTTCTGCCTGTTTGGTCAGAAACATGCACACCAGTAGCCCGCTGGAGGTCATTTTGTAGGGCTCTGGCAGTGCTCTTCCTGTTCCTCCTCATACAAAGGAGCAGATACTGGTCTTGCTACTGGTTTCATGCCAGCTCTCCTCGTGTAACGGCCGTTTCCTGGTATCTCCTCCATGTTCTTGAGACTGTACTGGGAGACACAGCAAACCTTCTTGCAACGGCATGTACCCGTTGCTTATACCCTGCTCAAACCAACCCCTGCCCTGTTTACTTTTGACAGCAACCCAACATGATGCAGGCATCAATCAGGGTTAGGGTTAACCCAAGCATCAGTCAGGGTTAGGGTTAACCCAAGCATCAGTCAGGGTTAGGGTTAACCCAAGCATCAGTCAGGGTTAGGGTTAACCCAAGCATCAGTCAGGGTTAGGGTTAACCCAAGCATCAGTCAGGGTTAGGGTTAACCCAAGCATCAGTCAGGGTTAGGGTTAACCCAAGCATCAGTCAGGGTTAGGGTTAACCCAAGCATCAGTCAGGGTTAGGGTTAACCCAAGCATCAGTCAGGGTTAGGGTTAACCCAAGCATCAGTCAGGGTTAGGGTTAACCCACGCATCAGTCAGGGTTAGGGTTAACCCACGCATCAGTCAGGGTTAGGGTTAACCCACGCATCAGTCAGGATCTGGTTCACTTCTCTTTTCACGCGCCTATGACTGAGCGCTTAAACTTAACCGCACTGTTTAGCATTACAGCTTTTATAGCTTCCTATGTTTTTATCACGTTTTATTCTATTTCTATTTTATTATTCTATGTTTTATTATTATTATGTTATTTTATAATGTTTATATTTCTCTATTTGATTTATTTTGTTATTAAATATATATTTTGCTATCATTTACCAATCATAATGCAAGTTCTGGTGCTATCAGAGGAACAGAGTCAGGGACGGTTAACTGTAGAGATACCTGCAATCTCCACAGAGTTAGGGATGGTTAATTCTAGAGATACCAGCAATCTTCACAGAGTTAGGTAGACAAGCTTTTAGTTTTTCAGCACCTCACATTTGGAATAAATTCCAAGATCATTTTAAATTGAATGAATTTGTGCTTCTAGGCAAAAGGATGACAGAGGAATATTTCCATAAAGAATGTGTTTGTATGTTATGAATTGTGTGTTTCTGTTTTGGGGGATGCTCCCAATACTTCTTAATGTTTAATAATGTGTTGATGCAGGGCTCATCCCAAAAAAATACCTTTGGTCTCAGCATGAATTCTCTCGCTAAAATAAAGTTTAAATTAGTTAGAACAGAAGAGGGTCTGTATGGATGGAAGACTCACCCCTGTCACTGTCGTAAAGATAGGCAAATTTGTCCCATTTGTAATACTCCACCAGGCTAACCAGAGGGCCTTTGATGTCTGGCCTCATCTGGAGAACAAACTGGTTGAGGCCATCAGCTGGGAAGGACGGTGTGATGAAGGACACATGCAGCGTCTCACAGAACGAGGTTATGGTGTTCACACTCTTCTTGTCATAAAAACCAAAGATGGCATACACACCGCGGGAGAACTGGGAACAAACTGCAAGAAAAGAGAGAGGGGGGAGGCAGAGAACAGAAGGAGAGGAGAGAGGGCAGAGAGGGAGGGACAATGAGGAGAGAGAAATGGGAACATTAGTTTCAAGAAGTGAGTAATTTTGTCACACTGAACATACAGTGGGGAGAACAAGTATTTGATACACTGCCGATTTTGAAAGTTTTCCTACTTACAAAGCATGTAGAAGTCTGTAATATTTATCATAGCTACTCATCAACTGTGAGTGACGGAATCTAAAACAAATATCCAGAAAATCATATTGTATGATTTTTAAGTAATTAATTAGCATTTTATAGCATGACATAGGTATTTGATATATCAGAAAAGCAGAACTTAATATTTGGTACATAAACCATAGTTTGCAATTACAGAGATCATACGTTTCCTGTAGTTCTTGACCAGGTTTGCACACACTGCAGCAGGGATTTTGGCCCACTCCTCCATACAGACCTTCTCCAGATCCTTCAGGACTCAGGGCTGTCGCTGGGCAATACGGACTTTCAGCTCCCTACAAAGATTTTCTATTGGGTTCAGGTCTGGAGACTGGCTAGGCCACAGAAATCTGTAACTGCGCTGATTTCATCATGGAGAATGTCAATGTTTAATTAGCTGTTTCAGGCTATAATTTATGTTGAAATCTGTCAATTCATAGGCTGCTGATTGCCACACCTGCATAAATTACGGGTGTGTCATATGTAAATAAGGACAGGTGCAGGGCGTTCTCACATCCACGGCTTTATCCTATTTATCAATATCATTTCGACCAGGTGCGACAGTTTCATGAATCACACTAAGAGATGATTGTAAATCTCTCACAACATTCGAATCTGAGATATTTTCTGAGAAGGTTTCCTGAATGAATGTCTTTTTTTCATGTCTTATTTCAGTAAGACAATGCCAAACCACATTATGAATGTATTACAACAGCATGCCTCCATAGTAAAAGAGTCTGGGTGCTAAACTGGCCTGCCTGCAGTCCAGACCTGTCACCCATTCAAAACATTTTTCGCATTATGAAATGAAAAATGGCTAAAGAAGAATTGTGAGGATGAGAAGATTTGTTTTATTGACATTTTTGACACTTTTTGGATGAACCCATCTCTTTTGAAACAAGATGGTTACATCCAAACAACAAGGCATGTTTTGAACGGTTACATCCAAACATCTAGGTGTCTCTAGGATTCAAGCTTTTGTGCCACACTCCAAAAACTACCTACACGTGTTGGTGTTAATGTAAATCATGTAAAGATACAGTGTTCTACTGCTCAGAATAATTGCATGCGAGATGTTCGGGTAAAAATGGTACTGCCCAATATGAGATCACTCTCCAATAAGAGTTTCATTTTACATGATAATCTGAACTTTTTGCTAGTAACAGAGGCTTGGATGACAGATGGTGACCAATGATTATTAAATTATCTCTGTCCTGTTGATTATAAATCTATAAGCAAGCCTAGGGTTAATGGCCGTGGACAGAGAATTGCTGTAGTTCACAAAACCCAGTTCAAATGCAGCCTCATCACTGTGTCAGAGCTCTACTCTTTTGAGGTGCTTATATTTTCTATTCACTGCCTTGAAACAGTTTTATGTGCTGTGCACATATCGCCATCCAAAACTAAACTCCAAATTCATGCTAGAATTTTCTGAATTTCTTTCCCCCCTGGTGGTGAAACATGACCACATCAATGTTGAAGGGGATTTCCATGTTGATTTCCATATTGATTTCCATATTGGTATTCTCAAATACAGTAGCCGCCGACTTATACATCTAACTGAATAATTTAACTAGACACAACACGTCTCTTGTCAGACCCACAATCATGGACACACATTGGATTTGGTTTTTACTCTTGTTCTTACCCTGAATAATCTTGTAAAGGAAGATATTTGTGTGTCTGATCTTCTTAGTATTGTTTTTAATATCCTCCTTAGAGTTTCCCCCAAAAAGGAAAATTATAATATTTGCTCTTGCATCATTAATTCACAGGCGGCATAGTCATAGTGAAAACCTGTATGCCACATTTAGTACTGATAGATTCAACAAACTATGTCAAAGCACTCTTGATGAAATTGCTCCTTTTAGATCTAGGTCAAGGCCTGAAACAAAACTTTACCCTTGATTAGATTAGAATATATGAAACCTTAAGAAGACTTGTAGAAAAGCAGAATGAAAATGTAAAATGTCCATTGCATCTATATGAAGGAGCTGCTATTATCTTATAATAAGGTAATTTAGGATGTGCATGCTGGGTATTTATCTGAACTAATTGCACCAAACTGTCACAGCCCAAAGTTTCTATTTAGAACTATTGACCGTGTTGTTAATCCAGCACCAGTCAGGACAAGGCCTCACCTGCTGAAGACTAGGAAAAGTGCTAATATTAGATCAATAATAAACCATACTCTGCCCTGTATTGAAGTTATTTACCCCTGTCAAAACATATTTAACTCTTTTACTTTAAAAAAAACTTTTAGGTATCACATCTCATATAAAAATCTCCTTTTGCCTTCTAGACATTATAACACCCTGACTGGTTAAAGAAACTATTGGAAGAGTAGGCCATGAACTACTCTCCATTATAGACAGTTCTTTCTGAAAAGGTTCAGCCTCTTCTTAAAAAATCTAATCTTGACACCTCTGTTTTTAATAACCACTGGCCAATTTACAAGCTGCCCTTCTTATCCAAAATATTTGAGAAAGTTGTAGCAAAGAAACTTTTATAAGTGGTGGAACTTTTGAGAAATTCCAGTTAGGCTACATCAGAAACACAGAACAGAAACTGCTCTTCTTAAGGTTACTAATGACTTGTTGTTGAATGCTGACTCTGGAGAATCAGTCTTGTTGTTACTGGATCTTAGTGCAGCTTTCGACACCATAGACCAGAACAGTTTAATTGACAGACTTAGAAAATTCACTCTGGAGTTACCCATGGTGAGAGGCGGCGGGCTGGTGTGGGTTTCCTTATAGCTCCCCAGCTCTGCCGCCATGTGTTGGAGTTTACCCCGGTGAACGAGAGGGTCATTTCCCTGCGCCTACGGGTCGGGGATAGGTCTCTCACTGTTGTTTGTGCCTACGGGCCGAACGGCAGTGCAGAGTACCCGACCTTCTTGGAGTCTCTGGGAGGGGTGCTGGAAAGTGCTCTGACTGGGGACTCTATCGTTCTACTGGGGGACTTCAACACCCACGTGGGCATAGACAGTGACACCTGGAAGGGCGTGATTGGGAGGAACGGCCCCCCTGATCTGAACCCGAGCAGTGTTCAGTTCTTGGACTTCTGTGCTAGTCACAGTTTGTCCATAACGAACACCATGTTCAAGCATAAGGGTGTCCATCAGTGCACGTGGCACCAGGACACCCTAGGCCGCAGGTCGATGATCGACTTTGTCGTCGTTTCATCTGACCTGCGGCCGTATGTCTTGGACACTCGGGTGAAGAGAGGGGCGGAGCTGTCAACTGATCACCACCTGGTTGTGAATTGGATCCGATGGCGGGGGAGGAAGCTGGACAGACTCGGCAGGCCCAAGCGTACTGTAAGGGTCTGCTGGGAACGTCTGGCAGAGTCTCCTGTCAGAGAGATCTTTAACTCCCACCTCCGGCAGAGCTTCGACTGGATCCCGAGGGAGGCTGGAGATATTGAGTCCGAGTGGACCATGTTCTCCACCGCCATTGTCGAAGTGGCCGCTCGGAGCTGTGGCCGTAAGGTCTCCGGTGCCTGTCGAGGCGGCAATCCCCAAACCCGGTGGTGGACACCGGAAGTAAGGGATGCCGTCAAGCTGAAGAAGGAGTCCTATCAGGCCTGGTTGGCTTGTGGGACTCCTGAGGCAGCTGACGGGTACCGACAGGCCAAGCGGACTGCAGCCCGGGTGGTTGTGGAGGCAAAAACTCGGGCCTGGGAGGAGTTCGGTGAGGTCATGGAGAAGGACTATCGGCTGGCCTCGAAGAGATTCTGGCAAACCATCCGGCGCCTCAGGAGAGGGAAACAGTGCCCTACCAACGCTGTTTACAGTAGAGGTGGGCGGCTGTTGACCTCAACTGGGGATGTCGTCGGGCGGTGGAAGGAGTACTTCGAGGATCTCCTCAATCCCGCCGTCACGTCTTCCATTGAGGAAGCAGAGGAGGAGGGCTCAGAGGTGGACTCGTCCATCACCCGGGCTGAAGTCACAGAGGTGGTTAAGAAACTCCTCGGTGGCAAGGCACCGGGGGTGGATGAGATCCGCCCTGAGTACCTCAAGTCTCTGGATGTTGTGGGGCTGTCTTGGCTGACACGCCTGTGCAACATCGCGTGGCAGTCGGGGACAGTGCCTCTGGGATGGCAGACCGGGGTGGTGGTCCCTCTTTTTAAGAAGGTTGACCGGAGGGTGTGTTCCAACTATAGGGGGATCACACTTCTCAGCCTCCCCGGGAAAATCTATGCCAGGGTTCTGGAGAGGAGAATACGGCCGATAGTAGAACCTCGGATTCAGGAGGAACAGTGTGGTTTTCGTCCAGGCCGTGGAACACTGGACCAGCTCTATACCCTCTACAGGGTGTTGGAGGGTTCATGGGAGTTTGCCCAACCAATCCACATGTATTTTGTGGATTTGGAGAAGGCATTCGACTGTGTCCCTCGCGGCATCCTGTGGAGGGTGCTTCGGGAATATGGGGTCCTGGGTCCCTTGCTAAGGGCTGTCAGGTCCCTGTACGACCGAAGCAGGAGCTTGGTCCGCATTGCTGGCAGTAAGTCAGACTTGTTCCCTGTGCATGTTGGACTCCGGCAGGGCTGCCCTTTGTCACCGGTTCTGTTCGTAATTTTTATGGACAGAATTTCTAGGCGCAGCCAGGGGCCGGAGGGTGTCAGGTTTGGGGACCACACAATTTCGTCTCTGCTCTTTGCAGATGATGTTGTTGTGTTGGCCCCTTCTAACCAGGACCTTCAGCATGCACTGGGACGGTTTGCAGCCGAGTGTGAAGCGGTGGGGATGAAAATCAGTACCTCCAAATCCGAGGCCATGGTCCTCAGTCGGAAAAGGGTGGCTTGCCCACTTCAGGTTGGTGGAGAGTGCCTGCCTCAAGTGGAGGAGTTTAAGTATCTAGGGGTCTTGTTCACGAGTGAGGGAAGGATGGAACGGGAGATTGACAGACGGATCGGTGCAGCTTCTGCAGTAATGCGGTTGATGTATCGGTCTGTCGTGGTGAAAAAAGAGCTGAGCCGCAAGGCGAAGCTCTCGATTTACCGGTCAATCTACGTTCCTACTCTCACCTATGGTCATGAGCTTTGGGTCATGACCGAAAGGACAAGATCCCGGATACAGGCGGCCGAAATGAGCTTTCTCCGCAGGGTGGCTGGGCGATCCCTTAGAGATAGGGTGAGAAGCACGGTCACCCGGGAGGAGCTCAGAGTAGAGCCGCTGCTCCTCCACATCGAGAGGGGTCAGCTGAGGTGGCTTGGGCATCTGTTTCGGATGCCTCCGGAACGCCTCCGGAACGCCTTTCTTTTAAATATAGGGATACTATTTTCTATTAAATATAGGGATAAATGATTTGCACATCATTGCAGTCTGTTTTACATGCAGTTTACGCAGCATCTAAATAAAACATTTACAAAATGTAGGAAACCACCATTAAAAATGTTATTTATTCATTCTCTTTTTTAACTGGTCTGGCCTCAGCAGTATTTGACAGGTAAAACATTAAACATTTACCAGTTATCTGCTGAGGCCAGACCAGTTATCTGCTGAGGCCAGACCAGTTATCTGCTGAGGCCAAACCAGTTATCTGTGAGGCCAGACCAGTTATCTGCTGAGGCCAGACCAGATCTGTGCATATGGGTTGCTGTGTGTGTCTAAGTATATTTAGCTGTCCTACTTTATTCTCTGAAAGAAAAAACTTCCATGTGTTTTATTCCTGCTTTGTCATTACACACAGACACACATACACGTACATACAAACTTACACACACATATAGACACACACACATTTACACACACATATAGACACACATACATTTACAGACAGCCTCTCTACTCTGCTGCCAAAGAGCAGAGAGGGAAAGAGAGATGTGACACGGTTAAATTACTAAAGCAATACACATTTGTGCATGTGTGTGTGTGTGTGAACGGTGGGGGGGCTGGCTATATGTGTCTCAGGGTGTCCCAGTTTCCTTCAACTGAGGCTCCTTGGCACTAATTGAACAGCAAAGAGGGAGAGAGGCTCTTTCTGGTTGGGTACAAATGAATGTGCAAAAGAGAGAGACAGAGACAGAGAAAGAGGCAGAGAGAGAGAGGGAGATAGAGAGGGAGATAGAGAGAGGGCGACAGAGAGAGAAAACATAGGGGAAGATTGAAAGAAAGGACAGAAAAGGCAGATATAGGACAAAGACAACTGATTAGGAGAGGCAAGGTAGAGGAGTGAGAAATAGAGAGATTGAGGGAGAGTGGAAGAGATTGAGGGAGAGAGGAAGAGATTGAGGGAGAGAGGAAGAGATGGAGGGAGAGAGGAAGAGATGGAGGGAGAGAGGAAGAGATGGAGGGAGAGAGGAAGAGATGGTGGGAGAGAGGAAGAGATTGAGAGAGAGTGTGAGCGGCAAGGAACAGGGAGAGAGGAGAAAGAGGAGTGAGAGAAGAGGGGATTGAAAGCGGAAATGGGGGATGGGAGCTCAGTCAGCTGTTCTAAGCTCTTTGCCATCGGCCTTATACTTACCCTGATCCTTTCCTTCACTACAGCACTAAGGCACTAACCCTAACCCACAGTAGAGAACAGTAGAAAATAGAAGACTACAGCAAAGTAAAGATTTTTTAGGGTCTGGAGCAGTAGGGTATAAGCAGAGCAATGATCACCTTAAAGATATGTACAAACAAATGGTTTGGGCCACAGATAAGCAATATTTGTCTGTATCAGATTGTCTGTAAGTGTTGCTGTGTATAAATCTTCCAATCACACTGAATTACAGTTTGTTACTCTAATCCTGACTCGTCCCCTTTTCAAGAAAAAAATACAGTAAAATGTGTTTCTGCAGATGTTGGCCTACAGCCTTAAGCTGAAGTCTAACATGTTGGAGAGGTTTGTCATCTCTAATAAAGAGGTCTGCCTGCCACTGGATTAAAGAGGCCTACCGGCCACTGGATTAATGAGCCCTGCCGGCCACTGGATTAAAGAGGCCTACCGGCCACTGGATTAATGAGCCCTGCCGGCCACTGGATTAAAGAGGCCTACCGGCCACTGGATTAAAGAGGCCTGCCGGCCACTGGAGTAAAGAGGCCTACCGGCCACTGGATTAAAGAGACCTGCCGGCCACTGGATTAAAGAGGCCTGCCGACCACTGGATTAAAGAGGCCTGCCGGGCACTAGATTAAAGAGTCCCCAATCTATCCCATTCATCTCTACAATCTAAACCTAGCCCTAACCCCAATCTATCCCATTCTCCTCTTCAATCTAACCCTAACCCCAATCCATCCCTTCATCTCTCACTTCATAACATTTAGTGCCATCAACCGCTGAGAAGCAAGACACTGGTGGAATTTCAGTTGGATCTTTAAGTGTGACCCATGTTGTGCTAAAGATTAGAAAGTACATTTGTACTGTATTGATGTGTGATGTAACCAAAGATCAACATCATGTAAATACTGGGAGCTGTTTCGGGTGCTGTCCTCATGGTAATCAGTAGAATGATTCTTATAATGTTCAAACCATCATTACACCTAAATTATGTGGCTAATCCTCAAGTCGTTTAATTAAATTAAACAACAAAAAACCACAGTACAACACAGTGGACATCAGAAGAAACATGCACAAGCACAACAGGGGAATAGTCAGACAAACACAAGTACAGTGGAAACTACTGAAACACCATCATCCAGCAGTACATCTGTGTGAGAGTGTGTTTGTGTGTTACTCACAGCAGTTAGTGACAGCAAAACTGTTGGCCACCTCCAGGTTGTCGATGTGAGGAGTGAGGCGAAAGTCTTGGGTTCCAAACTGGACCATTCCGATCCGGAACGCACTGTATTCCTGGTCCGCACCACGCGGAAACAAACCTCCTGCACAGACAAGGAAGTTATTTGCTGATTGTAATACACCCAAAGTGATATTATGGGTAACACCTCATAACCCATCTTTAACATAACCAATAACCACAGATTGGTTAGTATGAAGATAGGCAGAACATTTTCTTCCAGTCGAAATTCTTGCTAACACTTCTAGGCGATATCATGGCAACATTAGCTAGCTAAGCCAGAAAATATGTTATTGAGTGTTATGCCAAACTTTGCATGTCCAAACCATCATATCAAAGGCACAACTCTGATATGAAGTTGATGTGTTTTTTTACAGAGATGTTTAAGTTTCATGTGGTTGTAGAAATTAAAGTTCCCAATACAGGCAGGTCACACATTAAAGGAAAAAAACAAATGGAAGGAAAAAAATGCTAAACAGTCCCAGCTGACCTCGATTGGATCAAGACGGCAGGAGGAAAGGCTCTTTGAAACTTTGAAACATCTGTTGTAATGACAGTTCAACTAGCAATAGGAACAGTAACTAAAGTTACATCTGCATATAGGAAATGTGATCGAAAGTGCATATTAGATGACCGTGATGCTTGTGTGTGATATGTGAGGAAAAACAGAAGAGCAGCTGTTTTCCAGGTGACTGAGAATGTCAACGCAGGACGTGATCAGACTATTATCAAGATCAATCTGTTGAGAGCTACATCGAGAGGGGTATTATAGTTGAACTACACAGAGAGGGATATTATAGTTGAACTACACAGAGAGGGATTTCATAGTAGAACTACACAGAGAGGGATATTATAGTAGAACTACACAGAGAGGGACGTTATAGTAGAACTACACAGAGAGGGACGTTATAGTAGAACTACACAGAGAGGGATGTTCTAGTAGAACTACACAGAGAGGGATGTTATAGTAGAACTAGACAGAGAGGGATATTATAGTAGAACTATACAGAGAGGGATGTTATAGTAGAACTAGACAGAGAGGGATGTTATAGTAGAACTATACAGAGAGGGATGTTATAGTAGAACTAGACAGAGAGGGATATTATAGTAGAACTATACAGAGAGGGATGTTATAGTAGAACTAGACAGAGAGGGATATTATAGTAGAACTACACAGAGAGGGAAATTCCTCCTCTGGATCATCCAAATGGTCATTGGCAAACTTCAGACGGGCCTGGACATGCGCTGACTTGAGCAGGGGGACCTTGCGTGCGCTGCAGGATTTTAATCCATGACGGCGTAGTGTGTTACTAATGGTCTGTGGTCCCAGCTCTCTTCAGGTCATTGACCAGGTCCTGCCGTGTAGTTCTGGGCTGATCCCTCACCTTCCTCATGATCACTGATACCCCACGAGGTGAGATCTTGCATGGAGCCACAGACCGAGGGAGATTGAATGTCATCTTGAACTTCTTCCATTTTCTAATAATTGCGCCAACAGTTGTTGCCTTCTCACCAAGCTGCTTGCCTATTGTCCTGTAGCCCATCCCAGCCTTGTGCATGTCTACAATTTTATCCCAGATGTCCTTACACAGCTCTCTGGTCTTGGCCATTGTGGAGAGGTTGGAGTCTGTTTGATTGAGTGTGTGGACAGGTGTCTTTTATACAGGTAACAAGATATAACAGGTGCAGTTAATCAATCAATCAATCTATCACATTTATTTATAAAGCCCTTTTTACAACAGCAGTTGTTACAAAGTGCTTCACAGAGACACCCGGCCTTAAACCCCAAGAAGCAAACAACAGTAGTGTTGGATTTCAGTGGCTAAGAAAAACTCCCTAAGAAGGCCGAATTTTAGGAAGAAACCTAGAGAGGACCCAGGCTCAGAGGGGTGACCAGTCCTCTTCTGGCTGTGCCAGGTGAGATATTATGAGTCCAATTAGAATAATAAATACATTTCTTTGGGCTAAATCCAGAGTCTATTTGATTCTAGACTAGGTCAAAAGTATCACCAGGTGGACAAGGACAGGGACAGCAACAGGCCCCCCAAACCAGATACTCCACAGGTGTGGACCAGGACCTCATCTCCTCCTAAAATAAAAAACTAGAGGAGACTGAGAAAAGTTAGAAAGTGCATTCTTCATATCCCCCAGCACAATAATATAGCAGCATAACACCTTGGAACAGAGACGGGGGGGTCCGGCGACACTGTGGCCCTACCCGGGGGAGGCCCCGGACAGGGCCCAACAGGCAGGAAATCAATCCACCCACATTGCCAGGCATCAACCAAAGGGATACCCACCAACCGCAACCCCCCTGAAAGAGGGCCGAGTATTGCCAGCAGCGTTCAGCCGAATTGCACAAGTGCGCAACAGAGAGACAACAACAAGCCAGTGACTCTTCCCCCGAAAGGCATTGGAGGGAGGGCATCCCAGTGGCGACGAGAGCCCACCTGGCAAGACAGCAAGGGTGGACGGTATCAAGCCTACTGGTCACCTTCACACCCCCGGACCAGGCTACACCTAATTATAAACCGTGCTGTAGAGATGAGTTTTTAGTAGACACTTGAAAGTTTGCACTGAGTTTGCATTTCTAACCTTAATTGGCAGATCATTCCACAGTAGTGGAGCTCTATGAGAAAAGGCCCTGCCGCCAGCTTTTTGTTTAGAAATTCTAGTTACAATTAAAAGGCCTGCATTTTGCGATCATAGGTTACGTGTAGGTGTAACCTATGTGTATGGCTGGATCATTTCAGCAAGGTAAGTAGGAGCAAGTCCATGTATTGATTTATAGGTTAAGAGTAAAACCTTAAAATCAGCCCTAACCCTAACAGGCAGCCAATGTAAGGACGCTAGGACAGGAGTAATGTGTTAAAATTTTTTTGTTCTAGTTAGGATTCTAGAAGCCGTGTGCAGCACTAATTTACGTTTATTTAATCATTTGTCTGAATAACCAGAGAGAAGAGCATTGCAGTAATCTAGTCTAGAAGTAACGAAAGCATGGATACATTTTTCTGCATCATTTTTCGATAGAAAGTTTCGAATTTTTGCAATGTTTCAAAGATGAAAATAAGCAACTCTTGAGACATATTTTATATGTTCTTCAAAAGAGATCAAGGGTCAAGGGTAACGCCAAGGTTTTTTACAGTTATTTGGGATACGACCATGCAGCCGTCGAGGTTCACAGTGAGATCTGCTAACAACACTATTTGTTTTCTGTCTTCCTTGAGTTTAAGAGCAAGAAATTCTCTGTCATCCACTTCCTAATATCTAAAACGCATGCTTCCAAAGTTGCTAATTTAGGGGCTTCTCTATGCTTCATTGAAATATATAACTGTGTGTCATCAGCGTAACAGTGAAAGTTTACATTGTGATTTCGGATTACATCGCCCAGAGGGAGCATATATAGTGAGAACAATAATGGGCCCAGAACTGAGCCTTGAGGAACACCAAAGCATACCTTTGACTTGTCAGAGGATATGCCATCCACACTAACAAACTGATATCTTTCAGATAAATAAGATTTAAACCAGGCTAGAAAATGTCCACGTAGCCTAATATGGGTTTCCAGTCTCTCTAAGAGAAGGGAGTGATCAATAGTGTCAAAAGCAGCACTAAAATCAAGAAGCAACAGGACGGATGTGGAACCTTTGTCCGAGGCCACTAGAAGGTCATTTGTTACCCTCACGAGTGAAGTCTCAGTACTATGATGGGATCTGAAACCGGACTGGAGTATTTCATAAATGTTATTTGTCTTTAGGAAGGCATTCAGTTGTTGGGAAACACATTTTTCTAAGATTTTTGAGAGGAACGGGAGGTTCGATATTGGCCTATAGTTGATTAATATGTCGGGATCCAGATAAGATTTTTTTAGAAGAGGCTTAATTTGCGCTATTTTTAGTGAGTTTGGTACACACCTGGAGGAAAGGGAGCAATTTATTATGTTCAGCACTGGCTGACCTAGCACAGGAAATAACAACTTAAGTAATTTTGTTGGAATCGGGTCTAGCTGAGAGTTTGTGGGTTTAGAACTCATAAAAAATGTAGTAAATGTGTCGAGCGATACGGTATCAAAAAATTCAAGTGTCCCCATTGACACCTGGTCAGGGAGGTTCAGGACATTTTAAGGACAACTGAGATTTTGAGGACCATAACTATTTGAGGAGGACCCTATTTGAGGAGGACCCACTTCACTTGCTAAGCTTTGCTTTTTTGTTAACTTTGCAACTGTATCAAAGAGGAATTTTGGATTGTTTTTGTTCACCTCAATCAGGTTGGAGAAATAAGCTGATCGAGCAGACGTGAGTGATTTTCTGTATTGTAGTGTACTGTCTATCCAGGCTAGTCTAAATACAGCGCCACTTTTGCTCCAATTTTCTGGAGGCTTGCTTCAGTGCTCTAGTAATGTCTGTGTACCAGGGAGCAAGTTTCTTGTTGCGTATTTCTTTTGTTTTAGTGGTGCAACTGTGTCTAATGTATTTTGCAGTATTGAGTTTAGATCCTTGATTTGATCGTTTACAGATTTATTTAATCTGTCGTTAATGTGCAAACTTTATCAAGGAATTTATTTGTAGTCCGAGAATTTATAGTACAGCTTTTGAAATAGTGTGCGGAGCAAGTGGATTTGTTGTTTTAACGGTAAATGTAACGAGACAGTGATCCGATAATCCAGGAATTTGGGGGTAAATTATTAGATCTACAATATCTATTTCTCGTGACAGGACTAAATCTAAGGTGTGATTGTGGCAATGTGTTGGACCTGAGACAAAACCCATTGAGTCAATTATTGCTTCAAAGGCTTTTTGAAGAGGATCATTGGACTTTTCCATATGAATATTGAAATCGCCAAAAATTAGAACACTATCTGCCATGACTACAAGGTTAGATAAGAATTCTGGAAACTCATTGAGGAACATTGTGTATGGCCCGGGGGGCCTATAAATAGTAGCTATGTAAAACGATTTATTGGCCTGGTTAACTTTCATGAGTAAAACTTCAAAAGAATGAAACTCAGTGATATGTTTGAGAGTAAATTTATATTTACTGTCATAAATATTAGCGACACCCCCTCCTTTTCGGGATGCACGAGGGATATGATCACTAGTATAACCAGGAGGAGAGGCCTCATTTAAGGCAGTGAATTCATTAGACTTTAGCCATGTTTCACATAAACCAATAACATCTAGTTTATGGTCAGAGCTTAATTAATTTACAGCAGCTGCCTTTGGAGCAAGGGATCAAAAATTTAGGAGTCCCATTTTGAGATGCTAGGTGATACAGTAATTTTTATTAGTGACCTAGGCGGAGGAAGGCTTTATCTTAATTTAAAGGTTGTTTTTGTTAGCACTACCTTGTTTAACTTTTCTCAGCCTGGAACGAGTCACAGTGGCAATAGGTTAAGCTGTACTAAATACTCTGGCTATGCTATCGACAGACTCCACTATGCTAGCAGGCTGGCTAACAGCCTGCAGCCTGACCTGCACCCTATCTCATGTTAAGGCTATAGAAGTGAGACTCCTGTCAATGTTCCTAGATAAAAGAAGAGCACCACTCCAGCTAGGATGGAGTCCGTCGCTCCTCAGCAGATCAGGCCTGGCCCTATTTCTGGGAGAGTCCCAAAAAGAAAGCCAGTTATCTACAAACTCTACCTCCTGCGACGGGCAGAACTCCGTTTTCAGCCAGCGACTGAGTTGCTCAAGTCTGCTGTAGAGCTTGTCACCACCCCTAGCTGGGAGGGGGCCAGAGACAATTACTCGATGCCGACACATCTTTCTAGCTAGTTTACACGCTGATAACAATATCTCTGTACTCTCTATACTTGCCAGTTTTAGACTTCGCTAGCACCAACCCCAGATTTGCGGCTACGTCGGTGGCTCTGTCCCCCGGTAAACAGTGTACGATCGCCGGCTGATTCTTTAGTCTAATACTACGGGTAATGGAATCGCCAATGACTAAAGTTTTCAGTTTTAGAAAATGCCTGCCCATCATTCCCCTCCGGAGACGGCTCGTGCCTTGACTCCGACTCCAGTGGGGAAAACCTGTTGAAAGTCTCAGTTGGATTTAGCAACGATTCAGGTTTAATTGGTCGACGGCATTTCTTCCCAGTGACCAAGAGAAAGTTCTTGCCCGGCTGCAGGAGCTGTGCCGGGGGGATAACAAAACTATTGTTTCTTCCTGGTGGCACTGACGCAGTTTTTTTTCTATTTCTACACTAGCATAATCCTTGTCTGACATTTGCATCAGAAGCCGAGCCTCTAACTCTGCTATCTTTAACTGAAGACGATAGTTCTTCTCCGTGTTGTTGCTACAATAATTACAGTGATAAGACATTTTAATGATACTTAGCCTCGGGTGTTCTGGGGTGAGTAGTTCCGTTAATTATGTCCAAAAAGAGTCCTAGTGTAGTAAAGTTGGGTAAGAGGTCAACAGATAAAAATATTGTGTTGGTAAAACTCTTAAAATCAAATTTTGACCAATTAGTTTATATAGAGTAAATTCGAAAAAAGTTTGGCAGGTAGCCAGGTAGGTAACAGCAGGCAGCGTACAGCACGTCAACAATCCGCAATCTCAACAATCCCACATCTCAACAATCCCACAATGCATTTCGTGAAAAAAAGATACAGGTAATACAGGTAATTACCTGTTAATAACTGTTAATACAGGTAATGAGTGGAGAACAGGAGGGCTTCTTAAAGAAAAACTAACAGGTCTGTGAGAGATGGAATTCTTACTGGTTGGTAGGTGATCAAATACTTATGTCATGCAATAAAATGCAAATTAATTATATAAAATCATACAATGTGATTTTCTGGATTTTTGTTGTAGATTCCGTCTCTCACATTTGAAGTGTACATATGATAAAAATTACAGACCTCTACATGCTTTGTAAGTAGGAAAACCTGCAAAATCGGCAGTGTATCAAATACTTGTTCTCAGTTGCAGCGCATAAACCCTCATTACAAAGACAAATGCACATTTGAAAGTTCAGTGAACCATGGACCTGGTCTACAGAGATGTGGAAGAATGTGATATGAGTCATTCTTCACCATATTCTAAACAAGTGGGCACCTACATATGTAGGATACACCAAGAGATTGGTACAGGCCAGAATACTTGACCACTGCAGTGTGGAGGCTCCATTATGCTGTGGGGGGCATTTTCCTGGAATAGTTTGGGTCCACTTGTCCCATTAGAGGGAAGGGTCACTGCAGCCCAACCCCTTCATCTTATGGGGAAACATTTCTATCCTGATGGGAGTGGTCTCTTCCAGGATGACAATATCCCCATCCACAGGGCAAGAGGGATCACCAACCGGTTTTATGAGTATGAAAATAATGTGAATCTTTTTGAAAAATGTGTTTCAGCCCTCAAGAAAAGTTCCAGAGGCTCACAGAATCTATTCCAAGCTGCATTGAAACTGAACTGGTTTTTCTTTACATTTCTCACCCATCTGTACAGTATGTATTGACTCACCCAAGTCTACCTTGACACTGCAGAAATTATTATATAAATTACTGACAGAGAAAAGCACTGTTAACATTTTTTTTATGTTCACCAACATCTACGCCCTCCCTGTCCACCAGTCTCTCTGGCTTGTCAATTTCATTTTCTTAACATTTGATAATACTTTCATAACATTCACCAATAAAAATCTAATTACTCCCCCCCAATTAACCATTCCCTAAAACTGCTCATGAATTGCCTCCCAGACTCCTAATAAAAGCAACTAGCTAACAATATCATATTTGTAACTTGACAAACTCTGCTGAGTACTTTGTACAATACATTCACTGCGGCACTGAATAGTTTTTCCTCAAAAAGTGTCCCATGTACATTACGGTGGGGGGATAATGTGGTTGGATTTATAACACAATCCCTCTCCAAACCTAATGAGCACAAGCAGATTAACCGCAACAATAACATCAAAATAGGATTTTCTATTAGATTTGCTCTCTACATTAACTTAAGTTAACCATTCCTCAATGTGCTCCACTTTATAATATTCTTTACCTTATGTAAAGTGATATTTAAATAGAAATCTTCATTTATTTATATTTCCCCCTAATAGTTTTTACTTTTAAAATGTACACAATACACACTATATACAGTTGTGCTCATAGGTTTGCATATCCTGGCAGAAAATGTGACATTTTAGCATAGATTTTTGAAAATATGACTGATAATGCAAATAAACTGTCTTTTATTTAAGGATAGTGATCATATGAAGACATTTATCATCACATAGTGGTTTGGCTCCTTTTTAAATCATAATAATAACAGAAATCACCCAAATGGCCCTGATCAAAAGTTTACATACCCTTGTTACAGACACAAGGTGACACACACAGGTGAAAATGGAAATTAAAGGTGAATGTCCCACACCTTTGGCTTTTTAAATTGCGATTAGTGTCTGTGTATAAATAGTCAATGCGTTTGTTAGCTCTCAAGTGGAGGCACTGAGCAGGCTAGATATTAAGCCATGAGGAGCAAACAATAACTGTCAAAAGACCTGCGTAACAAGGTAATGGAACTTTATAATGATGGAAAAGGATATAAAAAGATATCCAAAGCCTTGCAAATGCCAGTCAGTATTGTTCAATAACTTATCAAGAACTGGAAAATTCAGGGATCTCTTGATACCAAGCCAAGGTCAGGTAGACCAAGATAGATTTCAGCCAAAACTGCCAGAATAATTGTTTGGGATACAAAGAAAAACCTACAGGTAACCTCAGGAGAAATACAGGCTGCTCTGGAAAAAAGGTGTGGTTGTTTCAAGGAGCACAATATGACAATATAATAGAAATGAGCTGCATGGCTGAGTTGCCAGAAAGATGCCTTTACAGCCAGTTACAATATGCCCAACAACACCTTAACACACCTCACAGCCTCTGGCACACTGTTATTTGGAATGACGAGGCCAAAATAGAGCTTTATGGTCACAACCATAAGCACTATGTTTGGAGAGGAGTCAACAAGGCCTATAGTGAACAGAATACCATCCCCACTGTGAAGCATGGTGGTGGCTCACTGATGTTTTGGGTTGTGTGAGCTCTAAAGGCGTGGGGAATCTTGTTATCAGAGAATACTGGGAGACAATTTACATTCTTGTGCACGAAAGCTGCGCATGGGACGCTCTTGGACTTTCCAACACGACAATGACCCTAAGCACAAGACCAAGTTGACCCTCAAGTGGTTACAACAGAAAAAGGTGAAGGTTCTGAAGCGGCCATCACAGTCTCCTGACCTTAATATCATTGAACCACTCTGGGGAGATCTCAAACGTGCGGTTCATTCAAGACGACAAAAGACTTTGCATGACCTGGAGGCATTTTGTCAAGACGAATGGGCAGCTATACAACCTGCAAGAATTCGGGGCCTCATAGACAACTATTACAAAAGACTCCACGCTGTCATTGATGCTAAAGTGGGCAATACACAGCATTAAGAACTAAGGGTATGGAGACTTTTGAACAGGGATCAGTATATTTTTTTCTTTGTTGCCATGTTTTGTTTTATGATTGTGCCATTCTGTTATGACCTACAGTTTAATGTGAATCCCATAAGAAATAAAAGACATGGGTTTTGCCTTCTCGCTCATGTTTTCTTTACAAATGGTACATATATTACCAATTCTCCAAGGGTATGCAAATTTATGCACAACTTATGCACAACTAAATACCGTGGTTGCTTGAGATGTGACCTATGAAGATGGTTTTAGACCACAAGCTAACCTTGCAGGTAGGGCCTTGGGGTGAGTGATCATCAAGACGACAACACTGCAATCTGTTGGGGGATGATGACCCAGAGTACCTCACCCCGAACAATGTTCACAACACTGCTATCTGTTGGGGGATGATGACCCAGAGTACCTCACCCGGAACAATGTTCACAACACTGCTATCTGTTCAGGGATGATGACCCAGAGTACCTCACCCGGAACAATGTTCACAACACAGCTATCTGTCCAGGGATGATGACCCTGAGTACCTCACCTGGAACAATGTCCACAACACTGCTATCTGTCCAGGGATGATGACCCTGAGTACCTCACCCGGACCAATGTTCACAAAACTGCTATCCTGCCATGCATTGATGACTCCAGACCTGATCTGTGAAGATATGGACGAGGAACCATAGTTTGATGGTAACTTTATGACAATCACAAACCAAATGCTTGAATGGGGATTTATAACTAACTGGCATGTGTTAATGGTATCTGAATACCCATTTAAACATCAACTCACAGCGGTAAGACTTTGTATATTGTATGATGTTGGCAGAATGGAAAGTTAAGTTTATTTATTTTTTCATTAGGTGTTTTAGTGTTTTATTTTATCTCTGTATGGTAACTACAGACATGTTTGTTTGAAAATAAATTTGCTGCTCATTCTGAAATCTTCTGGCCATAAGATGAAAACAGAGTTCTTTTGACATGTCACAACTACCTTTGCAAGACTGGGGGAGAAGGTGAAATAGTAGGACATGGTGTTAACTGGACTCTGTAGTGTAGATAGCTAATTATATACATGTACTTGCTAAAATAATGCAATTTGTTTATTGTAAAATGTTTGTGTTTCATCTATATGATTTGGGTTGTGTAAAACCATGTAGGCTGGATAAAAATTGACATTGTATCATCATAATAATTTATCCATTATCAATCAATGACATTAAACCAAACTGAAAATAAAGAAACAAAACCTCCTAATAGAAACTGTCCCACATGCTGAACCAGCCCATGAGAAGTCATAGAGACAGAAAGCAATGAGTAGTACCCTCTCCTAGTCTTCTCTAAACCCATTTGATGGGAAAACTGAATGTCCTTTCTTTCTTTCTGACCTCTTCCAAAAGATTGTAAGGAAGAAAGAAGCAGAAAGAAAAGAGAGACGCAGGAGGAGTAGGCAAAGCTATTGAAAAGACCTTGAATCAGCCTTCTGTTACAATTGATTGTTATTCATAATATTACAAAGAATAATAATATGAATTATAAAAGCCTGGTAAATCAATTCTTTTGGGCTGTCGAGGATAGAGCAGGCTGCTTTTTTATTATTCACAACAACATTATACTTAATCAGTTTTAACACAGAACCACCTCTGCTCTGTCTTTTTAATATGAACATAGTACACACTGTCTCCCTCTCTCCCCCGACTCCTCTCTTCCGCCTCCCCCCATCTCTCTCCCCCCACTCCTCTCTTCCTCCTTCCGCCTCCCCCCATCTCTCTCCCCCCACTCCTCTCTACCTCCTTCCACCTCCCCCCATCTCTCTCCCTCCATCTCAGATGCAGTGAAATGCAGATTAAACCACAGCTCCAGTGTTAGACAGGCTAATATAAATATATTGCACAGTCTGAACACCGGAACCTTGTGAGCCCCTGTTTAATCCGGTACCCAACACACATATGCATTATACATATATACATATATATATATATATGTGTGTGTGTGTGTGTAAAATGCACATGTAATATTTAATCTGTATGCATGTAGCCTGATGTACATACCAATCTGAACACTGGGCGAACCGCAGAGCGCCTCGCGCCTCAAGCAAACGACGGTTAAAAGAATCACGCGCAGCAGATTCCTCATCGTCTTCAGTTCAGGCATTTCATACCGAGAGGCGTCTACATACATCCACTGAATACCGCAAACCAACCAGTTCCACCACACCGACAGACTGAAAGCTTCTCACACAGTTGGCATGGCGACCTGGACGTATTACTGGACAGCAGAGGGAATCCACGGGAAGGGTTGTGTGCCTGACTGACTGTTCTCTGGCTCATGTACCCCCTCGTTTGTGGGAGTGTGGCTGGAGCTCTGCGGATCTCTCTCTCTCTCTCACACACACTCCTTTGCTTTCTCTCTCTATCTCTCGCGCTCCTGCGCGCGGACACTGCTGGAGCTGTTTTAGGACCAACGGCGCGCGAACAATTTAGGAATACCAATGAGAGCGGAAAAACCCGAGAGCAGCCGAGGCAGGTTGTTGGGGAAACAGTTCGTGTTATAATATAACAGAATATGAATATGTAGCGATGAGTCAGCTGTGAATGTGTGGAGGAGTGTTCAGTTATGCAATACGCAAACAGAATGCCCGATAAGAACCACAATATTATTATAAGGTGTAGGCTAATATGAATAATGAAAAAAGTGTTTTTCCTAATCTCTTGTACTTTCCCCATTCTAGACTATGTTTAAATTTTCCCTCTATTCGTGATGCAGTAGTTGTATAGGCAGAATTTAAGATACCTACATACCACTCCATATGTACCAATAACACTACATACCACACTAGTACATACCGCTCCATAATTTCCAATGATGCTACATACCACTCCACATTTACCGATGTCACTACATACCGCTCCATATTTTTCAATGTCACTACATACCACTCCATAGTTGCCAATGTCAATTGATGAATAATTGGTGCAGCAAGTTATAAAGTCTATATGCAACTTATGTTACATAATGTTTACTGATAATTATGTTAATTGGATAAATATATCACCTAATGTTAATTGGATAATTATCACTGTAAAAACAACTATTTTTATAAACAAAGAGCTAGACAATGGTAGGCACTTACATTGTGAAAGCTTTATAGTTGTCTTATAGACCTCAACTGTTCGTTTCTTTAGAAAACAATAAAAAAAATATAAAGGTCATGTAATACAATTATTCTTTTAAATATATGAGATTCATAGTATTACCGAGGTCATACACTAATCAGCCTTGCAAAATTCTTTATCCATAAATGTAGATTTCTTGAAACAACATGCTTGCTGATGATTTTTAAGAAAGAACTTGATATCTTTAAGCAATCCTTAAAGTTTATATTAAACAAAGGAGGTCATCGCCTTGCCCCTGAAAACATGTAGTAGTCCAGTTCCCGTTTGTTTATATTTGTGTACATATGTGTGTACATATAAGTAAGATTCCTTTTGTGTGAGTTTATTATACACTATAAATATCTATTTATTATTATTTTTTTATTAATATTTTTTATATCTACTGATGTTGTGCTGATGCTATATACAGTATGTCTGATGTAGTGCTGTTTATGTTAGTACATTGCAAAAAATAAAAAATACATTAAGAAAATACATGAAATGGAAAAAAAACACAAAAATAAAAAGACTACACATGCATCACTATAAATTAACACTAGGGGGGGGGGAGTCCACATCATATATTAGTACAGATTAGTAAAGATTGTTACAATTTTAATAGCATTTTGTTTAAATGAATTTTTGAACTCTGACCTCTTCATTAAAAGCCATATAGCATGGTTTCTTTCCCATGAACTTGCATTTTTGAATATTATATTAATATTCATAATAAATAATTACATTAATCATATATACACAAATGTTTTTCTTTGTACTATCTGTTAGCCCAAACAATACATGTTTCAAAACAAACAAAAATCTACCTCAATAGATTTTGCCAGAATTTCTTAACAATTGGACAATGCCAGAATAAATGCACAACAGATTCTTCACATTCATTACAAAAACTACAAAAAACATCAATGTCAATAATATAGCTCTTGGCTGGATAGCATTTCCTTCACTTTATTTTGTTAACTAAATATAAATTAGGTAAAAGCCAGACTATCTCCCAAACTATATCACCCACAAATTGATTCCAGTAGGGAATAACATAAGGTACCATAGAAATATCTCTCTGAAACAATGCTTTAAAAGAACTATTGTGATTTCTGAAAATATTGGAGAAGCAAATTTTGTGTTTGGGAGAGTCTGTTACAAGATTAAGTACAAAGGGTAATTGTTGAAGTGTAACCCTAGGTTGAGATTTAAAAAGCATACAAACACCAGAGGGTATCGCACCAAAGACATCTGCATAATCCCCAGGTGTTACAGCTATCCCATATTCAGAGAGAAACTCTTCATAGGTTAGACCATTCTTATTAAATGACTGATCTACAAGCAAAATATTATTACAGAACCAATTTTCCATAATGAGAGATTTATGTTCATATAAAATATCCCTGTCATTCCAGATAAAATAGTTATGAGGCGAAACATTATGTTTGTATATGAGAGACATGCCAAAAAAGCCTGTCAATGATACGCAGGAATTTTGTCAATACCATAGTTACAAGACAGAAGATAGTTTAAGCCACCCAGTTTAGAACACACATGGAGTGGTATAATAATCCAAACTGTTTTTCTCATATAATTTGTCTTGTTTTTCCAAATAAAATTGAGCATTATTTTGTTAATCTCCTTTAGTAGCTTATTATCAAGAAGCAACGCCAAATACACAACTTCATATTTAATAGGAATATTATAGATAAAAGAGGAAGAGCTCTCCTTAACAGACTCAAGTTCACAGTGATTAATGTTCAAGTGCAGACGAGATGCCTCGGAGAATTCCTTAATTGCTTTTTTAGCAACAGGAATTTGATTCTCATTCTTCAGGAATAGTGTGGTGTCATCTGCCAGCAGCATTATTACTAGTTCTTTGCCAAGTAGAGATATAAAGTATCTCACAGTAGTGAGTACATCCATCACATTTTTGTTAATATTTGTTTATATCTTTTCATGTGACAACACTGAAGAGATGAAACTTTGCTACAATGTGAAGTAGTGAGTGTACAGCTTGTATAACAGTGTAAATTTGCTGTCCCCTCAAAATAACTCAACACACAGCCATGAATGTCTAAACCGCTGGCAAAAAAAGTGAGTACACCCCTTAGTGAAAATGTCCAAATTGGGCCCAAAGTGTCAATATTTTGTGTGGCCACCATTATTTTCCAGCACTGCCTTAACCCTCTTGGGCATGGAGTTCACCAGAGCTTCACAGGTTGCCACTGAAGTCCTCTTCCACTCCTCCATGACAACATCACAGAGCTGGTGGATATTAGAGACCTTGTGTTCCTCCACCTTCTGTTTGAGGATGCTCCACAGATACTCAGTAGGGTTTAGGTCTGGAGACATGCTTGGCCAGTCCATCACCTTTACCCTCAGCTTCTTTAGCAAAGCAGTGGTCGTCTTGGAGGTGTGTTTGGGGTCACTATCATGTTGGAATACTGCCCTGCGGCCCAGTCTCAGAAGGGAGGGGATCATGGTCTGCTTCAGTATGCCACAGTACATGTTGGCATTCATGGTTCCCTCAATGAACTGTAGCTCCCCAGTGCCGGCAGCACTCATGCAGCCCCAGACCATGACAATCCTACCAACATCCTTGACTGTAGGCAAGACACAATTTGTACTCCTCACCTGGTTGCCACCACACACGCTTGACACAATCTGAACCAAATAAGTTTATCTTGGTCTCATCAGACCACAGGACATGGTTCCAGTAATCTATGTCCTTAGTCTGCTTGTCTTCAGCAAAATGTTTGCAGGCTTTCTTGTGCATCATCTTTAGAAGAGGCTTCCTTCTGGGACGACAGTCATGCAGACCAATTTGATGCAGTGTGCGGCATATGGTCTGAGCACTGACAGGCTGACCCCCCACCCCTTCAACCTCTGCATCAATGTTGGCAGCACTCATACGTTTATTTCCCAAAGACAACCTCTGGATATGACGCTGAGCACATGCACTCAACATCTTTGGTCGACCATGGTGAGGCCTGTTCTGAGTGGAACCTGTCCTGTTAAACCGCTGTATGGTCTCGGCCACCGTGCTGCAGCTCAGTTTCAGGGTCTTGGCAATCTTCTTATAGCCTAGGCCATCTTTATGTAGAGCAACAATTATTTTTTTCAGATCCTCAATGTGTTCTTTGCCATGAGGTGCCATGTTGAACTTCCAGTGACCAGTATGAGGGAGTGTGAGAACGATAACATCAAATTTAACACACCTGCTCCCCATTCACACCTGAGACCTTGTAACACTAACGAGTCACATGACACCGTGGAGGGAAAATGGCTGATTGGCCCCAGTTTGGACATTTTCACTTAAGGGTGTACTCAGTTTGTTGACTGTGTGTTGAATTATTTTGAGGGGATAGTAAATGTACACTGTTATACATGCTGTACACTCACTACTTTACCTTGTAGCTTAGTGTCATTTCTTATAATCAAATATTTACAGAAATGTGAGGGGTGTACTCACTTCTCTGAGATACTGTACCTTTCACAGTACTAGATTTAATATGGTCTGCCAACAACTGAGCCACTAATAGGAAAGGATAAGGGGGAGGTGGGGCATCTCGTCCTAATACCTCTAGACAACTTGAATCTAGGGAAGTGCCACCCAATAATTTAATCTAACTATTACTATTCATATAAAGAGTTTTATTAGCCATATAAAAGTATTTACCAAATCCAAATTTCCTCAAAGATTGCAACACAAACTGAAACTCCACAGTATTAAAGGCCTAATAGAAATCCAAAAACAGAATAAAGCCATTATCATCAACCAATAACCCAAAATGTCCAAGACCCCCCTAATATTATTTGTAATACGTATTTTTTCAATAATTGAATTCAACAACGTCTTTTAGCCAATAGTAAAGCTAGTATTTTATAATCATTATTAAGCAAGCAAATCAGACACCAATTGTCTATAAATAGTTAGTCTTTGTTGGGCTTGGGTATTAAAATAGTCACCCCTTGAGTCATAGTAGTTCTGAGGTTTTAAGCATTCTAGAGAATGAAAGAAGCCAGTTCATCTGTGAAGGATTTGTAAAATTCTGAAGTTATTCCAAAAGTGCCAGGTGATTTGTTGTTTTTTAGCAGATTCAATCCATTCTTAATCTCCTGTAAAGAGATCTCCATTTGGCTCTAATCAATAGTTTTCACATTCAGAGAGTTTAAGAAGGAATCATCTGTTATATAGCAAAACTTAGAACTATACACATTTTTGTAAAAATGACTACAATAATTGGATATTACTCTGTAATAACCCCATCAATATTTAATTTATTTGATACTCTTGCTATTGGAATGAGAAAGAAATAAAAAAAAAAAGAATGAATTTTGTTCCCCTTATTGCATCCACTTAGCTCTAGACCTAATAAAAGCACCTTTTGCATTTTGAGTATATAATTAATCTAGTTTACTTTGTAGATTAACTAACTCTAATTTCTGACAAAAATGTGATCCTTGTGATTACCTTTGTCTATTCCGCTCGTTTAAATTTGGAATTCATAGAGCCATACTTTCTTAAAAATGTAACCTCAAATTTAAAAAGCTCCTAATTAATACCAAATTATTTTTCTACCTTAGCTTTTCTCCAAATATAAGAAATCAGATCTGAAACCAATTTTTTTACTTCATCATCTAGTAAAAATGAGCAATTGAGTTTCCAGTACATTGATTGAGCCGTAAAGTGGAGAACTTTATTTTTATGTATATTGCCTTATGATCTGTAAGAGGTGTAGGCCATATATCCATCTCTATAGCATCTTTTAAGAGCTCATTTTTCGGCCTACATTATAACCCTTTGATGGTCTTCCTTTGTAGTGACACTCGGGGTCTTTGGGGTCTTTTGGACCCCAGACAATAACATTGAATTTTGTAACAGAACAATATATACACTCACCTAAAGGATTATTAGGAACATCTGTTCAATTTCTCATTAATGCAATTATCTAATCAACCAATCACATGGCAGTTGCTTCAATGCATTTAGGGGTGTGGTCCTGGTCAAGACAATCTCCTGAACTCCAAACTGAATGTCAGAATGGGAAAGAAAGGTGATTTAAGCTATTTTGAGTGTGGCATGGTTTTTGGTGCCAGACGGGCCGGTCTGAGTATTTCACAATCTGCTCAGTTACTGGGATTTTCACGCACAACCATTTCTAGGGTTTACAAAGAATGGTGTGAAAAGGGAAAAACTTCCAGTATGCGGTAGTCCTGTGGGCGAAAATGCCTTGTTGATGCTAGAGGTCAGAGGAGAATGGGCCGACTGATTCAAGCTGATAGATGAGCAACTTTGACTGAAATAACCACTCGTTACAACCGAGGTATGCAGCAAAGCATTTGTGAAGCCACAACATGCACAACCTTGAGGCGGATGGGCTACAACAGCAGAAGACCCCACTGGGTACCACTCATCTCCACTACAATTCAGATGGTAGAGTCAGAATTTGGCGTAAACAGAATGAGAACATGGATCCATCATGCCTTGGATTAGGCCCCTTAGTGCCAATTGGGCATCGTTTAAATGTAAAATGTATGATGCAAATGGGCAGGACATAATCGCAGCATTTATCCAATCACTGTCTACTTTCGGAGCACTGCAGAAAAACTGTTCTAAGCAGCCCAATTGAAGTCAATGGACGCTCTGCTTCAACAGGGAAATGCACTGTGACACTGCGGGATTGTATGAGAAGAAAATCGAGTCAGCTGACCTGTAGCTGATTCTGAACTAACTAGTTTAGAGATGAACGTGTTTTAACGCATTTTTAGTCAATAAAATGTTTACACAATAGTACATATTTGACCATATTTTCTTTTTACATTATAGGGGAAGCCGAGCTTCCCTTGCAGTCTTAAAGAAATCCCCACTGCTGTTGTTATTCCCTACAGTTCAGTAGGTAAACTACTAGGCATGCAAGGTACAATATTGAAAGGACTTTCAGGTCCATAATTTCTTTCTAAAGTTTTCTCCCATAAGTTGAGAAAATGTCTGTCAGCATAATAGTCATGGATGTAAATTAATTATTGTGAATTTAGTATTTGAAGAGACTTGAACACAAGGATAATTCTATTATAGGAGTTTTAGGAGAACCAAGTGTAAAAGTTATGAAACAGTTAGTCAGTGGACACTGGTAGCATTTGACTCGGTAACGTTACTCAGTTGTTTCTCTTCTCCGCAAAGGCTGCAGCTTTTGTCAGATGATATTCAGTGATCAGTGCGTTCAATGGTTTGTGGGGGACACTGGTCAATTCGTTCAATTGTTTGTGGGTGACACAGGTCAGTGAATTCAATGGTTTGTGAGGGACAGTGGTCAATTCGTTCAATGGTTTGTGGGGGAAAGTGGTCAATGCGTTCAATGGATTTGTTGGGGAAAGTGGTCAATTCGTTCAATGGTTTGTGGGGGACAGTGGTCAATGCGTTCAATGGTTTGTGGGGGAAAGTGGTCAATTCGTTCAATGGTTTGTGGGGGACAGTGGTCAATTCGTTCAATGGTTTGTGGGGGAAAGTGGTCAATTCGTTCAATGGTTTGTGGGGGACAATGGTCAATGCGTTCAGAGGATTGTTGTTTGGAGCGTCTCATGGAGTGGCTGAAACAGAGATATTATATGAGCAAAACTGTAACTGTTCATGGTCACTTTATAACTGTTAGAGGTAATTATCTGTTGTTCCTGGTATTCACCACTAGAGGTCAAACAGACACACAGACAACATTGTCATCAGGGTTTTTATTGGTTGTTTAGATGCAGGCAGTATATTTTGTCATACATTAACACCCTATAGCATAATTTAGATACACATGTCGTTCCATAGAATAACCCTAACCTATAATTTACACAAACAGTTAGGTTTGGAAATATTTGGACACTGACACAATTTTCATACATTTTCTCTGTACGCCACCACAATGCATTTGAAATTAAACAACAGAGATTCAATTGAAGTGCAGACTTTCAGCTTTAATTCAAGGGTTGGGAGAAAAATATCATATGAAACGTTTAGGAATTGCAACCATTTTCATACACATTTGAAATATTTACAGCACTCAGTAGTTGTTTCCGTTCTCCGCAAAGGCCACAGCTTTTGTGAGACGATAGTAACTTTGGTTTGTGGGTGACAGTGGTCAATGCGTTCATTGGTTTGTGGCGGACTGTGGTCAATGTGTTCAATAATTTGTTGGTGACAGTGGTCAATGCGTTCATTAGTTTGTGGGTGACAGTGGTCAATGCGTTCATTGGTTTGTGGGGGACAGTGGTCAATGCGTTTATTGGTTTGTGGGGGACAGTGGTCAGTCCATTCAATTGTTTGTGGGGGACAGTGGTCAATGCGTTCATGGGTTTGTGGGTGACACAGGTCAGTGAATTCAATGGTTTGTGGGGGACAGTGGTCAATTTGTTCAATGGTTTGTGGGGGACAGTGGTCAATGCGTTCAGAGGATTGTTGTTGGCAGCCTCTCATGGAGTGGCTGAAACAAAGATATTATATGAGCCAAATTGTAACTGTTTATGGTCACTTTATAACTGTTAGAGGTAATTATCTGTTGTTCCTGGTATTCACCACTAGAGGCCAAACAGACACACAGACAACATTGTCATCAGGGTTTTTATTGGTTGTTTAGATGCAGGCAGTATATTTTGTCATAAATTTACACCCTATAGCATAATTTACATACACTTATGTCGTACCATAGAATAACCCTAACCCATAATTTACAGATACAGTTAGGTTTGGAAATATTTGGACACCGACACAATTTTCAGAATTTTCTCTGCACGCCCCAACATTTGATTTGAAATATAAAAAACTAAGATGCAATTTAAGTGCAGACTTTCTGCTTTAATTGCATAGAAAAACTCCAACGTTGCTTTTGCAGTATGTTTTGGGTCATTGTCCACCTGTAAAGTGAAGCGCTGTCCAATCAACTTCGCCGAATTTGTCTGAATCTGAGCAGACAATATATCCCTATACACTTCAGATTTCATCCGGCTGCTTCTGTCTTCTGTCACATTAATAAACACTAGTGGCCCAGTGCCATTGGATTCCATTCATGGCCATGCCATCACAATGCCTCCACCGTGTTTTACACGTTTTACAGGTGGTATGCTTTGGATCATGAGCCGTTCCAAGCCTTCTCCATACTTTTTTCTTCCAGTCATTTGGGTACAGGTTGATCTTAGTTTCATCTGTCCCAAAGAATGCTGTTCCAGAACTGGGCTGGTTTTATTAGATATTTAATCTGGCCTTTCTATTCTTGAGTCTTATGAATGTTTTGCACCTTGTGGTGAACCCTCTGTATATGCTCTTGTGAAGTATTTTCTTTACATTTGGATAATGATATGCCTGCCACCTGGAGAGTGTTTTTCACTTGCCTGGATGTTGTAAAGGGGTTTTTCTTTACCATGGAAAGGATCCTACAACCATCCACCACTGTTGTCTTCCGTGGACGTACAGGCCTTTTTGTGTTGCAGAGCTCACCATTGTGTTCTTTTATTCTCAAAATGTACCAATCTGTTGATTTGGCCACTCCTAATGTTCCTGCTATCTCTCTGAAGGATATTTTTTTTGCAGCCTAAGGTTGGCCTGTTTTACTTGCATTGAGAGCTCCTTTGACCGCATGTTGTGGGTTTACAACAACAGCTTCCAAATGCAAATGCCACACCTGGAATCAACTCCAGACCTTTTACCTGCTTAATTTATGAAGAAATAACAAATGAATAGCCCACACCTGTCTATGAAACAGTTTTTGAGACATTTGTCCAATTACATTTGGTCCCTTGAAAAAGATGGGGCTACATATTAAAGAGCTGTAATTCCTAAATTCCTCCACCCTCAAAATAAAGCTGAGAGACTTTAAGCCCATGTTCATTATTTAACTGTAACTTGAATATATTCTGGTAAACAGCCAAAATAACAAAACTTGTGTCGGTGTCCAATTATTCCGGACCTAACTGTACATCCTATCGTGGAATAGCATCTTAAAAATAGACACCATCTAAAATTCCAGATTTCAGTTCACATAATACAGATTTTTTAGATAGAGTCCAGTTCAATTAATATAAACTAGTTTTACTAGCTGTAATAGAGCTTTATGAGACTCGATGCCAACAATGTCCCCTAAAGCCCTAGAATAATGTTCACTTCATATTGAATATTACATTATCACAGCATATAGATATATGACTATTTCTAAATTCATATTATACTGTAGCATTATAGGGAAGACTGTATGTTGCTATAGAAACATGCGGTTAGTGCATAGAGAAAGCCAAGCTATAGAATTTATTATATTTCTAACATGAGTAGTACATGAGTAAACACAGTGGTTCCCTAACACTTCCATCATCGGGCAACACAACATTTCAACACACTTTCATCCTTTTTGAACACTCCAAACCTCTGGCAATTCAACAATTTAATTTCAGTGTCTTAAAGGTAGTCAGGTAAAATCTTAATGACTCAAAAATGAGAATTTACAATGGGCTGTCTGGGTAGGAAGTTGTAAAAGCTCTCTATGGTCTGCAGTAATTGAATAGACTCAAGGGACACTGCTGAAGGAATACCAAACTTAGAACAGTATGTCAAGAGAACGTTGAAATGCCAGCGGTCAAGAGAATGTTGAAAGGTCAACTGTCAAGAACATTTTCAAATGCAAATGGTCAAGAGGACGATGAACGGTCAACTGTAAAGAGGACGTTGAAATGCCAGCGGTCAAGGGGACGTTGAAAGGTCAACTGTCAAAGGGACATTGAAAAAAAAAAAATAATTTTTTTTACAGTTAACCTTTCAACATCTTCTTGACCGCTGGCATTTCAACATCCCCTTGACAAAGGGACGTTGAAAGGTCAACTGTCAAGGGGACGTTGAAAGGTCAACTGTCAAGAGGACGTTGAAAGGTCAACTGTCAAGAGGACGTTGAAAGGTCAACTGTCAAGAGGACGTTGAAAGGTCAACTGTCAAGAGGACGTTGAAAGGTCAACTGTCAAGAGGACGTTGAAATGCCAGCGGTCAAGAGGACGTTGAAAGGTCAACTGTCAAGAGGATGTTGAAATGCCAGCAGTCAAGGGGACTTTGAAAGGTCAACGGTGTTCTTGATTAACTGGTTTGGGAACCACTGGATTATTGGTCAGGTGTTAGAGCTCAGGGGTTAGAATTCAGGGGCTAAAGGTCAGGAGTTAAATGTCTGCATAACGTAGTAAATTGTTTTATAAAAGCTGGTAATACCTACTCACATTCTTATATATTAGCTCACATGCTTGCAAACATACAGACACAAACATACACAGGAACACACACAGACACACAAACACACACAAACACACACCAGCACATGCACACACACACACACACACACACACACAATCCCTTCTCCTCTCTCGGTCTTCATTGTGCCCTCTCTCCCCCTCCCTTCCTGCCTATAAGTACACAGACCAGTATATAACATTGAAGAAGAGGAAGCTGAAAGGGAAGAGGGCGCGTGCGTAGAGATCGATGCGTTTGGCTGCTGCGGGGATGACCGGTTTAGGGGGTGAAGCCTTCTTGTTATTTTTGGCTTGTGATTTGCCTGTAGAGCCGATGACCTCAATGGGCTTTCCGTAGCAGTCAAAGTTAGAGAGTTCAAAGTCTCTTGGCAAAGAACCCACTATGCTGAAGTCATTGGAGCGAAGGTCCGACTTAGATGTGCATACTTTTTTACAGCGGGTCTCTACAACCTACACACATACAGATTCACACACACACACACATACAGATTCACACACACACACACACACACAGCCACACAGAGAAGAGAGACAGATATTGGTAAGATAATTACTGATCATGTCCTCAACTGTCAATCATCACACATGCCCTGGCACACCCATGCACTGACCCACACACACACATCCCCTCATTTCACTACTAGGTCAGTGCTCTCGCACTTATTAGAAGTAATGTTAAGAAGCCAAGGCTCTGAGCCACCTAACAGAACCCATGTCATCACTGCTAATCACACACACACACACACAATAACACACAAAACACACACTGGTTTTACTATAGTCATAAAAACTTTTGGGATTAAAACTGACTTCGATAAAAAAAAGAAAAAACGGAACCCATAACCTCAAAGATTTTTATCATTTGTTGGTTTTCAGGTTCTGTCATTTCTACTAGACAGGATAGGAACCTGTGTTTGCTAAGAAGAGGTGGAGCAATTTAAGAACTCTGAAAACATTTGGTTTTACCTCAGGATAGAGGGCATAAGATACGTCCAGACATTTGGTTTTACCTCAGGATAGAGGGCATAAGATACGTCCAGACATTTGGTTTTACCTCAGGATAGAGGGTAGGGTTAGGATTAACCCTAACCCTTTGATGAGGGAGTTTGTTGTTTATGTTTTTTCATTTTGATAAAGGGGTTTGTTGTTATGGTTTTAATTTTGATAAGGGGGTTTGTATTTTGGGATCTCCCCTTTGATAAAGGGTTAGGGTTAGGTTTTTGTTTTTTGCTTTTGTTTGTGATCATTGTTATTTTAGCTTTTGGGATTTTAGATTTCAGTCCATTTACATAACCCCTAAACCCATAATAAAATAACTGTAACCACCAAACTTAAACATTTAAAAAATGTTATAACTTTGTGTTGTTCAATGCAGGCCTGCATTCAAATATTTTCACATAAGAGCCTGACATTTATGATATTGTACTCTGGAACACAGTGACCCACAACTTTAAACCAATAAAATGCAGTATAATTACTGTACGAAGAATGAAACCATGTGAGTTACACTCTGCTTATTGACTTGAATAGGTAGTAGGGTGTTGTTGTTATTCTAAATGGAACTAGGGTGGTAATTAAAAATGGTAGTAGGATGGTTTTGTTTTTATAAATGGTAGTAGGGTGATGTTGTTCTTCTAAATGGTAGTAGGGTGGTGTTGTTATTCTAAATAGTACTAGGGTGTTGTTGTTATTCTATATGGCAGTAGGGTGGTGTTGTTATTCTAAATAGTACTAGGGTGGTGTTGTTGTTATAAATGGTAATAGGATGGTGTTGTTGTTATAAATGGTAGTAGGGTGGTGTTGTTGTTATAAATGGTAGTAGGGTGGTGTTGTTGTTATAAATGGTAGTAGGGTGGTATTGTTGTTATAAATGGTAGTAGGGTGGTGTTGTTGTTATAAATGGTAGTAGGGTGGTGTTATTATTATAAATGGTAGTAGGGTGGAGTTATTATTATAAATAGTAGTAGTAGGGTGGTGTTATTGTTATAAATGGTAGTAGGGTGGCGTTGTTGTTATAAATGGTAGTAGGGTGGTGGTGTTGTTATAAATGGTAGTAGGGTGGTGTTGTTGTTATAAATGGTAGTAGGGTGGTGTTGGTATAAATGGTAGTAGGGTGGTGTTGTTATTATAAATGGTAGTAGGGTGGTGTTGGTATAAATGGTAGTAGGGTGGTGTTGTTATTATAAATGGTAGTAGGGTGGCATTGTTGTTATGAATGGTAGTAGGGTGGCATTGTTGTTATGAATGGTAGTAGGGTGGTGTTGTTGTTATAAATGGTAGTAGGGTGGTGTTGTTGTTATAAATGGTAGTAGGGTGGTGTTGTTATAAATGGTAGTAGGGTGGTGTTGGTATAAATGGTAGTAGGGTGGTGTTGTTATTATAAATGGTAGTAGGGTGGCATTGTTGTTATGAATGGTAGTAGGGTGGTGTTGTTGTTATAAATGGTAGTAGGGTGGTGTTGTTGTTATAAATGGTAGTAGGGTGGTGTTATTATTATAAACGGTAGTAGGGTGGCATTGTTGTTATAAATGGTAGTAAGTTAGTGTTGTTGTTATAAATGGTAGTAGTCTTGTAAATACTTAATGAAATAGTCTTGATAATATGTAATACTCATGTCAATGTGAAAAATGGTTATTAATATGTGATAGGACGTTCTTGTTAATATGCTAGTCTTACCTGTAGTGCTACTATGGATGTTGTAGTAATCTAGTTACAGTTTTTTTTATTCGCTTTGGTACTATTATCGCAAGTATGTGGTAAAACCTCACAACTGTTAGTACAAAACTCAAAGCAGATCATCAAAAAGTTTTTTTTTTCAAACATGTAATCACATGTTCAATTGACTAAGTACAACGCACAAAATTACACATTCACTTTTTCACCACACCTAATCAGTGTGTCATCAAGACTTACCTTTCATATGAAGTAATTGTCTTTCACAATGCAATGCTCACAATACTTTTGATATGCTTCTCATCTGATTTGTGCAAATACATTTGACCAACACTTAATCCAACTGGTCTTAATGGTTAATCACTTAACCATTTGGTAAACCTATATATTTCCATTTCAGCAATACAGTATATGGATTTTGAGAACTATAGAAATAAAATATGTGTTTGTAAGAACATATAAAATAACCACACCTGATGAAAACTCATTATTGCTAATTGATTTCAGATGGGGTAACCACAATTGGTCATTAGATGTGAGGGTGAGGGTCTAAACACTGGAAATTTCTTTCAACATGGACCAGGATAGACAGCAAGGAATTGGAAGAGCTCGTGGACAAGGGATCCGTCAGAGAGGTGGGCATGGGATCCGTCAGAGAGGTGGGCATGGGATCCGTCAGAGAGGTGGGCATGGGGCCCATCAAAGGGTTGGTCATCGGAGAGGGGGAGGCAGAACTGTTGTCTCTAATGAAGTCCGGGCCATCATCGTTGATCATGTGGTGAACCGAGGCCTTACTATGGCAGAAGCTGCCAGATTAGTTGAGCCAAATCTAAAAAGATCAACTGTCAATTCTATCATCCGAACCTTTCGCCAAGAAAACCGGTAAGTGTGGAAGATGTATACTATTACATTCACAGTAAATTGTAATGCATGTTAGTAAGATGTTACAGTATTTGTACAGCATGATCTGTTGATAGTATTCTCTGTTCTATGCTTAGAATGAACAGAAAACCCCATAGTGGTGGTCGTGGCCGTGTGCTGACCGACCAGCAAGAGTTGGCAGTGGTGGAAATGGTGAGGGCCAGGAATGATATACGGCTGTCAGAAATAAAGCAGGCAATTGAGGAGAACAATGACACCTTTGCCAATGTGGCATCCATCAGCCTACCAACAGTAGCCCGCCTTTTAAAGCGGCACCAGGTATCAATGAAACATATTTACCTGGTGCCTTTTGAGAGAAACAATGACCAGGTGAAACAACTAAGGGCTGAGTATGTTCAGGTACAGCACTATACTGTATATTGTTTTACTGTTACTATTTGAAGCATCACTTGCATCATATGTATATTGGAACAACACTGTAAAAAGAACTAACCAAATTATATTTTTTAGAGGGTTATGGTGCTTGACGCTGATGTGAACCATCACAAGTACGTTTTTGTTGATGAAGCGGACTTTAACCTTGCCAAAACTCGTCGCCGTGGACGTAACATTATCGGCCAACGGGCCACTGTCCAAGTGCCTGGACAACGTGGAGGAAACATCTCTATGTGCGCAGCTATCTCTGAAGATGGTGTCCTAGGACGTAGGCCATTACTTGGCTCCTATAATGCTACACATCTTATTGAGTTTCTCAATGAAATTGAGCTGGCCTGTCAAGGTGAAGGGGTCACATATGTAATTGTGTGGGACAATGTCAGTTTTCACCACGCAGAGGTAGTTCAAGCATGGTTTCAGACCCATCCTCGATTCATGACCCTCTACCTGCCTCCATACTCTCCTTTCCTCAACCCTATTGAGGGATTTTTTTCAGCATGGAGGTGGAAGGTCTATGATCGCCATCCCCTTGAGCGTGCCACCCTCCTTCAGGCCATGGATGATGCATGTGATGACATCAATGTAGACCAATGTCAAGCATGGATTCGTCATGCCAAAAGATTTTTTCCAAGGTGCTTGAACAATGAAAACATTCATTGTGATGTGGACGAGAATCTATGGCCAAATGCTCAAGACAGGCTTGAGCCAAATTAATGTAATGTGTGCACTAATTGTTATGTTTTGTTCTCATTTAGTTACATTATAGAAAATATAACTGTTACAATTATATCTGAAAAATAAAAACTAATTTGCCCAAATGATTGAGGATGTCTTCATTGATCCTTCACTTGATTACACATAGGAGAGATATTTTGGAAATGATAGATTATGTAAATGTAAATGTAAGTAATGTAACCCTAGTTGCCTAATGTGTAACTGTGTAATATGTATTTTATAGTACTATAGCATATTAATTTCAGCACTTCTAAGGCTGATTTGAAACATGTATCTTGCATTGTTTGCTGTTGGATGAACTGACTGTTAAAAGTACTAAACTGAAAGAAGATCATACTGTTGTGTTTCGGTGATTAAACCAAATGTTCTCATTACATATTACAATAATCTTGTGTTTGAAACGATGATCATGTGGACTGAAAACATTACATCAGGTTTTAAAAGAATGACTAGCTGCGTTACAAGTGTGATCAGTTTGGATATTTGTACTAAGAGTTTTGAAAATGTACACCTTACTTGTGAAAATAGTACCAAAGCGATTAAAAAAAACTGTAATATGAATAATTATTGTCAATACTTAAAAGTGGTCTTGTTAATATGTAAAAGGATAGTCTTACCTGTAGAGTGCTAATATGAATGGGTGTTCCTCCGGTCCCATTGACTGTGTTGGTTTTAGATGGAGTATTTTTCTTCTCCTTTTCCTTGAGGGCCTTCTCTTTAGACGCCATCTTAGCTTTCTCTTCCTCTATACGCTTAGGACTATTTAACATCACCTGGAAGAATGTAGGGAGGGGTGACGGGTAACAGAGGGACAAGAGATAAGAGTAGAGGAACAAGAGAAACAGGGAGAGGGTCAAGAGAAACATTGGTGTTAGTTTGTCTAGTTTTTTTTTCCTTCAGTCGATCACTCTGTTTGGTACCCTGAGTTTTATACTCAAGCATTCTGGAATCCTAAACAATTCAGCCAGTCAACAGTTCAGATTAACAATGAGGCATTGAGACCAAATGGAATGTAGAGCCCACTGGAAGACTGTTAAGTCCAAATGGAACCAAATGGAATGTAGAGCCCACTGGGAAGACTGTTAAGTCAGACCAAGTGGAATGTAGAGCCCACTGGAAGACTGTTAAGTCAGACCAAATGGAATGTAGAGCCCACTGGAAGACTGTTAAGTCAGACCAAATGGAATGTAGAGCCCACTGGAAGTCCTTTGGGAAACCTACAGGTTGTGAAACATCATATTAAATAGCTAAATCACTTGTATGCGTGTGTGTTCGTGTTAATGGGAGTGTGCGTCTGTGTGTTTGTGTTAATGTATGTGTGTCTGTTCGTTTGTGTTAATGTGTGTGTGTGTGTGTGTCTGTGTTAATGCGTGTGTGTTTGTGTTAATGCGTGTGTGCGTCTGTGTGGTTGTGTAAATGTGTGTCTGTGTGTTTGTGTTAATGTGTGTGTGTTCGTGGTAATGCATGTGTGTGTCTGTGTGTTCGTGGTAATGCGTGTGTGTGTCTGTGTGTTCCTGTTAATGTGTGTGTGTCTGTGCGTTTGTGTTAATGTGTGTGTCTGTGTGTTCGTGGTAATGCATGTGTGTGTGGGGGTGTTTGTGTTAATGTGTGTGTGTGTTAATGCGTGAGTGTGGGTGTTTGTGTTAATGCATGTGTGCGTCTGTGTGTTCATGGTAATGCATGTGTGTGTCTGTGTGTTCCTGTTAATGCGTGTGTGTCTGTGTGTTCCTGGTAATGCGTGTGTGTCTGTGTGTTCCTGTTAATGCGTGTGTGTCTGTGTGTTCCTGGTAATGCGTGTGTGTCTGTGTGTTCCTGGTAATGCGTGTGTGTCTGTGTGTACCTGGTAATGCGTGTGTCTGTGTGTTCCTGGTAATGCGTGTGTCTGTGTGTTCCTGGTAATGCGTGTGTCTGTATGTTCCTGGTAATGCGTGTGTCTGTGTGTTCCTGGTAATGCATGTGTGTCTGTGTGTTCCTGGTAATGCGTGTGTCTGTGTGTTCCTGGTAATGCGTGTGTCTGTGTGTTCCTGGTAATGCATGTGTGTCTGTGTGTTCCTGGTAATGCGTGTGTCTGTGTGTTCCTGGTAATGCGTGTCTGTGTCTGTGTGTTCCTGGTAATGTGTGTGTGTGTCTGTGTGTTCCTGGTAATGCGTGTGTGTCTTTGTGTTCCTGGTAATGCGTGTTTCTGTGTGTTCCTGGTAATGCGTGTGTCTGGGAACCATGAACCATGGGCCTCTGACCTGCACCACAGCGTATTCTACCAGCGATGCGAAGCCGAACAGCAGACAGGCGATGAGCCAGATGTCTATAGCCTTTACATAGGACACCTTGGGAAGCTCTGATGCCAGAGACATCGATTCACTGGACAGGGACAGCACTGATAGGATACCTACAGACACACATACAGACAGACACATGAGAGACAGATGGACTGAATGGAGGGATAGAAGGGGGTGGAGTCTGCAAACAGGGGTAGGAGGGAAGGAGGGATGGATTGAAAGAAAGGGGAGGAGTCTACACATAGAGGACATAGGGAAGATATGAGATGATCATAAACCTCATCCAGAAAATAAATGTTCCCTAACCCCTAGAGCAGGGGTTCCCAACCATATATACAATAAATGTTCCCTAATCGCTAGAGCAGGGGTTCCCAACCATATATACAAAAAATGTTCCCTAACCGCTAGAGCAGGGGTTCCCAACCATATATACAATACATTTTCCCTAATCGCTAGAGCAGGGGTTCCCAACCATATATACAATAAATGTTCCCTAACCGCTAGAGCAGGGGTTCCCAACCATATATACAAAAAATTTTCCCTAACTGCTAGAGCAGGGGTTCCCAACCATATATAAAATAAATGTTCCCTAATCGCTAGAGCAGGGGTTCCCAACCATATATACAATAAATACATTCCTAACTACAAGAGCATGGGTTCCCAACCATATTTGTTTTAAATCTTCTATGAGTTGTGTGGAAAGGTCAAGGGTAACAATATTTTGGACAAAACTGTTTATGCATACATGCAAACAATGCTGTTGGACTAGATAGAGGTAATGCTGTTGGACTAGATCCAGGTAATGCTCTTAGTCTAGAGCCAAGTAATGTTGTTGGGCTAGATAAAGGAAATATTCTTGGGCTAGATCCAGGTAATATTCTTGGGCTAGATCCAGGTAATATTCTTGGGCTAGATCCAGGTAATATTCTTGGGCTAGATCCAGGTAATATTCTTGGGCTAGATCCAGGTAATATTCTTGGGCTAGATCCAGGTAATATTCTTGGGCTAGATCCAGGTAATATTCTTGGGCTAGATCCAGGTAATATTCTTGGGCTAGATCCAGGTAATATTCTTGGGCTAGATCCAGGTAATGTTGTTGGGCTTGATCCAGGTAATGCTCTTGGGCTAAATCCAAATCATGTTGTAAGGTTAGATCCAGGTAATGCTACTAGGCTAGATTCAGGTAATCGTTATGGTTTGGGTAGCCTGACAATTAACATTCCACTTCCGTACTCCATGTAACAAGCATAGCAATCATCAGGTGGGAAAGCTGTATGGGTCCCAGGCATATTTTAACTAATCAGTGGCATACCAAAAAAACCAACATCTACAAATATTACATATTTAGTATCATGCATTTTAAGGTTACTAATTCTATCAAGTGAGTGTAGGGGGATTTTAGGAGACGTTCCACGCATCACTTGCTCTGCTGTCACTATGTCTATATTATTGAGCAACTGCTGCTTCCGTGCTCTCAACTGGTTTTCTGCAAGCTCTCTCGACTGGTTTTCTGCAAGCTCTCTCGACTGGTTTTTTGCAAGCTCTCTCGACTGGTTTTCTGCAAGCTCTCTCGACTGGTTTTCTGCAAGCTCTCTCGACTGGTTTTCTGCAAGCTCTCTCGACTGGTTTTCTGCAAGCTCTCTCGACTGGTTTTCTGCAAGCTCTCTCGACTGGTTTTTTGCAAGCTCTCTCGACTGGTTTTCTGCAAGCTTTCTCGACTGGTTTTATGCAAGTTTGGCTTGAGTTTTCTTTTGACTTGACTTTTGTCTATAACTACTTTTTCAGGCTTGGCATTCCATGTTTAGGCACACCTATATCTGTTCCTCCGTTTCCATGGAGACGGATTTGGTGCTTGACAGACCATCCTGGGACATTGCTTTATAACACCAGCTACCCCAAGCTCACCTGTTAGATGGTGGGAGTCAGTAGAGAGAAACTAACACTAGCGAGAGCTGTGATAGTACGTTTCTCCAGATGTCACTATCGTAGTTTCCCGGCTTATACACAGATTTCGCAAACATTTCCAACCACTGCGATTAATACACAAGTTTACATTTTTTAAACCGTTTCCATCAGCTGACTTTTCCACAGATGATTAATGGCTTGATGACGTAGAAGTCTCAGAAACTCACGTAGCAAATATGACACAATTGGCATTACAGGGTTTTCAAAAACATATTTTATTCTAAAACAAATTAATTTTGGAATCGCGCTATTACAGATGTTTAATATGATTTCATATTGGTAGTCCCTATGACAGATGTTTAATATTTATTCATATTGGTAGTTTCTATGACAGATGTTTAATATTAATTCATATTGGTAGTCCCTATGACAGATGTTTAATATTAATTATAATTGGATGCCTCATGACAGATGTTTAATATTATTTCATATTGGAAGTCCCTATGACAGATGTTTAATATTAATTCATATTGGTAGTCCCTATGACAGATGTTTAATAATAATTCATATTGGTAGTCCCTATTACAGATGTATAATATTAATTCATATTGGTAGTCCCTATTACAGATGTTTAATATTAATTATAATTGGTAGTCCCTATGACAGATGTTTAATAATAATTCATATTGGTAGTCCCTATGACAGATGTTTAATAATAATTCATATTGGTAGTCCCTATGACAGATGTTTAATAATAATTCATATTGGTAGTCCCTATGACAGATGTTTAATATTAATTCATATTGGTAGTGTTGTGGAAATTTCTATATACAATGTATTCTAACTGAGCAAAGGACTGAGTCCCACTGTTAAGATAGGTAGAGGAATGTGGGGGATCTGGTATTTGCATAGGGGACATCTATTGTCTGTCCAGATGGAGATCAATGGGTTTTAGGACAGGATAGGAGAAGATACAACAGGGGGCAGTAAGGCCAGTTGGCCCCTTTGGGTAAACACTACAGTAAACATTATGGCAGGAAGGATAAGGTGGGGGAAGATAGCATTTGACTTGTGTGATAGAACAAAGGGAAAGGTGTTTAGACAGATGGCAGCATCTTACCACACCCCTTTTTCCTATGTGATATATACGGTTGAATGAGCTACATTAGTTAGAGGCTCCTCAGACGATTATGTTTGTGTAAGCGGTTGACGCGTCTCTCATAATAGTCTCTGTGCATAATAATTAATAAAATAATGTACAAAGAGAACTTTGTTTCTGTGTCCCTTACTCCGAGTGTCGATACATGGAATTACCATCACAGTAGTCCCTATGACAGATGTTTAATATTAATTCATATTGGTAGTCCCTATGACAGATGTTTAATAATAATTCATATTGGTAGTCCCTATTACAGATGTATAATATTAATTCATATTGGTAGTCCCTATGACAGATGTTTAATAATAATTCATATTGGTAGTCCCTATGACAGATGTTTAATAATAATTCATATTGGTAGTCCCTATGACAGATGTTTAATAATAATTCATATTGGTAGTCCCTATGACAGATGTTTAATATTAATTCATATTGGTAGTCCCTATGACAGATGTTTAATATTAATTCATATTGGTAGTCCCTATGACAGATGTTTAATATTAATTCATATTGGTAGTCCCTATGACAGATGTTTAATATTAATTCATATTGGTAGTCCCTATGACAGATGTTTAATATTAATTCATATTGGTAGTCCCTGTGACAGATGTTTAATAATAATTCATATTGGTGGGCCAAGAAGAGCGAATGTCAGTGAGTGACTGACTACCCACACACTCACCCATTGTTCATTAGCGTAGTGGTTAGAGACATGAACTCCCATTCGGGAGATCGGTGTTTGATCCATGCCTCAGGCAGAACAAAGTACACATTTGGATTTGTTCAGCATAGACAAAAACTTTGCTGGCTACAAACTTCAGCAGCCACATTGTAGTTAGCCTAAAAGAAAACTGTTTACAGTTATATTGTGACTTTCTGCAACTTTTCTCTCCATAAGTTAGAAATGGTCCAAAACCAGCAGCCAGACTTCTCACCGACACCAAGTCCTGGCAGCACATCACCCCTATCCTTGGGAATTCCACTGGTTTCCTGTCCCTCACCACATTGATTATAAAATGATCCTGCTTACCTATAAAGCCCTCAATCAGCTTTCTCCACCCTACCTCTCTGTTCTTATTCTCTAATACAAACCCCACTAAGGTCACTCCACTAAGCTACAGCTGGTCAACTTTTCAGTCCAAGTTACGGAGCTTTGGAAACAAGGCTTTCTCTAGGGCTGCTCCAAGGCTTTGGAACTCTCTTTCACAATCAGTCCATGACTCTGTTTCCATCGTCATCCACCACCTCAAGCCATATCTGTTCAAACAAGCCTACCCTAACCCCTCCCCTTTCCCTTCCCCTAGCCCCTCCCCTTTCCCTCCCCCTAGCCCCTCCCCTTTCCCTCCCCCTAGCCCCTCCCCTGTCCCTTCCCCTAGCCCTTCCCCTAGCCCCTCCCCTGCCCCTTCCCCTAGCCCCTCCCCTTCCCCCCCCTAGCCCCTCCCCTTTCCCTTCCCCTAGCCCCTCCCCTTTCCCTTCCCCTAGCCCCTGCCCTTTCCCTTTGTCCTCTGTCATGTCGGAGTCCTTTTCTTTACATTTGTCTGTGTATTGTCTACTCGCTCTCCTCAGATGTTGTTTGTTTTGTAACTGAAGGGTTGGTTTTTGAAGTACACATCTTTCATGATGAGGTAATGTGTCCCAATTGGACCCTACAGTAATCTCTTTCTAATTTAACATGCTGAATGTAGTGTATCAACCCTGTTATACCTGTTGTTGGTTTGGATTTTAGCTAAAAACTAGTTTTGAGAACCGGGGAGTTTCAACTAATAGCTTTGTGGTGTACTGTCACATAGGAGAACCAGGTTTGAATCCAGCGAGGGCAACAGCGTTCATTTCTACTAATCACGACTCACCTGAACTAAGCTTGCCTGGCTCCTTTTCTTGATGTGGTTGGAAAGATTTTACCATGGCAGGGCGCCATCAATGGATATCTATGGATTTGTGTATCTACAAAAACTATTTTATCTCTTGAACTAGGTTAGACCCAGGGCACTTGAACTAGGTTAGACCCAGGGCACTTGAACTAGGTTAGACCCAGGGCACTTGAACTAGGTTAGACCCAGGGCACTTGAACTAGGTTAGACCCAGGGCACTTGAACTAGGTTAGACCCAGGGCACTTGAACTAGGTTAGACCCAGGGCACTTGAACTAGGTTAGACCCAGGGCACTTGAACTGGGTTAGACCCAGGGCACTTGAACTAGGTTAGACCCAGGGCACTTGAACTGGGTTAGACCCAGGGCACTGCCAGTAAGTTCAACTACATCATTCAGGTATGCGGTCCCTATTTTGGGAATCCCTGTGCTAGAGGTCAAAGAGTAAAGGTGAAATGCTTTTTCCATTTAACCCCTGTGGGTTAAAGATGCTTTCTGACCTTTAGAAAACATAGGGTTAGGGTAACCCATAGGTTAGAGGTGAATAATACTGGTCTCACTGATCACAAATGGTGCATTTTAGATGAACAACTTAAGCCAGTTACAATCAGGGTAAGGGGTTAGTGGTAAGAGGATTGAGGTTGAAGGTCATACCTAGCGGGACCCGAGCAGCGCTGGCATCAGGGTTGATCCAAAATGACAGCCAGGACAGAACCACAATGAGCAGAGTGGGGGCGTAGACACCCATCATATAGAACCCCACCTGTCTCCTTAATGTAAAGATGACCTCCACACAGGTGTAGTAACCTACAGACACACACACACACACACATACACGCACACATGAATAGAAACATACATACAGACACACCCACACACAAACAACCAGACACAGAAACACAGCCACACACGCGCGTGATTATGAGACACCTGAAGGGTTAAACAAGGTTTAATGTGTGCCTATGCAGTACCTGTTCCTTGGTAGAATTTGGTGCAGTTCCCATACTCAATCTCCTGCTGTTTGATGTCAAACTGAGGCAACGCGATCTCATCCATCTGGACCGGGTCAGTCATCCACATGAACACCAGGTCCCGTGTGGTATAGCCAACTACAATGATATATACCAGTGTCAATATATACAGGGATATATACCAACTACAATGATATAGACCAATGTCAATATATACAGGGATATATACCAACTACAATGATATATACCAATGTCAGTATCTACAGGGATATGTACCAATGTCAGTATCTACAGGGATATATACCAACTACAATTATATATTCCAATGTCAGTATCTACAGGGATATATACCAACTACAATGATATACAGCAATGTCAATATCTATTAATTGATTGATCAGGCCAATCAAGGTCTTTTGGAGAGGTCCCCACCAGGACATAGGTTTTCTGGTGCAGGTTTTTGGTTTACAACATAAAATTGAGTTAGAGTTTTGTGTTATGTCTAGGTTAAATAAAGTTAGATTACTGATGTCAAGGTTTGCTGATCTATTTTCCGGTACATATTTTATTGCGTACATTTGTGAATGAGAGGTCATACGTACAGCTTTCCAGTTGCATCTTGCAAAGTTGTGTGTCCATGGGAAATAGAGTAAGGTCAAGTGGGCAGGACAAAGTCACTGACAACCTGTTAAAACCGACAAACAGAATCACTGAGGAACTGGTAAAACCTACAAGACAGAATCACTAACAACCTGTTAAGACAGAATCACTGAGAACTGTTAACAGACAACAGAAAGACATACCTCATGCTGATGAGAATATCTCCATTCCTGAAGATGAACAACAGGATGTTATCTTGTGTGACATCATGAAAGTTGGCGTGTTTCTCATTGGCAAAGAAGAGGTCTGGTTTCCATAGACATTGGAATATCTTGGGGTCCACCGTTAACGCTTCTCCTTTAAAGTCTTCCGGGAGCTTCAGCCTTGGGTCGTTCCAACGCTGACGCAAGAAGATGTTTACACGGTAGTCCTAGTAACCCACAATCATTTGTCAATACAAAACAAAACAACAACAATCACACCTAGGTGAATTCTGAATTCATACAGTAACGTTGAGTTTAATTAAGGATGGTGGGTTGTTGCTTTGCACTACAAGAAACGGTTTGGACAAAAGACTATCTGACAATATTCCACCTGGTGACATCAAGTGATTGTGTACACCAGGGTTGTGACGCAATCCTGGGTTAATTTATCATAAATATTTAGTGTGTGTATTATCATCCTGGAATTGGGAACATCATGAGGAGAGTGTCTTAACAATAGGGTGCATATATTGCTGTTAAATTGCCTCATAATCGTTGGCAGTTATACAACCATTCAAAACAATAATTGGACCCAATGACTCACACAAGATGACTGCCCATACCATTACAGATCCCCCATCATGATGAACAGATGACTGCCCATACCATTACAGATCCCCACCATGTTGAACAGATGACTGCCCATACCATTACAGATCCTCTACCATGATGAACAGATGACTGCCCATACCATTACAGATCCCCACCATGTTGAACAGATGACTGCCCATACCATTACAGATCCTCTACCATGTCGAACAGATGACTGCCCATACCATTACAGATCCTCTACCATGTCGAACAGATGACTGCCCATACCATTACAGATCCTCTACCATGTTGAACAGATGACTGCCCATACCATTACAGATCCTCTACCATGTTGAACAGATGACTGCCCATACCATTACAGATCCTCTACCATGTTGAACAGATGACTGCCCATACCATTACAGATCCTCTACCATGTTGAACAGATGACTGCCCATACCATTACAGATCCTCTACCATGTTGAACAGATGACTGCCCATACCATTACAGATCCTCTACCATGTTGAACAGATGACTGCCCATACCATTACAGATCCTCTACCATGTCGAACAGATGACTGCCCATACCATTACAGATCCTCTACCATGTCGAACAGATGACTGCCCATACCATTACAGATCCTCTACCATGTCGAACAGATGACTGCCCATACCATTACAGATCCAGATACAAACCCCTAAGATTCCTTATTGTTATAAAAAAAAAAACAGGTAAACAATGCAATGAGTGATAAGAATAAATTTGATGTCATACCGGTGGTATGCTGTCTGATATTCTAGTTATATACTAGTTATATAGCACAATTCATACATCGAAGGAATTCAATGTGCTTTATAAAGAAAAATATCTGAAAGTACAATACCATAAAAACAAATACATCAAAACATCAAAACAAATGAAAACATCAAAATAATAAAAAAATACAATAAGTAAACATAAAGATTAAAAATTAGATAAAAACATTGGAAGCTATAAGGCTAAACAGTGTGGTTAGGTTTAAGTGCTCAGTCATAAACAAGTGAAAAGGATTTGACCTGTGACCTGTGTTCATGGATCTAAGAGCACTGTTCGGTTTATATTCTGCAAACATATCAGAAATGTATTTGGGTCCTAAACCATTCAGAGATTTTTAAACTAAAAACACCACTTTGAAATCTATTCTGCAACTGACTGGAAGCCAGTGCAAAGATTTAAGAACTGGAGTGATGTGTTCTGTTCTCTTGGTCCTGGTTAACATTCTAGCAGCAGCATTCTGAATGAGCTGCAGTTATTTTACAGTCTTTTTGGGGAGTCCAGTTAAGAGGCCATTACAGTAGTCAACCCTACTAGAGAAAAAAGCATGGATGAGCTACTCTTGGTCTTTTTGGGACACCAAGCCTTTGATTCTGGCTATATTTTTTAGATGACAGAATGCTGTTTTGGTGACCGCTTTGATATGACTTAAATGTGAGGTCTGAGTCTATCAGAAAACCAAGATTATGCACTTGATCCCTGGTTTTAAGGGCCAGAGAATCCAGCTCTTTACTAATACTTGTTCTTTTATTTTTGTTGCCAAACACAATAATCTCATCCAGGTATTTATGTGCTCTATACAGTGACACAGAGAGTCTATTGAGTTGTTGTCATAAGGTTCTTTAGCCATATATATTTGAGTATCGTCGGCCTAGCTGTGAAAGTTTTGTAGAATTTAGCCCAGAGGTAGCATATCAATCAATCAATCAATCAATCAATCAAAATGTATTTATAAAGCGCTTTTTACAACAGCAGTTGTCACAAAGTGCTTTACAGTGACACCCGGCCTTAAACCCCAAGGAGCAAACAACAGTAGTGTTGAATTTCAGTGGATAGGAAAAACTCCCTAAGGAGGTCAAATTTTAGGAAGAAACCTAGAGAGGACCCAGGCTCAGAGGGGTGACCAGTCCTCTTCTGGCTGTGCCGGGTGAGATATTAAGAGTCCAATTGGAATAATAAATACATTTCTCTGGGCTAAATCCAGAGTCTATTTGATTTTAGACTAGGTCAGAAGTATGACCAGGTGGACAAGGACAGGGACAGCAACGGGCCCCCCAAACCAGGTAATCCGCAGGTGTGGACCAGGACCTCATCTCCTTCTAAAATTTAAAACTGGAGGAAACTGAGAAAAGTTCGTAGTACATCCTTCATGTCCCCCAGCACAATAATATAGCAGCGTAACACCTTGGAAACTGAGACGGGGGGGGTCCGGCGACACTGTGGCCCTACCCGGGGGAGGCCCCGGACAGGGCCCAACAGGCAGGAAATCAATCCAACCACATTGCCAGGCATCAACCAAAGGGACACCCACCAACCGCAACCCCCCTGAATGAGGGCAGAGTATTGCTAGCAGCGTACAGCCCAATTGCACAAGTGCGCAATAGAGAGTCAACAACAAGCCAGTGACTCTTCCCCCGAAAGGCATTGGAGGGAGGGCATCCCAGTGGCGACGAGAGCCCACCTGGCAAGACAGCAAGGGTGGACGGTATCAAGCCTACTGGTCACCTTCACGCCCCCGGGCCAGGCTACACCTAATTATAAACCGTGCTGTAGAGATAAGTTTTTAGTAGACACTTGAAAGTTTGCACTGAGTTTGCATTTCTAACCTTAATTGGCAGATCATTCCACAGGAGTGGAGCTCTATGAGAAAAGGCCCTGCCGCCAACTGTTTGTTTAGAAATTCTAGGTACAATTAAAAGGCCTGCATCTTGCGATCTAAGGTTACGTTTAGGTATGTATGGCTGGATCATTTCAGCAAGGTAAGTAGGAGCAAGTCCATGTATTGATCTATAGGTTAAGAGTAAAACCTTAAAATCAGCCCTAACCCTAACAGGCAGCCAATGTAAGGATGCCAGGACAGGAGTAATGTGTTCAAATTTTTTTGTTCTAGTTAGGATTCTAGCAGCTGTGTGCAGCACTAATTGAAGTTTATTTATTAATTTGTCTGGATAACCAGAGAGAAGAGCATTGCAGTAATCTAATCTAGAAGTAACGAAAGCATGGATACATTTTTCTGCATCAGTTTTTGATAGAAAGTTTCTAATTTTTGCGATATTTCGAAGATGAAAATAAGCAACCTTTGAGACATATTTTATATGTTCTTCAAAGGAGAGGTCAGGGTCAAGTGTAACGCCAAGGTTTTTTACAGTTTTTTGGGATACGACCATGCAGCCGTCGAGGTTCACAGTGAGATCTGCTAACAACGCTCTTTGTTTTTTGGGTCCTAAAAGGAGCATTTCTGTTTTATTTGAGTTTAAGAGCAAGAAATTCTCTGTCATCCACTTCCTAATATCTGAAACGCATGCTTCCAAAATAGCTAATTTAGGGGCTTCTCCATGCTTCATTGAAATATATAACTGTGTGTCATCAGCATAACAGTGAAAGTTAATATTGTGATTTCGGATTACATCGCCCAGAGGGAGCATGTATAGTGAGAACAATAATGGGCCCAGAACCGAGCCTTGAGGAACTCCAAAGCATACCTTTGACTTGTCAGAGGATATGCCATCTACACTAATGAACTGATATCTTTCAGATAAATAAGATTTAAACCAGGCTAGAACATGTCCACGTAACCCAATATTGGTTTCCAGTCTCTCTAAGAGAAGGGAGTGATCAATAGTGTCAAAAGCAGCACTAAGATCAAGAAGCAACAGGACGGATGTGGAACCTTTGTCTGAGGCCAATAGAAGGTCATTTGTTACCTTCACGAGTGCAGTCTCAGTACTATGATGGGATCTAAAACCGGACTGGAATATTTCATAAATGTCTTTTGTCTTTAGGAAGGCATTCAGTTGTTGGGAAACACATTTTTCTAAGATTTTTGAGAGGAACGGGAGGTTCGATATTGGCCTATAATTGTTTAATATGTCGGGATCTAGATTCGATTTTTTTAGAAGAGGCTTAATTTCTGCAATTTTTAGTGAGTTTGGTACGCATCCGGAGGAAAGGGAGCAATTTATTATGTTCAGCATTGGCTGACCTAGCACTCCTTAAGTAATTTTGTAGGAATCGGGTCTAGCTGAGAGTTTGTGGGTTTAGAACTCATTACAAATTTTGTAAATGTGTCGAGCGATACGGTATCAAAAAATTCAAGTGTCCCCATTGACACCTGGTCAGGGAGGTTCCGGAAATTTTTTGGACAACTGAGATTTTGAGGACCATAACTATTTAAGGATTCAGTTATTTGTTTTCTAATGGTGACGATCTTTTCATCAAAGTAGTTCATGTATTCATTACAACTAAAGTGAAGACCCACTTCACTTGCTAAGCTTTGCTTTTTTGTTAACTTTGCAACTGTATCAAAGAGACATTTTTGATTGTTTTTGTTCGCCTCAATCAGGTTGGAGAAATAAGCTGATCGAGCAGACGTGAGTGATTTTCGGTATTGTACTGTACTGTCTATCCAGGCTAGTCTAAATACTTCCAACTTGGTGGAGCGCCACTTTCGCTCCAATTTCTGGAGGCTTGCTTAAGTGCTCTAGTATTGTTGGTGTACCAAGGAGCAAGTTTCTTGTTGCGCATTTCTTTAGTTTTTAGTGGTGCAACTATGTCTAATGTATTTCGCAGTATTGAGTTTAGTTCCTCGATTTGATCGTTTACAGATTTATTTACTCTGTCGTTAATGAGCGAACTTGTAAGAATATCAAGGAATTTATTTGTAGTCCGAGAATTTATAGTACGGCTTTTGAAACTCATTGTTTGGGGGGCAAGTGGATTTCTTGTTTTAACGGTAAATGTAATGAGACAGTGATCCGATAATCCAGGAATTTGGGGGTAAATTATTAGATCTACAATATCTATTTCTCGTGACAGGACTAAATCTAAGGTATGATTGTGGCAATGTGTTGGACCTGAGACATGTTGGATGAACCCCATTGAGTCAATTATGGCTTGAAAGGCTTTTTGAAGAGGATCATTGGGGTTTTCAATATGAATATTGAAATCGCCAAAAATTAGAATACTATCTGCCACGACTACAAGGTTAGACAAGAATTCTGGAAACTCATTGAGGAACAATGCGTATGGCCCGGGGGGCCTATAAATAGTAGCTATGTAAAATGATTTATCGGCCTGGTTAACTTTCATGAGTAAAACTTCGAAAGAATGAAACTCTGTGATATGTTTGAGAGTAAGTTTTTATTTACTGTCATAAATATTAGCGACACCCCCTCCTTTTCGGGACGCACGAGGGATATGATCACTAGTATAGCCAGGAGGAGAGGCCTCATTTAAGGCATTGAATTCATTAGGCTTTAGCCACGTTTCACATAATCCAATAGCATCTAGTTTATGGTCAGAGATTAATTCATTTATTGCAACTGCCTTTGGAGCAAGAGATCTAATATTTAGGAGTCCCATTTTGAGATGCGAAGTGATACGATTATTTTTATTTTTGACCGAGGTGGAGGAAGGCTTTATCTTAATAAGGTTGTTTTTGTTAGCACTACCTTGTTTAACTTTTCTCAGCCTGGAACAAGTCACAGTGACAATAGGTAAAGCTGTACTAACTATTCTGGCTATGCTATTGACAGACTCCACTATGCTAGCAGGCTGGCTAACAGCCTGCAGCCTGACCTGCACCCTATCTCATGTTAAAGCTATAGGAGTGAGACTCCTGTCAATGTTCCTAGACAAAAGAAGAGCACCACTCCAGCTAGGATGGAGTCCGTCGCTCCTCAGCAGATCAGGCCTGGCCCTATTTCTGGGAGAGTCCCAAAAAGAAGGCCAGTTATCTACAAACTCTACCTCCTGCGACGGGCAGAACTCCGTTTTCAGCCAGCGATTGAGTTGCGCAAGTCTGCTGTAGAGCTCGTCACCACCCCTAGCTGGGAGGGGCCAGAGACAATTACTCGATGCCGACACATCTTTCTAGCTAATTTACACGCTGATGCTATGTTCTGCTTCATAACCACTGACTGTTTCATCCTAACATCGTTGGTGCCAACGTGGATAACAATATCTCTGTACTCTCTATACTTGCCAGTTTTAGACTTCGCTAGCACCAACCCCAGATTTGCGGCTACGTCGGTGGCTCTGCCCCCCGGTAAACAATGTACGATCGCCGGCTGATTCTTTAGTCTAATACTGCGTGTGATGGAATCGCCAATGACTAAAGTTTTCAGTTTTTCAAGTCCACCGGTAGAACATGCCTGCCGACCATTCCCCTCCGAAGACGGCTCGGGCCTTGACTCCGACTCCAGTGGGGAAAACCTGTTCAAAGTCTCAGTTGGTTTTAGCAACGATTCAGGTTTAACTGGTCGACGGCATTTCTTCCCAGTGACCAAGAGAAAGTTATTGCCCGGCTGCAGGAGCTGTGCCGGGGGGCTAACAAAACTATCGTTTCTACCTGGTGGCACTGACGCAGATTTTTCTATTTCTATACTAGGATAATCCTTGCCTGGCATTTGCGTCAGAAGCCGAGCCTCTAACTCTGCTATCTTTAACTGAAGACGAACATTCTCCTCCGTGTTGTTGCTACAACAATTACAGTGATAAGGCATTGTAATGATACTTAGAGATTGAACCCGAGAACTGATCCCTGTGGAACTCTGCATGTCATAGCCTATCAGAACCCTATCAGATTCATGATTACCAATGGTGACAATGTAACTCCGGCCATCTAGATAAGATCTGAACCAATCAAGAACTGTCCCGGAGAGTCCTACCCAATTTCCAGCCAATCTATAAGTGTTCTATGATCTACAGTGTCAAATGCTGCACTGAGATCTAATAGAACCAGAACTTTTATTTTATCAGAATCAGTATTCAGCCGTATATCATTTAAAACTTTAATCAGGGACGTTTCAGTACTGTGGTGAGGTCGGAAACCTGACTGAAATTTGTCTAAGAGACCGCTTGAGGTCAAAACCCCCTTAATGATGAAAAACATTTTGTGTTCTGTGACGTCGCCCGGTATGGCGCAGCCGGGGCCCCACCCTGGAGCCAGGCCCGGGGTTGGGGCTCATTCGCGAGAGCCTGGTGGCCGGGCCTTTCCCCATGGGGCCCGGCCAGGCTCAGCCCGAACGAGCGACATGTGGCCCCATAAGGGGCCGTTGTGGAGAGGATCAGGCGGCAGTCGAAGGCGGGGGCCTAGACAACCCGATCCCTGGACACGGAAACTAGCTCTAGGGATGTGGAACGTCACCTCGCTGGCGGGGAAGGAGCCTGAGATCGTGCAAGGTTGAGAGGTTCCGACTAGAGGTAGTTGGGATCACCTCTACGAGAGTGGGTATTGTTGATATTCTTGTTGATCATTCCTGATAAATGTTGCTCCATGGTGTTTTCTGTTTGCTCATAGTTTTCTTTACCGGTGCAACACGATCAATATTCAATATTTTGGCATTAACATTATCACGGATTACATCAACTGACTCAGCACTTATTGTTGGAGAGATAGCTATGGCTTCAATAAACTGAGCATTGGTACTCTCATTAATGTACCTTTTCTTAACAGAAACAGAGTTTACTGGAACATTCAGGGTGATAAGCAAATCAAAAAAGACATAGAAATAATCGGACAGGGCCAAGTCTTTAACCATGACAGATAAATATATATATAACCCACAATATTATAGAGGTCTGTAAATGGTTAAAAAAAAATTGGGGTATCCTTCAATGTAAAACAGAGGTATTCCAAAGAAATAAAATTACCTAGTGTATTTTCTTTGCACTGGAATGTATCTTTGAATAGGGCAGCCACTCCTCCTCCTTTCCTACCATTTAGACCATTTTTCAGGTGCGGTCTCATTAAGAATTGCAGCACTACAATCTTCTGTTAGCCATATTTCAATGAGAAACATAAAATGTAGGTTGTAGGAAATTATAATGTCATTTACCAATAATTATTTGTTGGCGAGAGATCTGATATTAAGTAAAGCCAGCTTAATAGATATTATAGGGGATTGTTATGGACATTTTTATCTAAGGTACATTTGAGAAATGTCTGTCTTTCCATTGGTTGGTATGTAAAGTTTTACTTTGATTGTGACACACGTCTGTCAGAGGATTATTAGGTATTTGGGCCATGTCCTCCTGCCTAGATAAAGAAAGGTGTCAGCCTTTTGTTCCTCAGGAATGTGGTCCTTGGGGGGAAGTAAGATCAGTTGGCCCCTTTAGGTAAACACAACAGCAAACATTATGGCAGGAAGGATAAGGTGGGGGGACAGCCTGCCCTTTGGGAAAAGCCTTTGTGACACAAGACAAATGGGCAACAACTTACCACACCCCTGTTCACTGTAATAATTACGGATTGTGCATGTATGGAGTCAGAGTCGTTGTGCCCCCATTTGGGACAAGGACAACTTCTGGAAGCATTGGGGAAATCTTTAGAGCCCTCTAGCCTTGGGTTAGCCTGTTGTGCTATGTTAGCATTAGCATTTGTTGATTCACCCACCGGACAGGACCCACAGTCCAACCGGAGGAGCGCTATGGTGACTAAATCTTCTAAGCAATTGATCCGTTCCTCCAACAGCTGTCTTAGCTCCTCCATCATAAGAAATCACTCAAAAATACAGAACTATGCTGAGCTAATATTTAAAAAATTACATAAAATTGTAAAAATATGATTAAAACAAATGTGGAACAAAAATGAAACAAAGGTAAAAGATTTAAGATGAAGATTAAAAGAAAATTTAAAAGAAAGAAAAGAAAGGCTTGCAAAAGGCAGGAAGCAGGAGTGTTGCGTTACACGACTAACAGGCATGAAAGCAGGAAGCATACTAAAGCAATCAGCCATCTGCATTCAGGATCTGCATTAAGGTTTATAATATTGGCTCAGTCGGAAAAGGGTGGCTTGCCCACTTCAGGTTGGTGGAGAGTGCCTGCCTCAAGTGGAGGAGTTTAAGTATCTAGTGGTCTTGTTCACGAGTGAGGGAAGGATGGAACGGGAGATTGACAGACGGATCGGTGCAGCTTCTGCAGTAATGCAGTCGATGTATCAGTCTGTCGTGGTGAAGAAAGAGCTGAGCCGCAAGGCGAAGCTCTCGATTTACCAGTCAATCTACGTTGACCTAGGACACGCTGGAGGGACTATGTCTCCCGGCTGGCCTGGGAACGCCTCGGTGTCCCCCCGGAAGAGCTAGAGGAAGTGTCTGGGGAGAGGGAAGTCTGGGCATCCCTGCTTAGACTGCTGCCCCCGCGACCCGGCCCCGGATAAGCGGAAGAAGATGGATGGATGGATGGAATATTGGCTGTAACATACATAGATATTTGTATATCTTACCATGTTGGTTTCCTGGATGGATCCAAAGCTGTTGATAAACATATTCACTCTGTCTTCAACAGGCACACCTGGAACACAGAATTACAGTTAGCACTGTACAACACTAAAGAGCTAGCTAGTTGTCCTTCTTTACCTATTAGAAGTCCACCCATGACCATCCATTACAGTTACAAAGCCTAGAAGAGAGTTGAGCTAGTTTGTGTAAACTGTAAATTAAATAACTGTACTATACTATCATTTCATCTGTCTGTCTCCCTGGGGTAAATACAGTATGTACTAGGGGTACGCCGAGTACTCGGATAACCAGTATTGCTATGGATTCCATTCAATCAAATGTATTTATAAAGCCATGTTTATATCAGCAGTTTTCACAAAGCGCTTTTACAAAACACCCGGCCTGAAGATATGAGGATCAAAATACGATTACTTAATATCATTATCCGTGATCAGAGGACTCCACAGTCACATTTTGTGAAAAACTGAGTGCTGTTGGTTTCTGGATCTTCTGCTGCATAATAATGGACCCAACTCAGGAGGAGAAGCGTTCCTTGTTGTTCATTCACAAAATATAGTACGTCTTTCCTAGATGTTCAGCCTTCTTTCCATCTCTCTTTCTTCTTGTTTTTTTTAGATGTTATTGTGCTTCCCCAAATGTCTGTCTTGAACAGCAAGTGTACAGCTCTGGACCAAATGTTGAGACCAAAAAAGTCGAAAAAGGAAAGTTTTAAGTGAGGAACAGAAGGGTTCAAATTAAGAGACCACTGCAAATTGTTCTTCTGTTCCTCACTCAAAACCTTTCTTTTCAACTTTTTTGGAAAGGAAAGAAAAAGTGCATTGTGTGCAGTGGTCTCAAAATTTTTTCTGGAGATTTATATTAGACCAAACCTTCAGCACATCTGTTCCACATCTGGCTGTCTTCCAGTCACATAAGTGTATTCTATGTCCTAACCTTATAGGGCCTGGTATAATTTCCCCTCGAGTTCTTGGTTCCTCACACACACACACACACACACATTGGGTTGTCTGAGGCCCATCAATAATTGATACCAGCTGTTTGCTATACGATACCTCAAATAGCACAAGGTAGCGAAGTACCACTCCTCTTTGTTGTTATTTAACAAAAGTATAAAACTAAAATTCACCTATATTATCAGAAGACATGCTTTCTCACAGCCCTCCATTGGTTGCGTCAGTACTAGGATGGTGAACTTGCAGCTACAATTGGATTAAAAACGGTCCCAAGAAACAAAGGGATTTGTTGTCAGATCTCAAAATGAACCTTGACGGCTGTATGTCTGACACAATGGCGAGCAAGCGAGGATCCAAAAGCAGACACAGAGGCAAGCGAGTCAAAGTGTTTATTGAACCAATAGCGATAAGGCTGTCTCGTAGTGGGAATCCAAGTAGGGGGCAGTTACCGATGGTCAGATGTGCAGCAGTACAGAGAGGCAGACAGGCTCGCAGTGGGGGACAGGCAGAGGTCGTTATTGGGTGGTCAGATGGTCGAAGGTGCAGTGGAGGTCAGGCAGGCTCGTAATCCAGATAAACAGGCAAGGGTCGCAACCGGGGAAGAGAATGACAGGCCGAGTGGGTAATAGAATGCAGGAAACGACTGTACAAGACGATCTGCCTACTGCCAGAACAGAGAGCAGGGGCTAAGTACACAGGGCTAATGGGGAACCGGGAACACCTGGTGAGGGGGCGGGGACAAGACAACAGGTGAAACACATCAGGGCGTGACAACATCATACAGTTGTGCTGATAAATTTGCATACCCTGGCAGAAATTGTGAAATTTAAGGATAGTGATCATATGAAGCCATTTATTATCATATAGTTGTTTGGCTCCTTTTTAAATCATAATGATAACAGAAATCACCCTAATGGCCCTGATCAAAAGTTTACATACCCTTGAACGTTTGTCCTTATTACAGACACACAAGGTGAAAATGGCAATTAAAGGTGAATGTCCCACACATTTGGTTTTTTAAATTGCAATTAGTGAGAAAAGAAATGATAAAAAATGTTTTATGTTCATGAACATCTACAACACAAAAGGCTCAATGCGTGAAATGCTTCAAACTGGTTTTTAATTTATTAGAAAAATGCCCTCCCTGTCCACCAGTCTCTCTTGCTTGTCAATTTCATTTTCTTAACATTTGTTAATACTTTCATAACATTCACCAATAAAAATCTAATTACTCCCCCCCCAATTAACCATTCCCTAAAACTGCTCATGAATTGCCTCCCAGACTCCTAATAAAAGCAACTAGCTAACAAAATCATATTTGTAACTTGACAAACTCTGCTGAGTACTTTGTACAATACATTCACTGCGGCACTGAATAGTTTTTCCTCAAAAAGTGTCCCATGTACATCACGGTGGGGGGATAATGTGGTTGGATTTATAACACAATCCCTCTCCAAACCTAATGAGCACAAGCAGATTAACCGCAACAATAACATCAAAATAGGATTTTCTATTAGATTTGCTCTGTTCTTTAACTTAAGTTCTAACCATTCCTCAATGTGCTCCACTTTATAATATTCTTTACCTTATGTAAAGTGATATTTAAATAGAAATCTCATAGGTTTGCATATCCTAGCAGAAAATGTGACATTTTAGCATAGATTTTTGAAAATATGACTGATCATGCAAATCAACTGTAATTTAATTAAGGACAGTGATCATATGAAGACATTTATCATCACATAGTGGTTTGGCTCCTTTTTAAATCATAATAATAACAGAAATCACCCAAATGGCCCTGATCAAAAGTTTACATACCCTTGTTACAGACACAAGGTGACACACACAGGTGAAAATGGAAATTAAAGGTGAATGTCCCACACCTTTGGCTTTTTAAATTACGATTAGTGTCTGTGTATAAATAGTCATTGAGTTTGTTAGCTCTCAAGTGGAGGCACTGAGCAGGCTAGATACTGAGCCACGGGGAGAAGAAAAGAACTGTCAAAAGACCTGCGTAACAAGGTAATGGAACTTTATAATGATGGAAAAGGATATAAAAAGATATCCAAAGCCTTGCAAATGCCAGTCAGTACTGGCCTTTGATCCTGCTCACTGCCTTGCTGGTTATCAACTGTCAAGTTCTGCGTGTTTTATGGCTGACCACAGCTCTGCCCAAACTTGAAAACTGCTTTATCCTTGGTGAACGCAAAGGACAACTCAAAAATGTTCACTTTATGATTATTTTTATTTTCAAAGGGATGGAACAGAATAGGTTGATAACCTTTAAAACACAAACAAACCCCATGAATTAGTTACAAAATAAATCTCAATTTCACTTTCCCAAATATGCTTAAAATAAATGTTACTGAATCCTCAAACCAAACATTTAGTCATTTAGGATTAACCCAGGATCCTTACCCATAATTAAACGTATCTAAAAACGAAAGGTCATATAGAAGCATGATTTCACCACATTCAATCACATTCTGTCCTACCAGTTGCGTCCTTGGATGATCAGGAGCTGTGGTCATTAGTATCTCTTTTCAGGAATGAGTAAAAGACCCAAGTGAGCTTTTCCCAAACATTTCAATGCCATGCACATGCACTGCTTGTGGGTGCACAGGTCAATATGGTCCCAAGAGCACTTCCTGGAAGTCGGTTCCAACAGCTCTGGTTGCCCCCTGCAGTTTGGGAGTGCTTGAGTGAATTCAGGCTTGAATGCTCAATATAGCTTGTACCCAAGAATTGAGCTTGTACCCAAGAACTGACACAAGAATAATTATCACATTTGTAGTACATTATCCCTGCTTAGACTGCTGCCCCCGCGACCCGGCCCCAGATGAAGCGGAAGAAGATGGTATGGTATGGTAGTACATTATTTCATGATAAATATGTTACTTTGTTATTTACCAGCTATATTTGGAACCCTACTGTGCTGCGGCGTTAGCATTTTGTTAGCATTATCATTGAATTCAGACCACAAAACATTGAGATTTTTTTTTCAACCCAAAAGTTTTCTGCAAACACTTCTCTTGCACAAGTATGCATTGTTTCACAATAAATGTGAACAGACAAATTAAATAATTAACTTTATGTGCATACAGTCCAAAAAGTTTATGACACCCATTATTTTTCATTGATACCAGGCGATACCAAACCACAAACACCCATGGAACAGTTCTCCCATTCCAAATACGCAAAGCAGACAATTTCTATAATGAATACATTTGTATTACATTATTTAATGATATATAGGTAATCTAATGTTACTTACCAGAGTCTGTTCTTCCGCTCCGGAGTTAGCATATTGTGTTCGCATTCTTCCTTTGTGTTCCGGTAATTCAGCTATCCACGGTTTGAAAACCGTAAAAGACTATTGCTACATTTAGTAAAAGTGTTTTTATGTTTTGCTATTTTATACTAATAATAATACTTATAAAACTGTTTAAAGCACATCCTTTCTTTTTCTGTTCTGCAAGGACACAATGCTAAAACGTTGGTATGCTAGCTAAGTTAACGTACTGCATTCAGCTGTCTCCTATTCGCCTTATTCACCCACGTCACTTCCTTTAAACCAAAACGAGGCTGTGGGGTACGGAAGTAACGTTGGCCTGCCCATCTGTCATAACGTTACCTACAATGCCGCCGCATTGTTGTGTTCCAAAATGTACGTCTTCAAAGAGAAATAAATCCTATACAAGTCAAACATTCCATCGTTTCCCAAAACATCCTGTACTTTGCCGTGAATGGATTCATAATATAAGAAGAGATCCCGGTCGCCATTTCAAGGTAAGATATTAACATTAGTTTACGATGCTAACGTTAGCCATATTTATGTTAACTGTCATAGAGATAGCTAGCTAAACCTTCTGGCAAAAAAGACATGACTTGATTAGCCACGAACCGGTCCTTTTTAAGTTATAACAAGCGAAGGGCTGATTCGGGGGTAACGTTAAGCAAGTAGCTGCTCTTTTTACTAGCCTGGTGATCTGTGCCTGTTTATGATAATAACCATTGCTAATCTAGACCATGTTAAGCACACAACTACGTATAAACAGTGGATAAACAGCAAGCGTATTTGTTCTAGCAGTGGCACCACTCTGTAAACCGAGCAGTTTATCCACAGTCATGATACCTGAATGTTGTAAGGTGCCTCGTTTTTTCGCATTGAGCGAAAAGACTTAGCTCTCACACTGACTGTCTCGCTCCTCTTGACTGTCAGCAAAATAATTTATTGTTAACACTCAAAATAACAGTCAGGCTGGTGTGGTTAATATATCTTAACAATGCTTTGCATCAGCTTGTAATGTTGTCACGTCCTGTTGTTTTATCTAGCTAACTTCAACAGTAACGTTAACTAATGCTGATTTCAGAAAAAAAAGCTGTGATCGTCCGTGCATTACCTTCCACGTCGTGCAAATATCCCTCGATCCAGTTGCTGTATCCTTTAAGCAAAACAGCCCGGGGAATCATGCAGTCCTTATTGGCCCATTTTTCGACATAGTCCACTTATGTTGGAAAGACATGAAAGATTTGATGTCCACAAAGGTATCGCCATGATGATAGATGCCCGCTGCTGCGCTCTGTCAATGAACTTCCGGTTAGAGTGTACCCCCCAGCCTCGTTTTGGATTTCAAGATGGAGGCGCGGTGAATAAGGTCCATACTAGTCCTTAAGACTCATTATGTCCCACCACGCAAACTTTTAATTTGCTTGAATAATAACAGAAACCTTCCCCTGATTGGGTAGAAATAAAAAATATTTTGCCTAGCAACAGCCTTCCATTGGTCGATTCTGCATTGGATGCTGTCACCCATTAGCTCATTCATTGGTCAGGTGCACAAGGGTCTGGTTGCATTGGGATAAGATGAAGACAACCAGGAAATGCCCACTTAAGCAATATACACATGATTCTTTTCACATGATTCTTTTCAGCTGAATCTCAGGATAACAGCGAAGTAAACCGATTCTCGCTATCATAACATTTTTTAAAAGATATTTAGTGGATTCGGGACATCCATGTCCCGATAGAACTAAGGGTATGCAGACTTTTGAACAGGGATCAGCAATTTTTTTTTCTTTGTTGCCATGTTTTGTTTTATGTTTGTGCCATTCTGTTATGATCGACAGTTGAATGTGAATCCCATAAGAAATAAAAAAACTTGTTTTGCCGTCTCACTCATGTTTTCTTTACAACTGGTACATATATTACCAAATATCTAAGGGTTGTAAAAACTTTATTTTTTACCTTTATTTAACCAGGTAAGCACATTGAGAACAGTTTCTCATTTAAAACGTCGACCTGACCAAGATAAAGCGCCAAGGTGCAGAACACATAGAGTTACACATGAATACACAACATCAAAATAAACAAATTAAGGGTTTGTACAGTAAGTGCAACAAATGTCAACATATGGAGGTAGATATTTGGTAAGTATAATGGCATGGCAATACACTATACAGTCAATGATGTATGGTAGTACAAAGTGGCAGTGCAAAAATAAAACTAGTGCTAAACATACAAAGACAGCTGTGCGGTTGACTGTGCAAAATGAGCTAACGGCCGAATAAAGTGGAGATAATCAGCATGTACAATGGTCTGTCAATAGATTTGATAATAGACCTTTGAAGGTAGTTAAAGGGATAATAGATTCAAGCTTCAATGATTTCCGCACTGCGTTCCAATCGTTAGCAGTAGAGAACTGGAAGGAGAGGAGGCCAAAGGAGGTGCAGGCTTTTGAGGCCATCAAATAGATATACCTACTTGAACACAGATTAAGGGAGGGTGTAGCTCTGGAGATGATTTTTAGGTAGGGTGGGGTTTTGCCTAGTAGACACTTGTAAATGAGGTGATACCAGTGTGATTGTGTGTAGTGAAGTCCATCTGATTAGACTATAGAGGTTGCAGTGATGAGTGTTATATGGTGCATTGGTGACAAAACGGATGGCGCTGTGGATCACAACATCAAATTTTCTAAGGAGGGAATTTGATGCAGATCTGTAAATTACATCACCGAAGTCTAGTATAGGAAGGATGGTGATTTTCACAAGGGCATGCTTCGCAGGAAGAGTGAAGGAGGCTTTATTACGGAATAGGAAGCCAATCCTGGATTAAATTTGAGTGGAGCTGGTTGATGTGGGTCTGGAAGGAAAGTGAAGAGTCTAACCAGAGGTATTCGTAGTTTTCTATGTATTCAAGTACAGACCCATTGAGTGTGGTTATGCTTGTTGGGCAGGCAGGTGCAGAGTGTGATCGATTGAAGAGCATATATTTTGTTTTGCTAGAGTTTAAAAGCAATTGGAGGCCACGGAAGGAATGTTGTATGTTATCAAAGCTTTCTTGGAGATTTTTTAACACACTGTCCAACATTGGGCCGGACATATAGAGAATGGTGTCATCTGCATAGAGGTGAATCATAGAGTCACCTGCAGCAAGTGCCACATCATTGATATATACAGAAAATAGTCGGCCCGAGAATTGAACCCTGAGACACCCCCATATAGACAGCCAGAGGTCCCTGAGGCACCCCCAAAGAGACCGCCAGAGGTCCCTGAGGCACCCCCAAAGAGACCGCCAGAGGTCCCGGAGGCACCCCCCATAGAGACCGCCAGAGGTCCCGGAGGCACCCCCCATAGAGACAGCCAGAGGTCCCAGAGGCACCCCCCATAGAGACAGCCAGAGGTCCCAGAGGCACCCCCCATAGAGACAGCCAGAGGTCCCAGAGGCACCCCCCATAGAGACAGCCAGAGGTCTGGAAAGCAGGCCCTCTCCGACTTAACACACTAGAATCTGTCAGAGAAAGAATTTGTGATCCAGGCCAGGCAGTCCTTTGAAAAACCCAGGCTCTTTAATCTGCGAATGAGGATGTGGTGACTAAAGGATTCGAAGGCCTTGGCCAGGTCGATGAAGACTGCTGGGCAGTAATATTTTTGGTCAATGGCAATTATGATGTCGTTTAGGACTGTGGCTGAGGTGCACCCGTGACCAGATCGAAAACCGGATTGCATGTCAGAGAGACTGCGATGGGATTCGAAATGGTTGACGATTAGCTTATTAATAAGGCTTTCGAAGACCTTTGAGAGGCAGGATGGAAATCGTTCTGTAGCAGTTAGGATCTAAGGTGTCCCCCCCTATGAATATAGGGATAACTGCAGCCACTTTCCAATCTTTAGAGATTTCGGATGAGTCAAAGCAGAGGTTGAAATGGCTGGTGATGGGAGCAGTGATAATTACAGTTTTAGAAATGAAGGACCCAGATTGTCTAAACCAGCAGATTTGAATGGGTCAAGGTTTTGCAGCTCCCTCAGAACATCGGCTGTCTGGATATGGGCAAAGGAGAAATGTGGGCAGCTTTGTCTGGATGCTGCAGAGAGAGAAGGGCTGTTAGTTAGGGTCTGGGATGCCAGATGAAAAGCATGTCCTGCTTATTGAAGTTCTCAAATATGGAAGACTTGTCAGTAGTGACATTACTATCTAGCCTTAGAGCTGTGGGAAGCTGGGCAGCAGTGTTCTTATTCTCCATGGACTTTACTGTGTCCCAGAACATTTTGGAATTGGTGCTACAGGAAGAAAATTTCTGTTTGAAGAAGCTAGCCTTAGCATTTCTAACCACCTGTGTGTACCTGTTCCTGGTTTCCTTGAAGAGTTGCAGTTCACAGGGATTATTCGAGGCTAGAGCAGTATGCCACAGAATGTATTTATGCTGGCTCAAGGTGCTGAGTTCTGGGGTGAACCATGGGCTATATCTGCTCTTAGTTCTAAACTTTTTGAAAGGGACATGCTTATTTAGAACTGCCAGAAAGGCATCCTTAAAGAATGACCAGGCATCCTCTATTGAAGGGATAAGGTTGATATCCTTCCAGGGTACCTTGGATAGATCTAATAGAAAGGCACAGAAGTGTTTTAGGGAGCGTTTAACAGTGATGAGGGGAGGTCTTTTAACTGCAGACCCGTTTCAGATGTAGGAAATGAGGCAGTGGTCTCTGATGTCCTGGTTGAAGACACCTGAGGTGTATTTTGAGGGCATATTATTTAGGGCAATATCTATGAGAATGCCTTTGTTAGCAGATTTTAGGTTGTATCTGGTGGGTTCATTGATGATTTGCATAAGATTGAGGGCATCAAGTTTGGATAATAAATTGATTGAGGCATTGAGCATGTCCAAATTTAGGTCTCCTAACAACAAGAACTCAGAGGATAAATAGGGGGCAATCAACTCACAAAGGGTGTCTAAAGCACAACTGGGAGCAGATGGGGGTCTGTTTTTGAAAGTAAAAGTTCAACCTGTTTTGGCACTGACCTGGATAAGATAACGGAGCACTGTAGTGCTTGTCTACAATAGAGTGTGACTCCGCAGTTTTTAGTGGATTTCCTAAGCCAGGATTCAGACACGGCTAGGATATTGGGGTTGGCTGAATGTGCAGACGTTGAATAAGTGAGAAATAAATAATAAAAATAATAAACCAGATACAAACGAAAAAACTGGTCAGAGATCAATTCTGGAGAGCGCTACATAAACTGCGCGTGAGCAGGCTGGTAGTGGAGAGAGTCAAATAGAGTTACTGTAATGTAATGTGTGCCTACGTCATATATGGTAGGTGAATTGAGGCAGTCCAGATCAGTTCACAGAACGGGGCTGAATGTATGTGTGCTGTAATGTGATGTAGAGTGCAGCGGGATCCCGGCTGCAGCTTGGGACTTCATGGCCAAGCGTATGCAGACGTTTGAGCACAACTGTATCCCAAACAACTTTGATAGACCAACGTGTGACCCTCAAATCTAGGAGTTTTTATTGAAAACCTTTTTCTCTGGTTACCCTGATAAAAGGGTGGAAAGAAGCGTCAACTAAGAAATCAATGTACTACCTATTAGCTTTGTTACAACGTGATAGTTGGGTTGCATGCAAAATTGTTAAAGATAATTTTTACCTTGTTTTGCCACTGTTTGTGTGCTAGCTGGCTCAAAGATATGAAGTGTAAGAAATTCAGTTGTTCGCATTGTGTTAAAATAATGATCTTGTCAATGGGACATAATTCAATTATTTATTGCAGCATTCCATAGTCTATTGTTCATGATGTTACAGATTGTATCTTACAAACTCAATCTCACTGTAATGCTGGTAACAAGCCGTTATATAAATTGAAGGGTGTGTCTACCTAATACAGATTCCACCTCGAACCCCCAAGCCAGATGGTCAGCGTAAACATTCCACATTCCCGAGGTTATCAGAATGCAACCTACTGAAAGAGAATCTAAATGCAGATGTTCCTATTGTTCTCATTATCTAGGCACATTTAACCTTCAAGGAAACATATATTCATATGATTCTACTGAAGAAACAAAAAACATTAAATGCTTCATGGCCATAATGGTATTCTGTTAGTTTTTACCTTTTGTTTGTTGTGAGTTGGTGCCATTGATGAACTTTGACAAATATTTGCTAGCAGGCTTTTCTCAAAAAATTATTGAAAATAGAAACAGGAGAAAGAAGCAAACTTTTCTGACCCCCAAAACAATAAAATACATGACATAACAGAAAGATCCACGGAATGTAATAGCCTGAGACCACAGAGGTGACAGAACATTGGCATCGTCAGGGCTGGGCTTCTCTGGGTTTCAGCCTTGTGTCTTTTGATCCAAACACACACACACACGCATGTACACAAACACCCACACACACATACACACACATGCACACATGCACGCACATTCACCCATGCATGCACACACACACACGCACACACATGCACGTACACACGCACACACATGCACGTACACACAAACACACACACACCCACACACACACACATGTACACATGCACGCACATACACCCATGCATGCACACACACACACGCGCACACACACACACATAAACACACATGCACGTACACACAAACACACACACACGCACACCCACACACACACACATGTACACATGCACGCATATACACCCATGCATGCACACACACACACGCACACACACACACAAACACACATGCACGTACACACAAACACACACACACACGCACACCCACACACACACACATGTACACAAACACACACACAAGTTCACATACACAAACACACACACACACGCACACACACACACACACACATGCATGTATACAAGCACACACAAACATCTACGTACACAAACACATGCACGTACACAAACACACATGCACACACACAAACAGACACATTGTGGCTTGCAGCACCTTCAGCTAATTAACCAAAAGGACTCCTTCTGTTTCCTTGTCTCTAATGCCTCCATTCTTATTCATTTGAAATGGTAGTCATAAATCTGACACTGTTCTCCAGTGATATTTTCAATTTAATATTTCTTTAGTACATTACCTACAGTAGGGCTAAGGGAGGATAGCTTGCAAACCAGCCCAGCATCACCATGCTACGCCAGTGCAAGGAACACTACCTGCTCATCGATCAGAAAGTTTAGCCTAGTTTGCTAAAATTTTATTGCTATCTATGACAATCTCTATTTTTATTCGAACACTCAACATTACTAAATAGGTTGGGTTTGTTCATTGTTCACAGTATAATTATAATCAGAACATGTTTTGAAGAAACAAGTATAGGAATCATAAATTCTTATTACTGCTGGTAGGGTTAAGTAAATGTGTTAATGTTTTGTTTTTGGCTAGTAACTACTACGGTATAAAGCACTGGTCATTTATGAATATGTAGTTTTCTTTATGTAATTTAATAGGCAAACAATGAAAGAGCATTAATCTTTGTGGGATTAAAAATGTATATTTTTTTTATGAAATCATTACCAGGTTAATTAAATCATATTGCTCATTATTAAGTTAATGACATCATATTGCTCTTCATTAATAGGGGAATTAATCATATTTCTCATTAATCAGTTAATTAATCATATTTCTCATTAATAGATGAATAAATCATATTTCTCATTAATAGGTTAATGTCTGGTTCTGCTCTTCTCGCAGAACGGAATGTTCCTACAGCAGATAATTATAGTTAACTTCTCAAGGCCTGTAGACATCTAGTTATGCTGATCTCAGCAGAACAGCTTGTGAGCTGTAGTCTAACCATGATAGAAAGGGGGACAATATCGCACAATAAACTGTACTGAGTGTATAAAGGTCTGTGTTCAATGAACTATATGAGTGTATGAAGGTCTGTTTTCAATTAACTGTACAGAGTGTATAAAGGTCTGTGTTCAATGAACTGTACTGAGTGTATAAAGGTCTGTGTTCAATAAACTGTACTGAGTGTATAAAGGTCTGTGTTCAATGAACTGTACTGAGTGTATAAGGGTCTGTGTTCAATGAACTGTACTGAGTGTATAAGGGTCTGTGTTCAATGAACTGTACTGAGTGTATAAGGGTCTGTGTTCAATGAACTGTACTGAGTGTATAAAGGTCTGTGTTCAATTAACTGCACTGAGTGAATATAGACCTGAGTTCAATGAACTGTGCTGAGTGTATAAAGGTCTGTGTTCAATTAACTGCACTGAGTGAATATAGACCTGAGTTGACGTGCTGTACGCTGTCTGCTGTTACCTACCTGGCTACCTGACAAACTTTTTCAAATTTACTCTATATAAACAAATTGCTCAAATTCAACTTCAAATGTTTTACCAACACAATCCAAAATGTCTCTACGATACAGTTGCAAAGTTAACAAAAAAGCAACGCTCAACAAGTGAAGTGGGTCTTCACTTTAGCTGTAATGAATACATGAAGTACTTTGATGAAAAGATCATCACCATTAGAAAACAAATAACAGACTCCTCCTTAAATAGTTATAGTCCCCAAAATCTCAGTGATTCTGAGAATGTCCTGAACCTCCCTGACCAGGTGTCAATGGGGACACTTGAATTTTTTGATACCGTATCGCTCGACACATTCACTAAATTTGTAATGAATTCTAAACCCACAAATTGTCAGCTAGACCCCATTTCAACAAAATTACTTAAGGAGCTATTTCTTGTGCTAGGTCTGTCAATGTTGAACATAATACATTGCTACATTTCCTCCAGATGTGTACCAAACTCACTAAAAATAGCAGAAATTAAGCCTTTTCTAAACAAAATCTAATCTGGATCCCAACATATTAAACAATTATAGGTCAAAATCGAACCTCCCTTTCCTCTCAAAAATCTTAGAAAAATGTGTTTCCCAACAACTGAATGCCTTCCTGATGATAAATATCATTTATGAAATGCTGCAGTCCGGTTTCAGAGCCCACATAGTACTGAGACTGCACTCATGAAGGTAACAAATAAACTTCTAATGGCCTCAGACAAAGGTTCCGCATCGGTTCTCTTGCTTCTTGATGTTAGTGCTGCTTTTGACTATTGATCACTATTGATCACACACTTCTCTTAGAGAGACTGGAAACCCATATTGGGCTAGGTGGACATGTTTTAGCCTGGTTTAAATCTTATTTATCTGAAAGATATCAGTTTGTTAGTGTGGATGGCATATCCACTGACAAGTAAAAGGTTTGTTTTGGTGTTCCTCAAGGCTTTGTTCTGGGCCCATTATTGTTCTCACTATATATGCTGCCTCTGGGTGATGTAATCCGGAACCACAATGTCAACTTTCACTGTTACGCTGATGAAACACAGTTATATATTTCAGAGAAGCCCCAGAATTAGCTACTTTGGAAGCATGTGTTTCAGATATTAGGAAGTGGATGACAGAAAATGTCTTGCTTTTACACTCAAGAAAAACAGAAATGCTCGTTTTAGGACCCAAGAAACAAAGAGCGTTGTTAGCAGATCTCACTGTGAACCTCGACGGCTGCATGGTCTTATCCCAAAAAACTGTAAGAAATCTTAGCGTTACCCTTGACCCTGACCTCTCCTTTGATTACCATATAAAATATGTCTCAAGAGTTGCTTATTATCATTTTTTTTTTAACATTGCAAAAATCAGAAACTTTTTATCAAATACGGATGCAGAAAAACAAATCCATGCTTTTGTTACTTCTAGACTAGATTACTGCAATGCTCTACTTTCCGGTTACCCTGACAAATCAATAAATAAAGGCCCCGGACAGGGCCTGTTGGGCCACAGTGTCGCCCCCTGTCTTACGCTACTATATTATTGTACTGGGGGAGTAGGATCAGTTCTCCTTCTCCACTAAGTTCTCCTTCTCTACTATAAATCCTTGTTGATATGAGGAATGCATTTTCAGAATTTTCCCAGTCTCCTCACGTTTTGAACGTAGGAGGGCATGAGGTCCTGGACCACATCTGCGGAGTACCTGGCCCTGGGGGGCCCGTTGCTGTCCCTGTCCAGAGTCCTCCTGGTTGTATTGCAGATCGAGACGATACCTAACGATTTTAGCTGTCACTGTGCTGACACCTCCCCCTCCCTTGTTTTGTCCCTGTCCTTGACCATCTGGTCATGCTTCAAACCTGGACTAGGTTTAAATAGACTCTAGACTCAGCCCACACCTATTTATTAATTATTATAATTGTAATCTTAACGACAAGGCTTGTGGGGTGCTCCCAGTCAGTAGTGGAGAGTACATACTGATAGTGGTCTGAGGAGGGACAAACTCACAATCTGTTATTATGGGCTTATGCACCAAGCAAACCAATTGCAAATTATTACAGCTAGACACAGAATAACATATAAACATATAAATAATATAGGCATGATCAACATTGGTTTTTTTATCTTCCAAAATGTATTATCAGATTTTCCTATATTTTGTTAGGGAGGTAGTATCAATAAAATTTGCTGTGATTCTACATTGTGCTGAGGAGATTTTATTTTATTCTACATTTTGTTGTGCAGATTCTACTGTCACGACCCCATCCCTTTCCCTGTCTTGTGTTTGTGTTCCGGTTGCCGGACAACGAGAGCAAGGTGGTAAATCCAGGAGCACCTGATCCAGCCCTCACCTGTTCCTCGTCAGGAATCAGCACACCTGGTCCTGATCAGCCCTATCAATCAAATTTATTTATAAAGCCCTTTTTACAACAGCAGTTGTCACAAAGTGCTTTACAGAGTCACCCGGCCTTAAACCCCAAGGAGCAAACAACAGTAGTGTTGGATTTCAGTGGCTAGGAAAAACTCCCTAAGAATGCCCAATTTTAGGAAGAAACCTAGGGAGGACCCAGCCCTACACCACCATTTAAGCTGAGACCTGACAACCAGTCCCTGTTGGATTGTTAGTCCACATTCAATTCCCGCCCTGGACTGCCCTCCACTCCCGCCAGACTACCAGAACCGTCTACCCCCCCTCGCTGGAACAGGCTACCACTCCATCTAGTCTCCCACCCTCACCGGTCTGCACGCCTGCCATAACCCATTTCATCACCGGACTGCACTCAATAAATACTTGTTTCCCTCTCCATTTACCTTCTCTGGGTCTGCGTTTGGTTTCGGTACCTGGGGTCCCTGCATCTAATTTGCTGAGTTGAGGGGATCTTATTTTAATCTACATTGTGTTGGGCTGATTCTACATTGTTGGAAATGGTATATAAGTGGGATATATGTGAATATGCTGTTTACTGGTGATATATGTTATTATGGGCTCATGCACCAAGCAAACCAATCGCAAATTATTATAACTATTTTCAATACCCTGCTTTGTTAAATAACCTACCTTTAAAAATACTTCGGTAGGGATCAATCAGGGATCAATGCCTGAACCTTCCAATCTTGGGGTCAAAACTCTAACCAAATGGCCAATAACATGATTTTTTTAACATCATTTACCTTTGAAGTTGGGTCGTATCCTTGGGTCATAGGTCACCATCAGCCTGTTGAGGATGTTGCTGGTGGAGTTTGCTGGTACCTGAGCTATCTCTTCTGCAGACAGCTGTCTATAACACAAAAACACACGCCAACACTTAGAGTTATAATTTCACTTTCACTGATATTAGGAATATGGCATATAATACAACTACTTGACAACTACAACTAGTAATATACAAAAATAATAATACAAATAATCATAGAAGGAATGTCTTATGATTCATCATAAAATTGAGGTTTTGCCTCCTTAAGAACCGATCTGTAGTTGTCCTGACCCACTAGCGGTTGTAATGGGAAGACACATGGAAAGAGTGACCGTGGTCTACAACCTGGAGGGCATTTATAAAAAAAAAAGGTCAAATCAATTACACCAAAACTGAAACACAACAAAAACCTCTGGGGAGGGTTACGTAAGATCAAACAAATTACACCAAAACTCAACAAAAACCTCTGGGGAGGGTTACGTAAGATCAAACAAATTACACCAAAACTCAACAAAAACCTCTGGGGAGGGTTACGTAAGATCAAACAAATTACACCAAAACTCAACAAAAACCTCTGGGGAGGGTTACGTAAGATCAAACAAATTACACCAAAACTCAACAAAAACCTCTGGGGAGGGTTACGTAAGATCAAACAAATTACACCAAAACTCAACAAAAACCTCTGGGGAGGGTTACGTAAGATCAAACAAATTACACCAAAACTCAACAAAAACCTCTGGGGAGGGTTACGTAAGATCAAACAAATTACACCAAAACTCAACAAAAACCTCTGGGGAGGGTTACGTAAGATCAAACAAATTACACCAAAACTCAACAAAAACCTCTGGGGAGGGTTACGTAAGATCAAACAAATTACACCAAAACTCAAACACAACAAAAACCTGTGGGTGGGATTCCATAAGATCTAACGAATTACACCAAAACTGAAACACAATATTAAGTGCTTTGTAGCTAGATAACTAACCCTAGTAAAACATTATATAAATATATTTTACATACAAATTAACCAGACTATTGACAGTATTTATTCAAGTTTTTTTTACGCTTGTAAAAAAGATTTGCAGACTTGTAATAACTTAGTAGTAGTTGTATAAACAATTTGCATAGTGTAACACTTGATATTTGGAATCATGCTACTCATTAATTCTTTACATTAACACTTGCTAACATAAAATACAGACATTCAGAAGTTTGTCACAAAAATGTTAGGGTTAGGGTTATTTGTAAATCACAATCTGCGGTTGTACGTTTCACAGCGGTTACAAGCGGATATACCCACGATAACTCTGATTGGCGCAGCATTTCTGACCAATGAACTGAGTGCATGGTGAGTCTGTCATGTTTGTGTTTCAACTCATAGTGATGAATCGCAGAGGGGAAAAAAAGTTTTCAGCATAGTTGGCCATAAAACACATAAATACACAGAAACACACACACACATACACCGATCAGCCATAACATTATGACCACCTGCCTAATATTGTGTAGGTCCCCTTTTGCAGTCAAAACAGGCCTGACCTTAGCAGCAGATCCTTTAAGTCCTGTAAATTGCGAGGTGGGGCCACCATGGATTGGACTCGTTTGTCCAGCACATCCCACAGGTGCTCGGTTGAACTGAGATCTTGGGAATTTGGAGGCCAAGTTAATGCTTGGCCTTACATATGCCCATTTGTCCTGCATCTAACCCATCAACTTTGATGACAGAATGCTCATTTACTGACTAATATGTCCCACTCAATGACAGGTGCCATGATAATGAGATTATCAGTGTTATTCACTTCACCTGTCAGTGGTCCTAATGTTATGGCTGATCGGTATTGTTAGAAATTGGCCGTTTCTTATAGTGGTTGTAATAATTATTGCATACCCGTTTGTCAAGGGAGAGAGAAACTGTATTATTTATTGCAGCATTAGAGTCTTGTTCATGAGGTTATGGACCTGGTCTTCCTTATACAACCTCAATCTCATCTCACTCAATCTCTTCTTCCTGTGATGTTGGTTACAAGCTGATATATACATTGATGGGTGTGTCTACCTATCAAAGATCAGGTTTCCAAGACAGTAACCCCCATGCCAAATGGTCAATTTAACATTCCTGGGGTTATCAGAGCGCAACCTACAGAGAGAGAATCTAAACAGAGGTGTCTGTTGTTCTCATTCTCTAGGCACATTCACTTCCAATGAAACGTACCTTCACATTCTAATTGTTAATTCTCAGATTCCACAGTATATATATATTTACATACATATACACTCACATATATATATATATATATATATATATATACACTCACCTAAAGGATTATTAGGAACACCATACTAATACTGTGTTTGACCCCCTTCCGCCTTCAGAACTGCCTTAATTCTACGTGGCATTGATTCAACAAGGTGCTGAAAGCATTCTTTAGAAATGTTGGCCCATATTGATAGGATAGCATCTTGCAGTTGATGGAGATTTGTGGGATGCACATCCAGGGCACGAAGCTCCCGTTCCACCACACCCAAAGATGCTCTATTGGGTTGAGATCTGGTGACTGTGGGGGCATTTCAGTACAGTGAACTCATTGTCATGTTCAAGAAACCAATTTGAAATGATTCGAACTTTGTGACATGGTGCATTATCCTGCTGGAAGTAGCCATCAGAGGATGGGTACATGGTGGTCATAAAGGGATGGACATTGTCAGAAACAATGCTCAGGTAGGCCGTGGCATTTAAACAATGCCCAATTGGCACTAAGGGGCCTAAAGTGTGCCAAGAAAACATCCCCCACACCATTACACCACCACCACCAGCCTGCACAGTGGTAACAAGGCATGATGGATCCATGTTCTCATTCTGTTTACGCCAAATTCTGACTCTACCAATTTGAATGTCTCAACAGAAATCGAGACTCATCAGACCAGGCAACATTCTTCCAGTCTTCAACTGTCCAATATTGGTGAGCTTGTGGAAATTGTAGCCTCTTTTTCCTATTTGTAGTGGAGATTAATGGTACCCGGTGGTATCTTCTGCTGTTGTAGCCCATCCGCCTGAAGGTTGTGCGTGTTGTGGCTTCACAAATGCTTTGCTGCATACCTCGGTTGTAACGAGTGGTTATTTCAGTCAAAGTTGCTCTTCTGTCAGCTTGAATCAGTGGGCCCATTCTCCTCTGACCTCTAGCATCAACAAGGCATTTTCGCCCACAGGACTGCCGCATACTAGATGTTTTTCCCTTTTCACAGCATTCTTTGTAAACCCTAGAAATGGTTGTGCGTGAAAATCCCAGTAACTGAGCAGATTGTGAAATACTCAGACCGGCCCGTCTGGCACCAACAACCATGCCACGATCAAAATTGCTTAAATCACCTTTCTTTCCCATTCTGACATTCAGTTTGGAGTTCAGGAGATTGTCTTGACCAGGACCACACCCCTAAATGCATTGAAGCAACTGCCATGTGATTGGTTGATTAGATAATTGCATTAATGTGAAATTGAACAGGTGTTCCTAATAACCCTTTAGGTGAGTTTATACACACATTTTCGGAGTCCATTTATAATTGGTAAACATTTTATAAGAAAAAGCATTTGTTTAATAAGAATATGTCCACACAAAAATTGTGATGCAATTTTGTAATATTTAAGTGGGATATCATCTGGACATCATTGGATTTGCACGGTGGGTTTTAGATTCCTTTAGCTGAAGGCAAGGCCATTCATATTAATGTCAAAGAGATTTTCCTCCTGCTTGATTTTCAGCCGTTTAGTCAGTATTATTTATTAAGACAGATTTACTGATTCCTGCTTTTACTACCACCTGGTTGTCCCTATTCTTGTCCCAATGGATGTGCTGTTGATCTGGATTCTTCAGGAACACAACCCAACTATATTTGACCCGCTGATCACTGAAACAAAAGGGTTATGTACTCATAGTTTTCACATGGCACAGCCAAAAGATGACTGGTCACCCCTCAATGTACTCACCTAACTAAACTTTTTCCACTGTGCAATTACATTGTTGTTCTTGTTTGCTCTTTGGATTTCAGGCTGAGGTTAAAAAACTGCTTTTTAAAACAAATAGCAGGCGCCACGCTGCCTCAACATTTCAATAGAGCACAAGACAAAGCAACCCAACATGATTGAGCCCTCCAAACCCTCACGGTGTTGACCACTTGGCCAATCCGATAGCAGGCTTGGAAGCCTGTCCTATTTTCTTTTTAAAGTGAACTAGCCTGATATGGTTAACATATTTTCCACCAGCACATGTTGTAAGTAAGCTGGCCAATATAAAAGGCTAGCTAACTTAACTTCAGAGGTATGACAAATGTTAAAGGCTGTTAAGTATACATTCAGTACTTTGCAAATATCTTAAATAATCTGAGAATATAACTACACCAACTACTATTACTACACCAACTACTATTAATACTACACCAGCTACTGATATTACTACTATGGACTTACGAGGGACAGATGACTTGCTTTCCCTTCTTGAATTTCTTGGCTGGTTTTCCCCCACTCTCTGCAGGCTGGGTCAGGGTTAGCAGAAGGATCAGGATTGCCAACTCCATTCTTGTGGATAGAAATCAATATGGTCAGTTTGGTGTTACTCATACAGGTGAATGCAGAACATCAGGCAAAGAGGGAAGTAGATCTCAGAGAACATCAGAACGAGAGTAATGAGAGCATATCGTTCTGTGGAAAAAGATTAAACTCTATCAATCTACTGTGAGGCAAATTATTTACTGCTGAGCTTGGCCTAGAAGTGGACACCCTTCCAAAATATCTAGTAGAAACACAAGCAAAACAACAAATCATGTAAATGCCAACTCAAACATGGGGCCATGGGGTTGGCTCTGTCATATAGACCTTACTCATCATTATGCCATTTATTTTTAACTAGCAGACTAGCATTGCCTCTAAATTGTTTATCATGGGTCAAACATTTTGGATTGCCTTCTACAAGCTACCCACAATAAGTTGGCTGAATTGTGGCCCATTCCTCCTGACAGAACTGGTGTAACTGGATCAGGTTTCTAGGCCTCCTTGCTCGCTCACGCTTTTTCAGTTCTGCCCACACATTTTCTATAGGATTGATGTCAGGGCTTTGTGGTGGCCACTCCAATGCCTTGACTTTGTTGTCCTTAAGCCATTTTGCCACAGTTTTGGTAGAATGCGTATCATTGTCCATTAGAAAGACCAATTTGCGACCAAGCTTTAACTTCTTGAATGATGTCTTGAGATGTTGCTTCAATATTTCCACTTAAATTTCCTTCCTCGTGATACCATCTATTTTGTTGAAGTGCACCAGTCCCTCCTGCAACAACCCCATGCTTCACAGTTGGGATTCTTCGGCTTGCAAGCCTCCCCCTTGGTCATTATGGCCAAACAGTTCAGTTTTTGTTTCTTCTGACCAATGGACATTTCTCGAAAAGTACGATCTTTGTCCGCATTTGCAGTTGCTAACTGTATTCTTGCATTTCTATGGCGGTTTTGGAGCAATGGATTCTTCCTTGCTGAGCAGCCTTTTAGGTTATGTTGCTATAGGACTTGTTTTACTGTGGATATAGATACTTTTGGGCCTCTTTCCTCCAGCATCTTCACAAGGTCCTTTGGTGTTGTTCTGGGATTGATTTGTACTATTGTTTGTACAGATGAAAGTTGTACTTTCAGTCATTTTGAAATTGCTCCCATGGATGGACCAGGTTTACAATTATTTTTCGGAGGTCTTGATGGATTTCTTTAGATTTTCCGATGTCAAGAAGAGATGCACTGTGTTTGAAGGTAGGCCTCGAAATACATCCACAGGTACACCTCTAATTGACATTTTATAAGTGAAGTCATCAGTCAGTTAACAATTGTTGAAAAAATTACTATAGTTTGTTAACATGAAATCTGTGGAGTGGTTCAAAATGAGTTTCACTGACTTCAGCGTAATTATATGTAAACATTCGGCTTCAACTGTTTATATATGTGTGTGTATATATATATATATATTATGTCCATTATAATTACATTAAATTAAATCAGAAATACACTGTAGACTTGTTAATGTTGTAAATTACTATTGTAGGTGGAAATTGATCTTACAGAATACACATAGCAAGCAAGTAAGCAAGTTTATTTATATAGCACAATTCATACATCGAAGCAATTCAATGTGCTTTACAAAGAAAAATAACAAAAATATATGAAAGTACAATAACATAAAAACAAATACTCAAATGAAAACATCAAAACAAATGAAAACATCATAATAATAAAACAATACAATAGAAAACATATAAAGACAAAAAATTTTCTTTATCTTAAAAACATAGAAAGCTATAAAGCTAAACAGTGTGGTTAAGTTTAAGTGCTCGGTCATAGGCAGGTGAAAAGAGAAGTGTTTTTAACCAAGATTTAAAAATGGATATGTTTGGGGCACGTCTAAGATCTTCTGGTAGTTTATTCCAGTTGTGTACAGCATAAGTGCTGAACGCAGCTTCTCCGTGTTTAGTTTGGACTCTGGGCTCTACTAGCTGACCGATGTTCATGGATCTAAGAGCCCTGCTCGGTTTATATTCTTCAAACATATCAGAAATGTATTCGGGTCCTAAACCATTCAGAGATTTATAAACTAAAAGCACCACTTTGAAATCTATTCTGTAACTAACTGGAAGCCAATGCAAAGATTTAAGAACCGGAGTGATGTTCTCTGTTCTCTTGGTCCTGGTTAACATTCTAGCAGCAGCATTCTGAATGAGCTGCAATTGTTTTGCAGTCTTTTTGGGGAGTCCAGTTAAGAGGCCATTACAGCTGTCAACCCTACTGGAGATAAAAGCATGGATGTGCTTCTCTTGTTCTTTTTGGGACACCAAGCCTTGGATTTTGGCTATATTTTTTAGATGACAGAGTGCTGTTTTGGTGACCGCTTTGATATGAGTGTTAAATGTGAGGTCTGAGTCTATCAGAACACCAACAAAAGAACACTTAGGCGAAAAGAAGCTCATTATCAGCAAACATCAGTCCTGTGATCCAATGGCAATGTGATAGTCTGGGGGCTCTTTGGTGGTGGCAAAGTTGGAGATTTGTACAGGGTAAAATGAATCTTAAAGAAGGAAGGTTAACCCTCCATTTTGTAACACCATACCATGTGGATGGTGCTTGAATGGAAACAATTCTCTCTTAAAACAGAAAAATTACCAAAAGCACAGCTCCAAACTATGCAATAACTATTTAGTGAAGAAGCAGTCAACTGGAATTCTGTCTATAATGGAGTAGCCAGCACAGTCACCAGATCTCAACTCTATTGAGCTGTAGTGGGAGCAGCTTGACCGAATTGTATGCAAGAAGTGCCCATCAAGCCAGTCCAACTTCTGGGAGGTGCTTCAGGAAGCATGGGGTGAAATCTCTTCAGATTAGCTCAACAAATTGACTAGAATGCCAAAGGTCTGCAAGACTGTAATTGCAGAAAATGTAAGATTCTTTGATGAAAGCAAATTTTGAAGGACAATTATTTGACTATAAAAAATATTTCTAACCTTGTCAATTACTATATTTCCTATTCATTTTGCTATATTTCCTATTCAAATTCATTTTGTGTTTTCATGGGAAACAAGGACATTTCTTAGTGACCCCAAATCTTTGAACGGTTGTGTATGTAAATATATATGTGTGTGTATTGGACTTAACTACTGGGCTCAAGTGTGCCAGAGAAGTAATAGTGTATATTCTTCTCACAAAATTGCACTTATTTAGCTAATAATAATGATGATGAGCATCTTGAGAAAGCAAAGGGTCTAGTGTGTTAAAAATGCCAACGCTGATATCTTGGCCCAGTTTGCCTCTGTTACTAATTCCCCTATCTCAGCCATATTGACCTTACTCATCAAAACAAAGACAGCTGACTGTTAGACATACAGCTGACTGACACACAGACCTTCAGGCAGACTAGCACACAGGAGACAGACAAGCAGACAGCCAGAATATCACACAGGAGACAGACAGACAGAATATCATGCAGGAGACAGACAACCAGACAGACAGAATATCACACAGGAGACAGACAAGCAGACAGCCAGAATATCACACAGGAGACAAACTAGCAGACAGACAGAAAATCACACAGGAGACCGACTTACAAACAGACAGAATATAGAGGTTAGACAGATAGTAAGAAAGACAAAAGATGGAGAGATGAAGAGAAAGAGGGAAAGAGACTGAAGAAAAAGATGGATAAATGAGAAATGCACTGTGAAAGGAAAGTAAAATGGAGAATAACAGAGAGATCACTGCAGAATGTAAAGAAAGTAATTTGTCTTACCTTGACATGCTGCTTGCTGCTGTGCTCATTCCTACGTTCTGATTGTTGCAGAGCTGGTTGCTGCGGCAATGTTTTATCGACAGTGTCGGTTAAGGAAGCCGCATCATATCCCTCCTCTAGCTTCTCTCGTGTCCCGTTCTCAAGTTCAACACAGCACCTTCCGCCTGTCCGCACAATGACCATCTATCTGTCATAGGAAGATAGATGTGTGAGGGAGGGAGGGGGAGGATGGTTCGGAGGAGGTGTGTGAGTTAAAGAAAGAGGCAGTGAGTATGCGTGAGAGTGAAGCATGGAGAAAGAATGTGTCTGCATGTGAGAGAGAGAGAGATTTCCAGTGAGAGAGAGAGAGAGAAGCAGGGAGAGAAAATGCATGTGTACCTGCTCTTCTAATGCAGTACTGCTGGCTCTCTATCAGCAGCAGTCTGTGCACAAGCTCAATGTCATTTAAATTGTAGCATGTGCATGCACGTTCAGATTCCAGTGAGCTTGTTTAATTGTAGCATGCACGTTCAGATTCCAGTGAGCTTGTTTAATTTTAGCATGCACGTTTAGATTCTAGTGAGCTTGTTTAATTGTAGCATGCACGTTTAGATTCTAGTGAGCTTGTTTAATTGTAGCATGCACGTTTAGATTTTAGTGAGCTTGTGTAATTGTAGCATCCATGTTTAGATACTAGTGAGCTTGTTTAATTGTAGAATGCACGTTTAGATTTTAGTGAGCTTGTTTAATTGTAGAATGCACGTTCAGATTCCAGTGATCTTGTTTAATTGTAGAATGCATGTTTAGATTCTAGTGAGCTTGTTTAATTGTAGCATGCACGTTTAGATTTTAGTGAGCTTGTGTAATTGTAGCATCCATGTTTAGATACTAGTGAGCTTGTTTAATTGTAGAATGCACGTTTAGATTTTAGTGAGCTTGTTTAATTGTAGAATGCACGTTCAGATTCCAGTGATCTTGTTTAATTGTAGAATGCATGTTTAGATTCTAGTGAGCTTGTTTAATTGTAGCATGCACGTTTAGATTCTAGTGAGCTTGTTTAATTATAGCATGCATGTTTAGCTTGCACACTCAGCAAATTAAATCCCCTGTCTATAGCAGAGCACAGCTGTTTAATTCTCACAGTGCCCTGCATCATTATGTGCAACCCATGTACATTAAACACCATGACAAGCAATTTTAACATACATTCGTTGATATCAATAATTGTCTTTTTAATTTCAGGTATTGCAACAGTTCTAATCTTTTATATTGAATAGTAGGTTTAAGTTTAGGTTAGGGTAAGGGTTTTTTCATGGCACAAGCTGTCTGTTGGGTGTGGATTTAGATGTAACAAGGAATCTAATTCCATTTAAAATATCCCAGCTTCCATTTGGTCCCAAAGTCAAAGTAATCTCAATGAACATAGAAATGGACCCCCCAAGGCCTCAAGTCCAATGCCCAATTAAGATGATCAAGAGCCACACTGTCGCCCTCTGGTGGTCATGAATCACAGAGACAAAATAACCCTAAAGGCTGATATATGCTTCAATGTACCTCTGTTTAATATACAAAGTTGGCTAGCTTTAAGTTTTTGTCACGATGCAGGTGTAGGAGTGTGTATAAAAAACTTTGAGCAAAACGCAGGGAGGTGATAACGAAACTGTATTCTTGAATAATCAAACTCAAAGGCACGCTATAACACGGCGCTTAAACGAACGTGCCTCTCTCCGCAATTGAAAGACATAGAACATTACCACACAAATAAACCCAGAAACACAGGAACTAATATAGGCAACATAATGAGGGAATGGACACCAGGTGTGTGCAATAACAAGACATGACAGTGCCGTGGGAGGAGGAGCGGCGTGGCTAGAAGGCAGGTGATGACGCACGCCGAATACCACGTCGGGGGGGATGGCGCGCGTCCTCGTTACAGTTTTTCTCAATACACTTGAGTTATCCCTATGGACTGGGAGTAAACAAACATTTTAGTCACGTTGTCTGAGAAACTAAACGTCATCCTAAACTGCAAGTACTGAAAGTGTATTCTCCTGTGATTCTGTTGCGTTCCTTTTACATGTACCAGTCATTTGTTGGCATGGCTGCATTAATTAGCCAACCACTCAGTTAAATGTAGTTATATTTAGATGTTGCTATCAATATTGCTGCCACAATTGTATCTGTCGAAACAGACGTTTTGTGTAAAGCAAGTTTGGCTAGCTATCAATAATAGTACTATTTTGTCATGCTAGCTAGTTGTTCATCCAACATTAAATGCAAAGTAAATGTGTTGGTTTTTGACGTGAGTGTCAGGCAACTTTAGTTTAAAGTTGAATGAAATTATGTATTTACTGCTTTGTGTTTGTGTATACATTACTTTAGTAGGTAGGGAAGAGACAAGAGTCTTGATAGTGATACAAAAAGAACCAACATGGTTAGGGTTAGAAGAGGACAGAGTAGACCACAGTGGAACTAAGTTTAAGGTAACTTGAAAGCAGGCATGTGCCGGTTTCTTTTAAGTAGTCGTGTACTGGAAGCTGATGTTATGACTCCATGCCCCTTCAGGGCACACCAGCATCTCATCAATCCTACAGTCACTTAAAACTGACCTAGACTCAAATGTAACTTCACCAGCAGCATCAGTTGACCCCGTGTCTGAGAACAGACCATCATTAGAACCTGTCCATCTAATTACCAAAGACCTGTCCACTGAAAACAACCGAGGAGTGTCTCTCCAGGTACATCCTCCAACGCTGGCGTTCCATTCCCGTGTCCCCGTCGTATTGGAACATCTACCAGAGGCTGCGTCCAAGGAAACCTTCATCCAATTCCTCAAGTGACATCGCCGTTTGTCAACTCAACCACGCTCCGCTTGGCACTTTGTAATATCAGATCGCTCAATAATAAAACATTGATGTCATCTCCTCTCACAATCTGGATTTGTTCTTCCTCATTGAAACATGGCTTCCCCTAGGTGACGTCAGTGCCTTTTCAGAACTGCTCCCCTCTGGCTATCTTTACCTGAACACCCCGCGACAAACGGGTAGGGGCGGGGGGTTAGCTACCACTCACAGACAGTCCTTCAAGTGCCGCCAGCTGTCCTCTAGAGGGTACTCCAGTTTCGAGTTACAAACATTTGTGCTCACACTGCCCTGTCCTATTTTATGTGCAGTTATCTACCGGCAGCCCAAACCAAATAGGGATTTTTTAAATGAATTCTCTGAGTTTCTGTCAGACTTTCTGGCAAAGTTTGACAATATTTTAATCTGTGGTGATTTTAACATTCATGTTTGTTGCCCCTCTGATAAACTTGGTAATGATTTTAAGGCTCTATTAGACTCACTGGATCTGGCCCAGTCTATATCCTGTCCCACTCATAGGTTATACCCTTGACCTTATTATCTCTCGTGGGGTGACAGTGTCCTCCTGTGAGGTCCTAGATTTTCCCATCTCTGACCACTCTCTCACATGGTTTGACATCTGTGCGGTTCCACCTGCACCCACGTCCACTGCCCCCTTTCGTCGTCGCATTATTACTCCATCTACAGTTGATGACTTTTTTGCTGCCTTCTCTGTTTCCGACCTCGCCTCTACTGTAGAATTGGCATTGCCTCTATGTCCTGACCTGCTCCTCTCATCCTTTCACACCATCTGCTCTCAGATTATGGACTCTGTTGCCCCTTACAAGGCTAAGTCGACCAAAGGCCCATCGGACCCCTGGTTCAATGATACAACTCGGGCCTTCAGGCGCCAGTGTAGACAGGCAGAGGGTAAATGGAAGAAGGATAGGCTGCAGGTGTCATTAGAGATGTTTAGAGCCAGCCTTGCCACCTATCAGAGAGCAGTGAAGGAAGCTAAAGGTCAATACCTTTCCAATCTCATCAATAGCAATAGCCACCGTCCTGGAATCCTGTTTAGCACTATTAACTCTGTCATAAATCCGGTGTCTGGTGTAGTGAATGAGGCATCAGTAAATACTTGCAATGCATTCAAACATTATTTTTTGGACAAAGTTTTGTCTATTAGGCAAACCATCACACAAGCCCCTGCTGTTGCCATTCCCTCCCAATCGACACAATGTGTGCTGAAGACTTTTGATGCAGTTACTCTTGTGGACCTAAAAAAAGCTGTCCATGAGTTGAAGCCTACCACCTGTCCTCTAGTCGCTGTTCCTGCCAGGATTTTGAAAGAGGCTTTGACATCATAGGTCCTTTCCTTGTCTCCTTCATAAACAGCTGTCTTAGTTTGGGCACTGTTCCCACTGCTCTCAAGCACGCCATTGTGAGACCGCTGCTCAAGAAACCCAACCTTGATCCCTCCATACTGTCCATTTTCCGCCCAATATCCCACCTGTCATTTCTGTCCAAGCTGATGGAGAAGCTTATTTTCACCCAGCTTCAGTCTCACCTCCAACTGCACGGCATGGGGGATACATTTCAGTCTGGTTTCAGGTCTAGACATAGCACAGAATCAGCGTTACTGAGGGTCCATAATGACATTCTCGGAGCCCTGGACAGTTAAAGCTCTGTGGTTTTGGTGTTACTGGACCTTACCGCTGCATTTGACACCGTGGATCATGCCATCCTCATCTCCCGTCTTCAACATGTTGTCGGTCTGCAGGGCACAGTGCTCAATTGGTTCTCTTCATATCTCATTGACAGAACTTTTTCAGTTATGCTTAATGATTTTTCCTCCTCAGCTGCCCCTTTGTCATCCGGTGTGCCTCAGGGTTCCATTCTCGGTCCTATTCTGTTCTCACTCTGTGCGCTGTGTTATGGAAATTTTGAACTAAGGTACATTTGAGAAATGTCTGTCTTTCTATTGGCTGGTATGTAAATCTTTACTTTGATTGGGACACACATGTCTGTATAATATCAGAGGATTATTAGGTATTTGGGCCATGTCCTCCGGCCTAGACAAAGAAGGGTGTCAGTCCTTTCTGTTCTTTAGGAACGTAGGAGAGAGGGATCTGGTATATGTCTTAGGGGTCATTCTTGATTGGTCACAATGGGTTGTGGGGTTAATCATCTGCCGACCTGGAGGTTGTCTAGATGCTTTAAGTTTCCCTTAAGGGTTGAGAAAGTTAACCACATGAGGGAAGACACCATGTCCCTTGTGTCAAGCCCAGGACATGTGATAGAACAAAGGGCATGTGTTTGATTGACTTGAGACCGATGGGCAACAACTTACCACACCCCTTTTTCTATGTAATAAATACGGATTGTTCATGTATGGAGTTAGAGACACCTCAGACGATTATGTGTGTGTAAGCGGTTGACGTGTCTCTCATAATAGTCTCTGTGCATAATAGTTAATAAAACGGTTATAATGTACAAAGATAATTTTGTCTCTGTGTCCCTTACTCCGAGTGTCGATACATTGGAATTTCCATCACAGCTGCCACTTGGTCAACCCATCTCAAACCATAACGTTCAATTCCATTTCTATGCAGACGACCTTCAGATCTACCTTCCTGTGGTTCTGAACAATCATTCTGCGCTGGACCCTCTCCATAACTCCATTCAGGACATTAAACTGTGGCTTTCTCAGAATTTCCTTCACTTGAATGAAGATAAGACTGAATACATTCTGTTTAGCCCGGATTCACCCTGCAGTTCTCCTAGTTTTGGCCCTCTCACACCCCAGTTTGCACCCTCTCTGCGTAACCTGGGTGTTATTTTTGACAAATGTATGCAATTTGATAAACAGATTAGTGCGGTTGTTAAGGCGAGCTTTTACCAGCTAAGGCTTCTTAGTAAGGTCAAAACATTCTTGTCCCAAGTTGACCTTGAAAAAGCCATTCATGCCTTTATCAGCTCGAGGATTGACTACTGTAATGCCCTCTACACTGGACTTAATAAATCACTCCTCAATCAGCTTCAACTGGTACAAAACCCTCTCAAACACCTCCAAACGCTCACACATCACCCCAGTCCTCTGCTCGCTCCATTGGCTTCCGGTGCGGTTTAGGGTGGAGTACAAGGTCCTGCTGTTTGTATTCAAGGCCATCAATGGTCTGGCCCTGGCCAGTAGTCACACAGTTCTATATTCTCGTCACTTCTCTCTACATGCTGTCCCACCTTCTTCTATCCTCTCTCTCTCTCTCTCTCTCCCTTTCTAAAGCCAGCTGCTTCCCTTTCACCCTCCAATACCTAATTACCCAATTAATCCCAGCCTGTCTGTGTTGGAAGAAGAAGTCCATATAAGGCTCGGGGGTGGAGCCAACGAGCCGCAAGATACCTTCCTTCAATTACCACTCCCCTCACCTTTCCTTGTCATCCGCCACAATGTGTATGCGGGTGTATGTGTATATATATGTATATTGTGATGGTAATTCCATGTATCGACACTCGGAGTAAGGGACACAGAAACAAAGTTCTCTTTGTACATCATAACCGTTTTATTAATTATTATGCACAGAGACTATTATGAGAGACGCGTCAACCGCTTACGCAAACATAATCGTCTGAGGAGCCTCTAACTAATATAGCTCATTCAACCGTATATATCACATAGGAAAAAGGGGTGTGGTAAGATGCTGCCATCTGTCTCAGGTCAATCAAACACCTTTCCTTTTGTTCTACCACACAAGTCAAATGCTATCTTCCCCCACCTTATCCTTCCTGCCATAATGTTTACTGTAGTGTTTACCCAAAGGGGCAAACTGACCTTACTCCCCCTGTTGTATATCTTCTATCTTGTCCTAAAACCCATTGATCTCCATCTGGACAGACAATAGATGTCCCCTATGCAAATACCAGATCCCACACATTCCTGTACCTAGAATACATTGTATATAGAAATTTCCACAACAATATATAATTATTTTTTTTTTTAATCATATTTTTATATGTTTTTTATCCATCCATCTTCTTCCGCTTATCCGGGGCCGGGTCGCGGGGGCAGCAGTCTAAGCAGAGATGCCCAGACTTCCCTCTCCCCAGACACTTCCTCCAGCTCTTCCGGGGGGACACCGAAGCGTTCCCAGGCCAGCCGGGAGACAAAGTCCCTCCAGCGTGTCCTAGGTCTTCCCCGGGGTCTCCTCCCGGTGGGACGGGACCGGAACACCTTCCCAGGAAGGCGTTCCGGAGGCATCCGAAACAAGCCACCTGAAAAGGAAATCTTCCTTATTTATCCAGTTTATTTTTATAAGCGCTGCTGGTGTAATTTACAGTGAGATAGACAGCATAGAAGTTGGTCAATGGGGTAAGCACAGGAAAGTACCCTGAAATGGGAGTCACAAAACTGTATGTGTATGGTCATACAGACTTTTTACTCAACAGTAACATTAAAGGTCCCCCGACATGAAATTTTCATTTTGTGAGGTTTTTTAACATTAATATGAGTTCACCTAGCCTATATATGGTCCCAAATTTTCTAAAAATTCCATTCGGTGTAAATTGAGCATTTTCTATCTTTCTCTGACTTGGAGAAAACGGAGAATCAAACAGGCTGATCTGGACCTGTCTCTTTGTGACGTCGCAAGGAGAAATTGTTAACTCCCATGGTAACTCCCCTTTTTCTGCTTTGCCCGCCCAGAGAAAGAATTTAAATAGAGCCAGGTGTGAGGCACACGTGTGTGAGCGCGACTTCAATTTGTCTACGCGAGGAGGAGGGGCATCATGGCTTTTGAGCGAAGGATACACAATAATTGCTCAGTAATAGGATGTAGAGATGAGCAACGAAGCCTTTTTTTACTTCCTTCGTACATGCCACAGAAGAACCAGTGGAATGATTTCATTTTCTCCGGAAAAGCGCCGACACAGCTTCCCAAAGTTTTGCATGTCTGTGGCAAACATTTCACAGACGACTATGTACATAATGTTACACAACAAAATTATTTACTCCTGCGCGCACATAAATATATAGGCTTTATATATCTTGTGTAACGTGACTTCATGATATGAAGGGAGAATTTTTACATTTAACAATTTACCATCAGACACCAAACTAGCTACCCTGGTGCCATATTTGTGAATGTTGACTATACTCAAACACTTGCATAGGAGTTCGTTGCCGTAATAGCTACTTTAAAATGTGTACTGCAGTTAGATTAAAGAGATTCTAAGCTTTCTGCACATATATAATATGCCTATAAAAAAAATTACAATAACTACAACACTGCACACTTTGTGGCATAAACGTTTGGTGTCCCGGCGCCGGGACGGTTGCAGCTCAGTGGAGACAACAGGTTAATCTTACTCTCCAATCATCTGCAAATCTGCTCATTGTCAAATGCAATACCCCTACACCCCACCGACCACATGCACTGTTAACCGGGACAACCTAAGATCTCTCCAGCCTGCCCCCATCCCACCACCCTCTCACCATGCCAACTATGCCGTCCTCAACACCCGATCGCTCAACAATAAAGCTCCTGCCCTCCATGAACTAATCCTAGACAACACTCTGGACTTCCTTCTGCTCACTGAAACCTGGCAACAATCCAATGACCTCTTCTCCTTCAACCAAACCTACAACTACATCTGTAAACTCCGCCCCTCCTGCCGTGGAGGTGGCCTCGCTGTTATCATCAATGAAAACTTTCGGATCACAGAACTCACCCTCCCCTCAGTATCATCGTTTGAATATCTCGCCTTCAAAGCTCTTTCTTCCACGACAGTAATCCTCATTTACCGGCCACCTAAACCAAATCCCTCCTTCCTCTCTGATTTTACTGAACTCCTCACACTAGCCTCATCTCTCTCTCCACATCTGCTGCTACTCGATGACTTAAACATCCACATGGACTCCCCCCACCTGCAAGCTGTCATCAGAATTCACCATTTTACTGGATAACTTCTCTCTCACCCAACATGTCACATTCCCCACCCATGAACAAGGACACATCCTCGACCTGGTCTGCTCCAGTAACCAACCGGTGCTCGACCTCCATCCATGCCTCTTTCCCCTCTCTGATCACAAACTGATACGTTTCACCATCCCTTCTCCAACCCCTCGCCCCCGCCTCCTCAGAGAGATCACCTTCCGCAACCTTACATCAATCGATCCCCACCATCTCTCTGACCTGCTCTCCACCACTCTCCACCTGGACTCAACCCTAACCCTCACCTGATGATCTCACGAACCACCTCAACTCCACCTTGTCTACATCCCTCAAAACTCTGGCCCCTCTCAAAACAAAAACTGTCACTTTTAACACCTCTTCACCCTGGTACACACCTGCACTCCAGAAAATGAAACAAACTCGCCAACTTGAACGTCTTACAAAGAAATCATCCCTGACGGTCCATCATGAAGCCTATAAACTCCATCTCACTGCCTACAAAGACGCCCTCATCGCTGCCAAATCTGCCTACCCTTCCACCATCTTCACCGAACCCTGCCAAAACCCCAGAACCCTCTTCTCCACAATGAACAACCTCATCAAGCCTCGGACCAACACCCTAACCCGACCTCTACTCAGGATCTCTGCAACTCATTCCTCCACTTTATCGCTGACAAAATCAACATCATCTACCAATCTCTATCCCCTGTATCTCACCTCTCAGTATCTACTCCAGCACCCACCACGGACCCTCCACTGCCATCTCTCCTGACTTCTCGACCCCTCATCCTCACAGACTCCTCTCCCAGTTTGACCCAGTCACTCCTCCTGAAATCTCCTGACTCATCAGCTCTTCCAAACCCACTACATGCTCCCTTGACCCCCTCCTCACTCCACTCATAAATTCTGCCTCCCCATCCTATGCCCCTACTTCACTAACCTCTTCAACTACTTTGGAATTGTCCCCTCTGCCTTCAAAACTGCGGCTGTCACCCCAATCCTTAAAAACCTGGTCTGGATCCCTCCTCCCTGAACAACTACTGCCCAATATGTAACCTCCCATTTCTGTCTAAAACCCTGGAACGCATAGTCACCACACAACTACAAACCCATCTTCATGCTAATAACCAATTAGATCCCCTCCAATCTGGCTTTCACCCCCTCCACAGCACTGAAACCGCTCTCCTCAAAGTCTTAAACAACCTCCTCAACTCTGCTGACACCGGCTCCCTCAACATCCTGATCCTCCTCGACCTGAGTGCAGCCTTGGATACCGTGAGCCATAACATCCTGCTGACCAGACTCAAAGACCTCGGTATCGAAAGTACCGCTCTCAGCTGGCTCCACTCCTACCTATCCAACAGATCCCACTTCATCTCTCTCCATAACCACACGTCTGCCACAGCTACAGTCACTCAATGTGTTCCCCAAGGGTCCGTACCTGGCCCACTCCTCTTCATCATCTACATCCTCCCTCTTGGTCAGATTCTCCGCCATTTTAACCTGGACTTCCACTGCTATGCCGACAACGCCCAAATCTACCTCCGCAAAAATACAAAATCACCTGATTTCAGTACAAAGATATGATTTTCAGTACATACTTTGCTATATTACTAATGTTCAGTTTATCAAACATTTGTCCATGTGTCGTTGGTCTGATTGGAGAATGCTACTGAACCCTAGGGGATTGGAACCTGGCATATGTAAGGAATACAAGCTTTTTGTAAGAAAGTACTGTATAACCTTTACTGCAGTCTTTTCTTGGCTTTTCATCAGTCGATGTGGTGGCGCTATAGAGCCACAGGGACTTCAATGAACACACAGTTCATAAAAGAGTCTTAGTAGTGAAATTTGAGAATGGAACAACACCAGTCGAATATTGTGAAAAGGTCCTCAACAGCAGTTAATGTACACATCCAAACGACAAGCAATTCAAGAACAAACTCAAATGAATGGAAAATCTGAAGACATTGAAATTGATGATATTGTTGCTCTAGAAGCATGAACACATGGAATTCATCGTTATAGAAAAGGTTTTAATGCAGCATTTGATGTCATAGATCACGTCTACTCATAGATAAATTAGAATGCTATGGATTAAGTCCATCTGCCATGAAATGTATTAAGAGTTATCTCACATGTAGGACGCAACGGGTTTATTACACTGGCATCTGGTCTCATTCTAGGGTCTTGGACTGTGGGGTCCTGCAAGGGAGCTTCCTGGGACCACATTATTTATGCCATTTTCACAAATGATTTACCATCTGTATTGTGTAGAGCAACTGTACAAATGTATTCTGATGATTCCACATTGTATTATGCTGCAAAAACGGTCAGTGAACTGGATTATGTTTTATCAGCCGAGTTCAATATGGTTTCTGATTGGATAAAACAAAATAAGTTGGTGCTGAATGTATCAAAAACCTAATCAATTATCTTGGGATCGAGTCATAAATTGTCATGAATACCAAAGATGAGTTTGAACTTGTCTGGGGAACCTATAGAACAGGTAGATAAAGTAAAATTACTGGGCATGATGGTAGATTGTAAACTGCCAATGGTAGACCATATTGATATTATAGTGAAGAAGATGGGTAGTGGAATCTGTATGGTGAGGAAATGTGTTTCTTATGTCCCTACACACATTGTGGAGCAGGTGGCTAAATCTTAAATTTAATGTCATTTGGATTATTGTGCCCCCGTATGGTCATCTATATCTAAAGGTGAACCAAGAAAATTACAAATGACCCAAAACAGGGTGCAATGTTAGTTTTACATTGTCCCACTAGAACAAACACTATAAGTATGCACTGTCAGCTGAAACACTAAATGGTACGTATCATTGGGCTTAGGAATTAATGGAGAGTGGGAAAATGTCCTGGGATTATCTGAAAACACACACAAGACCTTATAAAGCAAAAATATTTATTGTTAAACATTTTTATGAAATATTTTCTGTTTTTGTTGCCAGGCAGCAGACCTGGCACTGTTTTTTGACCGGCAGTGGGAGATACAGGCCGCTACCTCCCTGGCGGCGACGTGTGGTGGAGGATGCCGGCAACCGCCTCCCTGGCAGCAGCGGGTAGGGGGGATGCGGCGGTGAACGAGGCCAACTCCTCCATGGCGGCAGCCGTCATACCTTGAATATAATGCAATAGTTAGCTGATATTTATTAAAGTGATATTTAGATTGTGTGGTCTATGCATTTAATGTTAGACCTAGATGCTGTTTGGATGTAACACACCTCCCTACCGCTTTGGTATGGTTTAGGAATCTGTCAGGGAAATGTATTTTATTGATGTATTGTTTATATTGTTATATGATTGGATGAGACAGGGAATGTAGTTAGAGGAGGATCTGGTGTTTGCCTGGGGAAGTTTGCATACAAGCAGATTAGATGGTTACTCGTAAATCAGGGTTAGTGTTAACCCATAGTTCATAAAAGAGTATTAGCAGTAAAATTAGACACCAGTCCCTTGCAATTCAGATCTTTAGTTCGAAAGATAATCACAGAAGAAAGACAGCCAATCACAAGCCAGATATTCAAATGAGTGTCAAAGTAATCATGGTAAACGGTGGTTTTGTAAAGAATTTTACTGGGCAATTGAAATTGCCCCAGTCCTCTGGTCCCTATGTGATAAAATGTAACCCTAACCCTAATAAGTATGTGAGAGGGATGGAGTGGAGGAAAAACCCTAACGAAAAGTAATAATAGAAATTGTGTCTCTGAGTTTGTGGTGGAGGGGGTGGGACGGGGGGGGCCGAAAAATTAGGGTTAGGGTTAGGGTTAGGGTTAGGGTTAGGGTTAGGGTTAGGGTTAGGGTTAGGGTTAGGGTTAGGGTTAGGGTTAGGGTTAGGGTTAGGGTTAGGGTTAGGGTTAGGGTTAGGGTTAGGGTTAGGGTTAGGGTTAGGGTTAGGGTTAGGGTTAGGGTTAGGGTTAGGGTTAGGGTTAGGGTTAGGGTTAGGGTTAGGGTTAGGGTTAGGGTTAGGGTTAGGGTTAGGGTTAGGGTTAGGGTTAGGGTTAGGGTTAGGGTTAGGGTTAGGGTTAGGGTTAGGGTTAGGGTTAGGGTTAGGGTTAGGGTTAGGGTTAGGGTTAGGGTTAGGGTTAGGGTTAGGGTTAGGGTTAGGGTTAGGGTTAGGGTTAGGGTTAGGGTTAGGGTTAGGGTTAGGGTTAGGGTTAGGGTTAGGGTTAGGGTTAGGGTTAGGGTTAGGGTTAGGGTTAGGGTTAGGGTTAGGGTTAGGGTTAGGGTTAGGGTTAGGGTTAGGGTTAGGGTTAGGGTTAGGGTTAGGGTTAGGGTTAGGGTTAGGGTTAGGGTTAGGGTTAGGGTTAGGGTTAGGGTTAGGGTTAGGGTTAGGGTTAGGGTTAGGGTTAGGGTTAGGGTTAGGGTTAGGGTTAGGGTTAGGGTTAGGGTTAGGGTTAGGGTTAGGGTTAGGGTTAGGGTTAGGGTTAGGGTTAGGGTTAGGGTTAGGGTTAGGGTTAGGGTTAGGGTTAGGGTTAGGGTTAGGGTTAGGGTTAGGGTTAGGGTTAGGGTTAGGGTAGGGTTAGGGTTAGGGTTAGGGTTAGGGTTAGGGTTAGGGTTAGGGTTAGGGTTAGGGTTAGGGTTAGGGTTAGGGTTAGGGTTAGGGTTAGGGTTAGGGTTAGGGTTAGGGTTAGGGTTAGGGTTAGGGTTAGGGTTAGGGTTAGGGTTAGGGTTAGGGTTAGGGTTAGGGTTAGGGTTAGGGTTAGGGTTAGGGTTAGGGTTAGGGTTAGGGTTAGGGTTAGGGTTAGGGTTAGGGTTAGGGTTAGGGTTAGGGTTAGGGTTAGGGTTAGGGTTAGGGTTAGGGTTAGGGTTAGGGTTAGGGTTAGGGTTAGGGTTAGGGTTAGGGTTAGGGTTAGGGTTAGGGTTAGGGTTAGGGTTAGGGTTAGGGTTAGGGTTAGGGTTAGGGTTAGGGTTAGGGTTAGGGTTAGGGTTAGGGGTTAGGGTTAGGGTTAGGGTTAGGGTTAGGGTTAGGGTTAGGGTTAGGGTTAGGGTTAGGGTTAGGGTTAGGGTTAGGGTTAGGGTTAGGGTTAGGGTTAGGGTTAGGGTTAGGGTTAGGGTTAGGGTTAGGGTTAGGGTTAGGGTTAGGGTTAGGGTTAGGGTTAGGGTTAGGGTTAGGGTTAGGGTTAGGGTTAGGGTTAGGGTTAGGGTTAGGGTTAGGGTTAGGGTTAGGGTTAGGGTTAGGGTTAGGGTTAGGGTTAGGGTTAGGGTTAGGGTTAGGGTTAGGGTTAGGGTTAGGGTTAGGGTTAGGGTTAGGGTTAGGGTTAGGGTTAGGGTTAGGGTTAGGGTTAGGGTTAGGGTTAGGGTTAGGGTTAGGGTTAGGGTTAGGGTTAGGGTTAGGGTTAGGGTTAGGGTTAGGGTTAGGGTTAGGGTTAGGGTTAGGGGTTAGGGTTAGGGTTAGGGTTAGGGTTAGGGTTAGGGTTAGGGTTAGGGTTAGGGTTAGGGTTAGGGTTAGGGTTAGGGTTAGGGTTAGGGTTAGGGTTAGGGTTAGGGTTAGGGTTAGGGTTAGGGTTAGGGTTAGGGTTAGGGTTAGGGTTAGGGTTAGGGTTAGGGTTAGGGTTAGGGTTAGGGTTAGGGTTAGGGTTAGGGTTAGGGTTAGGGTTAGGGTTAGGGTTAGGGTTAGGGTTAGGGTTAGGGTTAGGGTTAGGGTTAGGGTTAGGGTTAGGGTTAGGGTTAGGGTTAGGGTTAGGGTTAGGGTTAGGGTTAGGGTTAGGGTTAGGGTTAGGGTTAGGGTTAGGGTTAGGGTTAGGGTTAGGGTTAGGGTTAGGGTTAGGGTTAGGGTTAGGGTTAGGGTTAGGGTTAGGGTTAGGGTTAGGGTTAGGGTTAGGGTTAGGGTTAGGGTTAGGGTTAGGGTTAGGGTTAGGGTTAGGGTTAGGGTTAGGGTTAGGGTTAGGGTTAGGGTTAGGGTTAGGGTTAGGGTTAGGGTTAGGGTTAGGGTTAGGGTTAGGGTTAGGGTTAGGGTTAGGGTTAGGGTTAGGGTTAGGGTTAGGGTTAGGGTTAGGGTTAGGGTTAGGGTTAGGGTTAGGGTTAGGGTTAGGGTTAGGGTTAGGGTTAGGGTTAGGGTTAGGGTTAGGGTTAGGGTTAGGGTTAGGGTTAGGGTTAGGGTTAGGGTTAGGGTTAGGGTTAGGGTTAGGGTTAGGGTTAGGGTTAGGGTTAGGGTTAGGGTTAGGGTTAGGGTTAGGGTTAGGGTTAGGGTTAGGGTTAGGGTTAGGGTTAGGGTTAGGGTTAGGGTTAGGGTTAGGGTTAGGGTTAGGGTTAGGGTTAGGGTTAGGGTTAGGGTTAGGGTTAGGGTTAGGGTTAGGGTTAGGGTTAGGGTTAGGGTTAGGGTTAGGGTTAGGGTTAGGGTTAGGGTTAGGGTTAGGGTTAGGGTTAGGGTTAGGGTTAGGGTTAGGGTTAGGGTTAGGGTTAGGGTTAGGGTTAGGGTTAGGGTTAGGGTTAGGGTTAGGGTTAGGGTTAGGGTTAGGGTTAGGGTTAGGGTTAGGGTTAGGGTTAGGGTTAGGGTTAGGGTTAGGGTTAGGGTTAGGGTTAGGGTTAGGGTTAGGGTTAGGGTTAGGGTTAGGGTTAGGGTTAGGGTTAGGGTTAGGGTTAGGGTTAGGGTTAGGGTTAGGGTTAGGGTTAGGGTTAGGGTTAGGGTTAGGGTTAGGGTTAGGGTTAGGGTTAGGGTTAGGGTTAGGGTTAGGGTTAGGGTTAGGGTTAGGGTTAGGGTTAGGGTTAGGGTTAGGGTTAGGGTTAGGGTTAGGGTTAGGGTTAGGGTTAGGGTTAGGGTTAGGGTTAGGGTTAGGGTTAGGGTTAGGGTTAGGGTTAGGGTTAGGGTTAGGGTTAGGGTTAGGGTTAGGGTTAGGGTTAGGGTTAGGGTTAGGGTTAGGGTTAGGGTTAGGGTTAGGGTTAGGGTTAGGGTTAGGGTTAGGGTTAGGGTTAGGGTTAGGGTTAGGGTTAGGGTTAGGGTTAGGGTTAGGGTTAGGGTTAGGGTTAGGGTTAGGGTTAGGGTTAGGGTTAGGGTTAGGGTTAGGGTTAGGGTTAGGGTTAGGGTTAGGGTTAGGGTTAGGGTTAGGGTTAGGGTTAGGGTTAGGGTTAGGGTTAGGGTTAGGGTTAGGGTTAGGGTTAGGGTTAGGGTTAGGGTTAGGGTTAGGGTTAGGGTTAGGGTTAGGGTTAGGGTTAGGGTTAGGGTTAGGGTTAGGGTTAGGGTTAGGGTTAGGGTTAGGGTTAGGGTTAGGGTTAGGGTTAGGGTTAGGGTTAGGGTTAGGGTTAGGGTTAGGGTTAGGGTTAGGGTTAGGGTTAGGGTTAGGGTTAGGGTTAGGGTTAGGGTTAGGGTTAGGGTTAGGGTTAGGGTTAGGGTTAGGGTTAGGGTTAGGGTTAGGGTTAGGGTTAGGGTTAGGGTTAGGGTTAGGGTTAGGGTTAGGGTTAGGGTTAGGGTTAGGGTTAGGGTTAGGGTTAGGGTTAGGGTTAGGGTTAGGGTTAGGGTTAGGGTTAGGGTTAGGGTTAGGGTTAGGGTTAGGGTTAGGGTTAGGGTTAGGGTTAGGGTTAGGGTTAGGGTTAGGGTTAGGGTTAGGGTTAGGGTTAGGGTTAGGGTTAGGGTTAGGTTAGGGTTAGGGTTAGGGTTAGGGTTAGGGTTAGGGTTAGGGTTAGGGTTAGGGTTAGGGTTAGGGGTTAGGGTTAGGGTTAGGGTTAGGGTTAGGGTTAGGGTTAGGGTTGGGTTAGGGTTAGGGTTAGGGTTAGGGTTAGGGTTAGGGTTAGGGTTAGGGTTAGGGTTAGGGTTAGGGTTAGGGTTAGGGTTAGGGTTAGGGTTAGGGTTAGGGTTAGGGTTAGGGTTAGGGTTAGGGTTAGGGTTAGGGTTAGGGTTAGGGTTAGGGTTAGGGTTAGGGTTAGGGTTAGGGTTAGGGTTAGGGTTAGGGTTAGGGTTAGGGTTAGGGTTAGGGTTAGGGTTAGGGTTAGGGTTAGGGTTAGGGTTAGGGTTAGGGTTAGGGTTAGGGTTAGGGTTAGGGTTAGGGTTAGGGTTAGGGTTAGGGTTAGGGTTAGGGTTAGGGTTAGGGTTAGGGTTAGGGTTAGGGTTAGGGTTAGGGTTAGGGTTAGGGTTAGGGTTAGGGTTAGGGTTAGGGTTAGGGTTAGGGTTAGGGTTAGGGTTAGGGTTAGGGTTAGGGTTAGGGTTAGGGTTAGGGTTAGGGTTAGGGTTAGGGTTAGGGTTAGGGTTAGGGTTAGGGTTAGGGTTAGGGTTAGGGTTAGGGTTAGGGTTAGGGTTAGGGTTAGGGTTAGGGTTAGGGTTAGGGTTAGGGTTAGGGTTAGGGTTAGGGTTAGGGTTAGGGTTAGGGTTAGGGTTAGGGTTAGGGTTAGGGTTAGGGTTAGGGTTAGGGTTAGGTTAGGGTTAGGGTTAGGGTTAGGGTTAGGGTTAGGGTTAGGGTTAGGGTTAGGGTTAGGGTTAGGGTTAGGGTTAGGGTTAGGGTTAGGGTTAGGGTTAGGGTTAGGGTTAGGGTTAGGGTTAGGGTTAGGGTTAGGGTTAGGGTTAGGGTTAGGGTTAGGGTTAGGGTTAGGGTTAGGGTTAGGGTTAGGGTTAGGGTTAGGGTTAGGGTTAGGGTTAGGGTTAGGGTTAGGGTTAGGGTTAGGGTTAGGGTTAGGGTTAGGGTTAGGGTTAGGGTTAGGGTTAGGGTTAGGGTTAGGGTTAGGGTTAGGGTTAGGGTTAGGGTTAGGGTTAGGGTTAGGGTTAGGGTTAGGGTTAGGGTTAGGGTTAGGGTTAGGGTTAGGGTTAGGGTTAGGGTTAGGGTTAGGGTTAGGGTTAGGGTTAGGGTTAGGGTTAGGGTTAGGGTTAGGGTTAGGGTTAGGGTTAGGGTTAGGGTTAGGGTTAGGGTTAGGGTTAGGGTTAGGGTTAGGGTTAGGGTTAGGGTTAGGGTTAGGGTTAGGGTTAGGGTTAGGGTTAGGGTTAGGGTTAGGGTTAGGGTTAGGGTTAGGGTTAGGGTTAGGGTTAGGGTTAGGGTTAGGGTTAGGGTTAGGGTTAGGGTTAGGGTTAGGGTTAGGGTTAGGGTTAGGGTTAGGGTTAGGGTTAGGGTTAGGGTTAGGGTTAGGGTTAGGGTTAGGGTTAGGGTTAGGGTTAGGGTTAGGGTTAGGGTTAGGGTTAGGGTTAGGGTTAGGGTTAGGGTTAGGGTTAGGGTTAGGGTTAGGGTTAGGGTTAGGGTTAGGGTTAGGGTTAGGGTTAGGGTTAGGGTTAGGGTTAGGGTTAGGGTTAGTTAGGTTAGGGTTAGGGTTAGGGTTAGGGTTAGGGTTAGGGTTAGGGTTAGGGTTAGGGTTAGGGTTAGGGTTAGGGTTAGGGTTAGGGTTAGGGTTAGGGTGGGTTAGGGTTAGGGTTAGGGTTAGGGTTAGGGTTAGGGTTAGGGTTAGGGTTAGGGTTAGGGTTAGGTTAGGGTTAGGGTTTAGGGTTAGGGTTAGGGTTAGGTTAGGGTTAGGGTTAGGGTTAGGGTTAGGGTTAGGGTTAGG